>NC_084759.1:60104502-60421645 GCF_028858725.1 Colius striatus
AATAGTTTTGAAGGTCCATGAACAGGAAAAAATTTGGAACTACTTGTCTGATGAATTAATGATGATTTTTTAGATTTTAAATGATTTGTATTTTAAATTTTAAAACTTATTTAAATGAAATATAAATGTAATGAAATTTTTGTTTCAATGTAAAATGGTTTTGTTTGTTTAAAATTTACTCCTTTTATGGTCGTGGTCTGACATACTCCATATCTTTTGATTCAGTTAGACAGAAGAGAGTTTATTTTCAGACTTTGCGTTTGATTTCCATTGGCTAGAGGTGTTTTTCTAAAAGAATTATTTAAGGATGAAGGTGTCATAAATTAGCTTGTTCATATATTGTTAGTGACAGAAAATAATGGATTGGAAATACTTTCAGAAGTAGGAAAAAATTTCTGTGAGTATCTTCATCTTTTAACCTTATGACTACTCTAAAGACATGATCTCATCTAGTTTCCGATGCTAAAAGCAGTGTCCTGGGATTTAGTTTTCTGTTTCTTGTTTTTAGGACTGGAGAACTGAGTAGAGAAGGGATTCTGCTAAGTTGTGGTTTTTGTGGAGTCGTTTGGGCTTTTTTTCTGTGAGACACATCATTGTTTTATCTCATCTCAGAGGTTGTTTGAACATGGTGATATCTGCCTGAGAGGTCTCCTTCATATGGAAAATGAAAATTTTAAAATGTCACAATGCTCAGAGACGGGCTTTTAGTTTACTCAGTATCTGAGATAAAGGTGGTTGAGCAAGATCATAAATTGGTTGCTTATAATGTATTGACCAAGTCCTTGGGTTTATGCAAAACAAAAAATGGCATTTCTTGCTTCAAGGAATTGCCTTAGTCTCATACTTTTTTTTTTTTTTTGATTGTCCATATCCTATTTTTTATTCTCAGAGGATATGTTCATCAGAAACACGAACATTTCAAGGATGAGAAAGTAGCTGTTTCAAAATGGAAAGCTGGGTTTTTTCAAGACCAACGTGATTTGCTTTGCGTTCTCAAATTTGAAAAAACACCTCTGAAGAAGAAATGTCTGACAGAAGATATTATGAATATATTAAAAACCTGGTCTGCATTTGTAAATATATGGCAGTGGTTGTTATAAAGTCTCGGGTGTTTATACTTAAAAACACCTTTTCCTTTCAAAAATCTTCCCAATTCAATGAAAAAAGGATTATTTATTCCACAATATTTTTTTCCCTATTGCAATCAGTATAATGGTGGATATTTTGCATTTGAAAGAAATTTCAGTAGAGACGTAGATCAAGCAAATTGAGATAGAGCAAATTCTGACTTTTTAGGGTAATTTTGATATATCTCAGGGCTTCATAACAAGGTGAAATTATTTTCACCTACAAAGAGAATGGTATCAGTCATTTAACATGCACAAAATTAACAAGAGACTAAAATCTAAGACTCTCTGTAGTCGATGGCAAAATGTTTCACTGGGTCTAAGATTTCATTCAGTAAGTTTTGAGAAAACGTGTCAAATTTCCTCCTGCAGTAATAATCTTGAAGTAATTTTTTCTAATGTCTTAGAGAGGATGCAGAGAATAATGTGATGGACAAGCCCGGGGTTGCTAGTCAGAAATTCACAGAAGATGGGAGGAGGGGAAAGGTGGCACTGGTAGTGCTCCTTAGAAGTGATGCAACTATATAGCAAAAAATAGACTGACAATCCTGGGGTTTTTATCCCCCAAAACAGCCTGATAGCATCCTACCACTATAGTTATGGGTTTGGGCCAGGTAATTTTTGACAAGCATACTAACTTGATGATTGCCCTGCACCGTTAGTTGTAGTGTTTTATTGCTAGTTGCTTTCAGGCAGTGGGACAACTGCTGTATTTGCTAACGAAACTCAAGAAATCTTTAAAACATTGGAGTTTGAGTGCAGCTGATTAGCAGCTGCAGGAATGAACTTCTGCATTTGCTCAGTGCCGCTGTTTATTGTGATGAAGGTTTGTTTGCCATTCAGAAAATGCAAAGCTACACCTAAGTCCTGGACTTGATATCAAGTTGTTCCACAGAAGCCACCAGAAAGCTTTAATTACCACATACAGAAGTCTGGTGGCATTCTCCCCTGTGACCTAGAGGTGAAATGATCTATATTTAACTTTTAACTGAGTCTGTAATCCATTCACTGGCCATCATTTGCTTTATCATTCTGCTTAGCACCCTTTCATAGCCTGGTTTTCACAGTGCTCTCACAAGGGTGATTCAGCATACTGTAATTTTATTGTTGGTAGTTCTGTTTTCTTTCATGGGATTTGTTTTACTTTGCAACATTACTTTAAGCTGTGATCTGTTGTGGGATAAAGATGTTATTATGACAGTGTTAGCTTCTCTGTAAATTACAGTGCCTTGAGGATTGCATTTTGAGACTTCATGTAAACACTTTACAGAGCTAATAACAGAGATACCATATGTAAAGCTTGAAAAATATTTAAGTAGGACACATTTGAAAGAATACAATCAAAAGGCTTTTTGGGGTATAATGAAGATTACACTGAATTGTTTAAACTCAATGTATAGCTTTTAAAACATAGCTCATACACCATCATCCATTTTCCCTTTTCTTCCTGCTCGCCTACAATTTATTTGAACTATTGGAATATGTTTGCAGCAGAATTCCTTTACAGTAATTGACAAGATCTCTGGGATAATGTCTCTGAAACAACAACCTTTCATTTCATGTAACAATCATTAGTCATTTTTGTTAACAGACTTGACTAGAAGAAAATCTTGCTACAAAAATGAAAACAAGCAAGCTAGCTAGCTGCTTAGACAGAAAAGCACCACTTTCTGTGACGGCAGCAACGTTGCTTGGATGTTTTGGTTAACACCAAGTAGTTTTTTTAAATACCTTTGCAAGCAAAGCAACTGTAAGACTGCAGCTGGTAGTTTGAGTTACAGAAGAACTACAGAAATCCATTGCTACTGCAATTATAATAGTTTCAGTATAATACTTTCTGTATAGGATGAAACACGAGCCCAACCTTTGATCAAAATGGAGTATTTATTATTTTTTTTGTTTTGTACTTGTTCCACACTATAATTTGAACACTGCCCCTTCCCCTTGCCCTCTCCCTTCCCCTCTCCCTCTCCCATCAAACTCTGATGATCTCATTTTACTCAATCTGGAGTTATATGTGTGTGAGTAAAGCAAGTAATTATTTTTCCAGTTTTATACACTTTGCAGCTCTATTAAACTATCATTTGGCTTGTTTAAAGAAGTTCACATGGTAAGTCCATGTCATTCTACTTATTGTCAGCTGCCTTAAGAAACTATTTGCAGGTGTAAAATGGGATATAAAACAAAACCACAGTGGTCCTGCTGCATCATTTTCGTCACTATTCCAGTTCTAGTGATGTTATTTTTCTAGCTGGTTTAAGTTTGGGTTGGGTTGTTTGGGATTTTTTGGGGGAGAGTGGGGGTGGAGAGTTGCATGTGTGTTTTTATTGACAAATTTTGTATTTTCTTCAGTCTTCTGTGGCTTTTAAATAATGTCCCGCTTCTCCAGTTAATCTTTAGAGTTAGCAGCACTTGCATTTCTTCAACACAGATTCTGATCTGGGGTTCTACATGAAACAGTTCTGCAGCCATGGCTTTCAAATGAGCAGGACTCATCCAGATAACCCAAGGTCAATTTTCCTGAGGAATGAATTCTGAAGTTAATGGTGTTACTTGTTTGAGTAAATGTTGTTTCCTCCAGGTGCCAGGACCAGCAGGTCCTGGCACTGAAGCTCTGAGGAAAGCCACCTGGAGATCACTGACAAATTACTTTCACGTAGCTTTGGTGACCCTATCTGAGAGCTGTCAGTTAAATCCACCTCCTAACATCTACCTCCTCCTTCTCTTTGTTCCCAAGTCTATTTCTTGCAGTCAAGGAATCCAAAGACTTGGAACTAGAGCCTGAATCATCAGAAAACAACACATACTGCGTTAGTGTCCTTTTCCAGCGTGAGACTGAATGACTCTGTGGTTTCCTATATAAAAAGTGTCTTTTGTGAGATTGCCTCTTTGTTTAAACAAAAAGAGAGAGAGGGAGAGAATGAAATATACTATGGAATACTCAAGCAGATGCTTGGTATTATATTAACACATGTATTATGGCGTATCATGTAATGGTACACTGTGGGGAATAGTAATGAATAGTTTGGAGCACAATAATGTGCATTGTTGATGTTTGTTAAAATAAAGATATTCAATTTATAATAAAAGGGATTAAAAGCTTAATTCATGACTATGTTAATATTTGTCTGCAAGTACACAGATAAATGGTAACGTACCTTATCACATTAAACACCTGCACGTACAAGTTCCCCTGCTGAGATCTCCATGGGATTGTATGTTTTACAGAGCTTAAACTTTCATTTCCCAAAATAATGATATCATTCATTTACAGATATAGATAGGCTCTTCTTACTCAAACTCTATCCTGAAACGAGAATTGTTACTTCAACTACAAAAATGTGGGATTAATTACCACAGTGATTGCCTGCTGCATCATCTGATGGTATTTGTATATAGAATTTATATATTTTGCAACAATCTGATTGCCTGACAGAAGTGAATTAAGATTTCCTAAAATACACTGCAGTTAAAGGTAAATGATACCTCCAACACAGATGTGATGAGCCAGGCAGTGGTGGCAAACAGATCTCATCTCAACACAGATCTCCCAGTGTCTTCCTTGTATTTCCCACATGCCATCCTCTGTAAGCAACAGAAAAGAATGTACGTTTGTGAAGAAAGTGCATAATTAAGGAGGGTGATTGATGTCTGAACTATTTCATTGTTTAGCTCTGCCGTGGAAGTGTTTACAGGCATATTGGATGCCTGTGCAGTCTCAGTTTATGTGCTTGGAAGCATCCAAAGGATGAAATCTCAGCAGAAGCATGCATTGCATTCCCCTCCATGAAAAACACAATCCAAAATAAAATGGCAATAATTCAGACTCTCTTTCCTCATGCTAAAAGTAGGATCAGAAAAGAAAAACACTGCTGTGAAAACCAAACTAAAAGTGACATGTAACTGTTCTGAGGAAAGTCATCAAATTGGGTGCTTGGAAGGATTTGGCTGCATGAAGACAGTTCAAAGAAATCCTGTGGACACTAAACAGTGACATGTTTCCAGGGTGGAGTAAATAATTCTGGAAAACAGAAGAGGTAGCCAAAGCTCAAACACATCTGGATATTTCTTGCTAAACACTGGGGGAAATTCATGAGAGAGAACTAATTTCAAAATGGTATTTCATGATAATATATTTATTGTTTTTAAATAGAAGGTTTCTTTAGATGAAACCACTACATCATGTTAGCACCAAACACAATCATAGCTCCTTGTGAGATAAACAAAGTTTTAATGTGAAAAATGTTTTCCAGGAGCTCCCAGGTTTTGGCTATCACGTAGTCAAAATGTCCTAGCTGACATACACAGCAAACCTGCTTAAAACACTTGACTTTGCTATCTTCTCCTCTGTTCAAGTAGGTCTCACTGGCAACAAACAGCTTCTAATACTCTCTTCTGTGTCCTGTGTCAGTCCTTCAGAACCATGTCTTCCCTCCCATCTCCTTCTTCCCTACACACGATTTTTTTGAACCTATCCTACAAGGGATACTATTTAACCCATTTTCTGTTGACTAACAGTTAAATAGCAAAGTACAGTTTATTAAAAGCCTGTCCCTTTTAATACCTCATTTGTTTCTTATTCTGCAACCATTTTCTCAAAGAAAAGGAAAATTTTGTGGCTTAAAGTTGGTTTTTAACATGCAGTTTGATTGGTGCTGCAGCACCATGGAGAGTTTATGACCTTCTTGACTCTGCCAGATGCAGTTTACTTGTATATGGCTACAATTGGAGTTTTAGTCTGTGTCATGCAGTGAAAATCAAGCCTCCCTGGGTCTGTGTGTGTATGTTTACAGCTTCTGTGAAGGAATGACTGCCTTATGAAACAGGAGAATCAGGGAGTCTATCATTTGAATGTCATCCTGTACCATCTGAAGTAGCTGTTTGTTAAACAAGTGAGGAATACATTGGATGTGTGTAAATGTATACGTTGGGAGACATTTTGCACATGCGAGGGAGTGTGTGACACTCACCTTGGGCTAGCAGATGCCAACTGGGCATAGTGGGAGATTGTGCCTGTCTGAAGCAGCAGCAGGAGGCTGGGAATGAGAAATTTGAGGGTTTAGAGTTGTGCCAGTTGCCTGTATTCCAACAACTGCCTCTCACCCTTGGTATCCATCCATTAAACAGAGGAAATAAAGAGTAATTTAATTTATTTCAATCTGCATTCATGTGAGTAGTGCAATGAACAAAGACCATTTTTCTACAGATCTGTATCCCCTGCCACCTCAGTGATCCTCCCCATCCTCTCTCTCACATGACTCAGTGATGTGTTAGTAAGGAAATTCCCACTGCTGACACTCAGGTCTGGGAAATTGTGGGGACTTCCTCCTTATCAAACGCAAAAGTTGGTTGACATTTTTATGCGTGTATTGCACACAGGTGAGCAAGAGTTTTGGGATGGAAAGTTGTGAGGTTTGTGCTGTGCACTTTTAGGGGAGCTATCTGCCCCAGAGCTGGTGAGCAGAGAGGCAAGACAACAGAAATTGTCAGGGTGTTGAGACGCTGGAGCACATGTATGAAAAAGAGAGGTGTATCCGGGCTTCCTATGGCCTCCACAAGGGCTTGACTGCTGGCACCTCCCTCCAAGGGATTCTCACCACCAGCAAAGCGGTAAGGAAATGTGTCATGTCACCCAGTAATTTGGAATGTTAAAACAATATCATTGATACAGCCCCATGGCAAGACAAGATTTTCCCTAAACTATGACCCTGAAAATTAAGAATGTTATGAAGAACTTCTTTGATGTGCTTGCTCCCACAGGCGCGCTCCTAGCTTGCAGATACTCTGTTAATCCAAAAATCTTTCAGCCAACTGGGAAACACTACTGAAAACACTTGATTTTGGAAACATGAATATCTGTCCCTGTTTCTTTTGTGTTTGAGATGTGAGACTAATAAAAATAACATTGTAACATATTAGATGCCCCTAATCAATCTACAGATACGTTAAATATAAGTTGGTGATTTTCCCAATAGTTTTATTCTCACATGGACCTATCTTCTCACTGCTGTTCTATATAAATAAAACTGTACACATTTATTTTAGTTTTTAGTTCCACGTATCTTTGTCTTTTTAAAAGATGAATGTTACCAAATTAAAAGTAAAAATCTTTAAGTTGAATGTCTCGTATTTATATGTGATAAATTGGGGAATGAAACTGATGAAATTTTAAATTCATATTCTTCTGTTAAAAAAATATATATATATTTCTGAGTGACATCATTAAAAAAGCTCTTGAAGAACTCCTTATTCAGGCTGGTATTTTAGATCTTCATGTGAATTTATATTTTTAAAGATAACTACTGTATGTTTAGAGGAAGATCAGTTTCTTTCCCCCCTCCTCTCTTATTTCTGCAGAATGACTTTCTTTTTAAACACTGGGACTTTTGTTATGTTAATCAGGCAGGGAACATTTCCAATTCAATTTTACCTGAGCGCTGGTCAGCTAGAGTTTCCTTTGTTTGATGTCCCTTGAGCCTTCTCTTGTCTTTTAAACTGTAATTTAGTTGGAGCTGCTGTCAATTTACTCCGTCCATTACATTTACAGTGATATTCCAGACATTGTCTTCTATTCAGTCCTAGAGATGTTCCTCGACCTAAACAAAATGTGGAGGGAAAAATCCTATAGAAATTGGAAGTACAAGCCCAGAACTCCTGTTTGCTTGTGTGCAATACACGCATACAAATAAAATTGTCACTACCTACAGTGATTATTGTTATTTTGGTTTTAATCTAACAGATTCTTACACTCAGGAGAGCTACCAAATGGTAATTAATTACGATTTTCAATGAACTGGACATGTCCCATACAACTAGGCAGCCAGCTTTCCTTCTGCTTTGCCATGCCTCTGTGGTAATGAGATTTTTAAACCCTGCTACTTTTTAACTCTACAAAACAGTCCTTAACATTAAGAGGTGGATTTTTTTATCACAATAACCAGCTGTCATGGAGTTCAACAAATAGAGCAATTTTCTTGCCCTTAGTCCGTATCAGCAAGTTCCTAAGGCTTCGGTGTGCCGAGTGGGAAATTGTTGCTTTGAGCAGTTGCTTTCTGTGGGATGAGAAGGGAAAAAGCCCCAGAAAGAGAGTATTAGAGTTGATTTTAACCATTGAGCTGCCTTGACTAAGGGTGATGTCAATGTCTGTAGCAGCAGAAGAGGAAAGTATTGCCTAGATGAGCTTCCACGTGTGCCTCTGAAACACATTACCTAGGACTGGAGAGCTTAAAGGTAAAACACTGAAACACAATACCCTCTCCCGTATCTCCCAAAAAAGAGTAAAAAAAAAGGTGTGGTTAAATGACAAATCACTGTAAACCTTCCAACCCATGGAACAGGAGGGAGTAAAGACTTTGGGAAGCTTGAGAAAGATGGAAATATGTGGAAGTGTGGCATATATCCCTCTGTGGTTTTATAAGCATTAGGAAAAAGCCAGATTGTCTAGCCAGGGTAGTTTTGTGAGCACCTTTCTCTCCTGGCATTGGGTTCCCAGACCTTTGGCCAGATGCGGGTATGTATTACCAAACGGATACTTTGTGGCAGGTTCCCAAGTGTCCTGAGGCCAAAGGGTGTGTGCTCTGTGGCAGGGCCCAAATGCCACTCCTCTGAAAGAATGCTCTGGGAAGCTCTGCAATTCCTTCAGAGTTCAGAAAATTTGAGGGATGATCAGTTCATTCCCAAAAGACTACAGGTCCACATTTACTAAGTCTACTATTTCAAACAAAAGCAGTCTGGCCTGATCCCATAATGGGATCTGGTTAGCTTAAATTCCTTCAATGTTGAATTTGGTAGACTTGGTTTCATTGTGTCCAGAACAGGCTGGAGGTTGCATTTATTCACATTGCCTTCAAAACTAAAAGAGCTGAGTCAGTTTCAGAAAAGGCCCAGTGTTTCAGGATATTCTATTCAGAATTTCTATGTACATCTGTCACCAGCTTTTCCTCTTGAGGTCAGGCTCTGGGAATGTCTCTAGGACAGTCAAATAATGAAGTTGTCAATTTAATCATTTGCAACTAATGTGAAGCTTAAAAATAGGAAGTGATCAATAGTTAATGACCAAACAGATAGAAGAGCAGGAGCTACCTGCCCTCTGCAAACAGACTTGAAAAGGTTACTGTTCTGGCAGCACGTAGACAGTTGTACGGCCCTAACCTTCGTCAGTTTTGCCTGTTGTAATTATCATGAGTCTTCCCCGGTGTTTATCTCCCATCATGCACTCAGCACGAAAAATTCTGATTGTTTTTCCGTTATAAATTGTATTTGGTACATAGAATTTAAAGGAGCCGAGTTATGGATTTCTTTTTCTGTCCTATTGGGTTGATTTTGGTTTTCCTTTTAATTATGATGGGAGATGGTCCATGTGCTCATTTTAATTGCGTTCATTGTCACCATTTGATACACTGATGTTCTGTACCTCCTGCATATCTGAGCCACATGTATGGATTTGCATTTCATTACATGTACAATCAATGGACCTTGTTTTTAAAGCCACTACACAAGGAGAGATCAGTTTCTGTAGAGTGATGCTCTACGTGGAACAGATAATGTATTGCAATGCAGAAGCTGAGCAGTGAATCTTAGGGATACCCTTCAGCTGAAAGGAACTGGTCAGTTCAGAGCACTCAGAGTCCTTGGTGCAGGGAGGTCTCAAGCTCTTAAAATTCTTCCGCTCCTTAGTGTGACTAGGAAGGCTTCTGCAGCCAGGAGAGCCAAAAGCACAACTAGGTCTAACCTTGATTAATGGGAATCTTATGACTGACTTGAGTTGGGGAAGAGTTTAGAAGTTTAGCAAGGGAGTTTAGATCCTGGTGACGTCTGATACTTACTCTTTCAGGCTGGGTTTGTGAGTGCTTAATGTATCCTTGAAAATTGCTTATTTGCTGATGACTGCATTAAACAATAGAGGCTAGTTACTGACAGGGAACAGTTACTTCTGTGTGGAAAGTAATTGGTTTCACAGCAAAGAAATGATTTATTTCTATTCCACCATTTATCTGGGCTGTAAAGTGTAGTAATTACATAATGCCCTAACAGCACAGTTTGTGATATAAATGCATGTTGGATATACGTGTTTTTTAACTAAACAATTTAAGTGTATTTTGTCTGCTGCTTACAAAAACATCAAGAAATTTTTTTATTTTAAATCTTTCAAAGCTGACAGTACCAGCAAAAGTTGTGTAGCAAGGGAAAGTCTGCTACAAAATGCCTAATTAGTACAAGAATAATTACAATTAAACCAACTTATTGGTTACATGTTAAATAATTTTGAGTTTTAAGCAAGGCAAACTGAGAAATATTATGAATGCTGCATGTATATCAAATTCCAAATAAAGGGAAAGAACACATCACAAGGGTCTTAAGTTTTGTTTATTGTGTAACATGACTGTAAAGAAAGTTGTACAAATTATGGGTTATGTTGACTGGGTGACCTATTTAAAAAAATCTGGTGAAGGAATTAGTCACAGAATGGTAGAAGTTGGAAGGGACCTTTAGAGATCATTTAGTCTGACCCCCCTGCCAAAGCACATTTACCTAGATCAGGTCACACAGAAACATGTCCAGGTGGGTTTTGAAGACCTTCAGAGCAGGAGACTCCACACCCTCCCTGGGAAGCCTGTGCCAGGGCTCCCTCACCTGAACAGTGAAATAGTTTTTTCTTATGTTTAAATGGAACTTTTTGTGTTCCACCATCTTTCCATTACCCCTTGTCCTGTCACCAGATACCACATAAAAAAGTGATGTCCCAACCTCCTCACATCCATCATTTAGATATTTGTAAATATTAATGAGATCCCAGACTTTACTAGTCATCCACCAGGATCTGGGAAGAAATAGCTATGGCAAGACCAGAGAAGTAGGAGAATTGACTGTGATATATAGGATGGTGATCAAGCCACTCCTGAAAAATGCTACACTTGTTAGGTGCTGAAGGCTGCCCAAGGAGACTAATCATTGACTTTGCCTTTGTGTTCCTCTTGTCCTCTTCTACAGCTGCTTCTTTATTCTGTCAATAGTCCTTTCTTTATCATTTGTATTAATAACATTTTTTAATTAGGGTTACTTCTCTCATTCTAGTCTTGCTGAGGTGACATTTTGCCAATCATACTTTTTCTAGCATTTTTTTTGTAGCCTTTACCTCAGCATTCCTGTCATTGCCAGCAGTGAAGCGCAGTTGGATTTAACTTCAGTGATATATCTAGGGTCCCAGGATCCTAGTCCCTTAAGCATATAGAGATACTCTGGATTATATATGAGAATATTAGACAATTAGCACTCTGACTAGATGCCGGACTTGTATTATATGGAAACCACAGTGCTGGGAGAGAAGGAAACATTTGTATTTATGAAGCAGTGGATCATAGCATAAAATATCAGTGAGATTTATGCCCATAAACTCTTGTGTCCTTCAATTCATATGTAAGGACAGCCATCCAGACTGACTCAAGGCATCCAGGGATGTGTTATAGTTGCTTTGATGTCAAGCTTTTTCTCTTAAAGAAATGAAAGCATTCTGGAAATCATTCACTTCTTATGGTGAGTACATAGGACTTTTTAGTCTCACTGAGAACAAATTAAAACGAGTCCTTCCTGCACAATTTTTTATTACTTGACAAGAGTTTGAAAAATGTGACTTAATTCAGAAAACAAAGTCCTGTACATCAGACAAACCAAAACCTACAAAACAGCTCAATTTTTACCTAGTGCACATCTAAATGTATTCTCCATCAGAAAATAGCAATTATTGAATACATCATGTTCAATGACATCAGGGAGCAAAATGTTCCTCATGCTGCCCAATGGACCATGCTGGAACACCTGTTTCATATCATGAAAGCATTTATAATTACTACCAAAGAAGTGAGAAATGAAATAGCATCATTAAATCTAATTTTGCTACTCATGTCTTTGTTGAAAAAAGTCCCTAAGGGGGAGGGAGGAGAAATAAAACATATTAAAAACACATTTACTCATTTTCTTGTGTGTTAAATCCTTGAGCCATAGAAACAAGCAAATATTGATACTAAATGCAGCTTAGAGCTCATAGCTACTTCCATGATTCTACACTGACAGTCATTAAATACCCTTTTTGTTTCCCTGTGGAAAATGATGAAGCAGTGGTACTTTTAAATAATCTCACATTGTTCTATTACCTGCCTTGGACTCTACTCTTTGTAGAAAGCACGTCTTGTGCTTTTAAAATTGGTTTTATTTCAGCAAGTAGTTTTGAAGCAGTAAGCCTCTTTTGTGCTTTTTTATATTCTCTTGTGTTCTAGGGTACTCAAATGGTCCTTATAGTAAATATGCACCTTTGCCTGTAACTAGATGGGATTTGCGCTTCAGGTTTTCACATGGTAGTCTGGCGAAGGGAAGACATGTACACAGGAAAACCATGCTTTACGTTTGCATTTCATCAGATTTTGGCTTGAGTGCAAACACCACTGGAAAATCAGTTTTAGAGGGAGAAAAAAAGTGACATAAGTGGCTCTGAGGCAGCTGTAGGTAGCAGTGAAGCAGGGACAGACATGCAGCCCTATGGAGCCATCTGATACCTCTGTCCATATTATGGTCTGAGATGTTTGTTGGAACACAAGACCTGATACAACCGCACTGGATGCACAGAAGTTACTTTTGGTTAGGACATTTCATCCCTAGTTCGAAAAGAACTAACTCCCCACCCTTTGCAAAGTACCTACCCTGCTTACTCAAAGCTGTGCATGAGAATTGCTTTTTGCTTCTAGAGTGGACAATTCTTCCAGTCATGATCCCAAGACATCCCGCTCTCAATACAAGTGGACAGAAGGAAGACACTTAAGCACAGGCCACATTTTCAAGGAGCTGGGACTGTGGTACTTCTTTCTCAAACAGTAACAAACATCCCACCACTTCTGTCACTGACTGGGAAACTCTGTGGTTTTGATTTTGATCCTATTATTACTGTGGAGAAGGAAATGTATGGACTAGGATGTTTCTCTTCATCTACATTAAAGAAGTGTTGAAATACTATAACAGTAAAACCATGCATTGTACTTTGACAGGCATCAGTTGGCTAAATAACAGATTGGAAGGAGATGATGCACAGCCGTAAAAGGCATGAATTTGACATGAATGGAAGAGGGGAGTCAGCAGAAAGTTTCCAAATGGTTGATGACATCACTGTTGCAGGCTAAATCCCCCATCCTAGCAAATGCCAGGAAAGTTAGGGAAGAGAGATTATTAAATATCATTGAGAGACTTGGAAGAAAGCTCTAGAGTGGTGTACATGACTGAGTTTTTGAATCTAAAATTACATGGGAAACAGAAGACAAGTGGGTGAGTCCAAAAGGAAGACTTTCTACATGGCAGAAAAGTTAGTGACACTATGGACAGAGGTTAGATTTGAGAGGTTTTGAATTACAGTTTTGGAGTTAATTTAGGGGTTTTGTGCAGTACACTCTTTTCTGAGTTTCTAGTTCATCTTTTCAGGAGTAGAAACCTCATTCTGATATTGTGCTGGATGTAGTCTACGTACTGGAATAACTAGGACTTTCTGATGATGACCCAAATTTACCTCCTAAATTCTTCACTGAACCCTAAAAGGACAAATTGAAACTCTTTCCAATTCTGCTGTTTAACTGAGAAAAAATTATTTCCACCAATAACAAAGATCATATACGCAATTGCTAGCTATTTTCTTGTTAGGGCAGCTGGTCATCAGTTTTCTTTCCCTTAAAACCAATCCTACTATGGTGAAACAGAAAGGGAAAAAGTATTGAGGCTTTCTACCTCCAATGAAAGCACACCAGGAGCTACACTTTGTCATTGTCATTGTCCTCCTGAGCCACTATATAGCCACAGCTCATGTGGTCAGCAGGGTGAGGGACAATGGGTGGATTACTTCTGTAAAGGTGTTACTCTCATAGTTTATTTAGTAAAGTGCTACCTTGACTACATCAACATTGTTGCTATGTGGCTGCCTATTTTATTTTCCATAGCTGTATTTGGTGTACGGTAGATGAGGTGAACATTGTATGGTTATATGCGTATGTGTATATGTGTGTATGTGTACACAAACATACACAAACCTACTGTTTTGATGTTTTATAACATAAGGTAATGTACTAGATTTTCCATCAGAGCATCCCTTTGTCATAATGAAAAACTAATAGTGTTGCTGTGTGTTGGAGGTCAAAGTTGTTATAATAAAACATCCTTCCTGGAGCTTTTTAGAGGAACCTGTTTAAAAAGGTTAAAGTGGGTAATTATCACAACCCTAATTTACAACTACTTGGCAATAAGAGTTGCTTTTCAATGAACCATTTATTCATGATCTGCTGCTTCACACTGCTGGATTCTTCTTGACTAGGTTGGAAAATGTAATTAATAAATGATAGGATTATTTATGGTTCACGGTGCCAGATTGGGAAATACAATGATATACAGAATGAGCTAAAAATTATTCTTACAAGCAGCATCTTAGTTTTTAATCCATGGATTGGATTGTCACATTACTTGATATGGTGTGGTGAACTCCTGATGGTATTCATAGGACATTATTTTGTTTGTCATCCTCGCTGCTCTGTCTGCCAATAAAAATGGACATGCTCCTTTGAGAACAGAGTTAATGAACGCTGACATGTTAATCTTTCTCTAGTTGAGGTAGGGTAGCGTTTGTGTTTGTGCTTAGTTTGACTCTATTAGTGATTATCTCAAACTCCCAGTGGAAACTTGAAGATGGTTATATTTCATAAACATAAAGTGATCCTCTTTGAGAATTTAGCCTAGTAATAGTTATGGAAACATGCCTGCTAAATACAGACAGACTTTCTCAATTTCAAGTTACAAAGACCATGCTAAAATGGGATGATGTCAGCTCTAATATGCCTCTTCACAGGCAAAGTGCCTGGTCACGCATGACTGAAGTTGTAATTTTACTACGATGTTCAAAACATTTAGGATCCAGGCCTAAGAGGAAAAGCATTCTGAGTGACAATGTTTCTAATATTGTTATTAATTATTGCCTTTATAAGAAGCTTTCACAAGGAGAAAAATATTTTATGGACTGATTTCTTCACAGTCTTACAGAAAACCAGCATAAAATCTAAATCTGAGGCACACTGACTGTCTGCCATACTGATAATATACTGGAGCTAATCAATGAAAATCTAGGTTTTAGCACTAAACTGAAATCTACTGTGGACCAATTCAGTTTCCAGTTTATTCTCAGTTCAGATCCCTTTTACAATGCTTTACTTCTGTGATTAGGATTTCCAACTGATTCTAAAATATCTGTATGTGTAGTTGGTACTTCTAGAAATGATCTACTAAGAGGATTTAAAAACCACCATTAGATTTCTATGATGATTTGAATCCTATGACTTTAGAATTTCAAATGGCAAATAACACTGGACATGAGAATAATGAATGAAACCCAAGAGATTTACAGAATCACAGGTTGGTTGAGGTTGGAGGGCACCTCTGGAGGTCACCAAGTCCAATTGCCCTGCTTAAGCAGGGTCACCTACAGAAGATTGTCCAGGACCACATACAGATACGTTTTGAATATCTCCAAAGATGGATATTGCTCAACCTCTTTGGGCAACCTCTTCCAAGGCAAATTTAATGCAGATTGAATTGTTGTATCATTTAGTTTTAAATACGGGTAAACTTATGCTTTTCTGTGTATGCATTTGCATACAAGATGCATATGTAAAATAATATTGGGATTTGATCTTTGTTCTCAGGCTGAGAACAATTTATTGCAACATTACTGGCTTACAGTTCTAGACACTAATCTAGGTTGAGGTGCTTGTAAGCAATGACACCTGCATTCACTCCTAGGTTCTCTCTGATTTTCTTTTAGAGTAAATGTACAATTTGAAACGAAAATTGAGTGCTTGAATTTATGCACAAATATGTATTAGAAAATGCCCCAGCAGTTGTAAAGGTTTCAAAATTAAGGTGAAATAATGAAACTTGATGAAATGGGGAAAATGTTTTGCTTTTTTTCTTTAGACTCTGAAAATTTTGCAATATGAAAACACAGGACGCTTTGTTCAATTTCCTCAAGAGGCTATTCCTCTATGCTGTCTTTTCCATGTACCAAACATACAGATGAAAGGGTGAAATGGCTGTAACTTTTGCAAATACCACTCTTGGAATCTGTAGGCTACTTGAACTTTGTCATGGCATGTTCTCCTTTGTCCCAAGGTTCTTACATTTTTTGTAATCTGGGGGGACATCCACTTCTGTTTCTGTGATATGGAAAGTTACATGGACAACCAGACATTTTTCAGTCTCCTCCAATATCTGCAAGTAGTTTCTCAGTCATGGCTCAAGGGAGAAAAAGGATTTATTGCATTCCCCAGCCCATATATCTCTCTGAGTGTATGAACAAGAATCTTTATATAAGGATGTATGTGTAAATCCATCTCATTCAAAATCCCAGGCATTTGCAAAGGATAAAAAGCCTTTTTATTATAATACCCCAAGTCTATGGCAGCCTTGCTGATGTGCAGCTTCTATAGCAAGTCTTCTGCTTTATAAGAGGAAAATACACATTAAAAGATTATTGTTGGGGAAAACAAAAAGCTTCCCCCTCTAAAAAATTAAAAGGGAATAAATATTTGGCCAGCCTGTGAAGAGACATAACAGACATAACTTTAATCACTTTACTATTAGTATTTATGTCAAGTTTTGGGGTCCCCAGTTCAAGAGTTATCACTTTTAGAGGACTTTTAGAGAGAGTCCAGTACAGGGCCATCAAGATGATTAGGGGACTAGAACATCTCCTGAGGAAATATTGTGAGGCCTGAGGCTATTTAGCCTGGAGAAGAAATATTGAGATGAAAATACCTAAAGGATGAGTGTCTAAAGGATGAGATAAGTCTTTTTTCTTTGGTATCCATTAATAGGACAAGAAGTAATGCACACAAACTGGGACACAAAAAGTTGCACTTATGTACAAGGAGAAACTTCTTTCTTATGAGAGTGAGGGAGCCCTGGCACAGGCTGCCCAGTGAGAATGTGTAGTCTCCTTATTTGAAGGTTTTCAAAACCTACCTGGACATGCTGTTGTGCAACTGGTTTGAGGTGAACCTATTTTAGCAGGGGATTGGACTGGATGATCTCTAGAGGTCCCTTCCAACCACACCACTCTGTGATTTCCTATGGTTTCTTTCCTTGCAAAATTGTAGTATTTTCAATATTCACCAAAACTCTGTCACATGGTACTGTTTGAGATTCTTTGCTGTTTTTATAATGCTTCAAGCATTCACAGTTATAGGAAAAACTTACATTTTCTTTCTTGCTTATATCTGTTTTTCTTTTGGTTTTTCTCTTGCATTGACCCAGTTTATGAGAATTAGAGAATGAATACAAATGTGTTTGAATTAGCTCTTTTGGATACATACATAGTTCTCATTTTCTCTGCTAGAAAGACTATTGTTCTTCTAAACCTGTCTTCCTAGATTGCAAAGAGGAACAATACAGAAGATGTCAGAAAGGAAAGTTCTGATTATTTTTTCCTTGTAACTATTTGGAATAGAAGCCCCTATAATCTAAAAACCAGAGAGAGCATATGAGGGAGTGTCTCCTCTACTTTTCCAAACAGAATGAGATTAATTATTTGTCTTTCTTCATCTATCTTCTATTTTTTTTCTATATTTCCTAAAGAGAAAGGTGAAGATCTTATAGAAAGTGTGATGTTCATTGTTGTTTTTTGCATAGGATTTATGTAATTAATATTTCTGTCCTGAGCTTTGCTTGAATGACATTCAGCCAACATCTGGTGTGCAAAAGACAGTGGTATTTTTCCTATTTGGTTAAATGTATGATTCCATTTAAAGACTTTTCTTGGGTTTTTTTTGCTATTTCTTGGTGATTGGCAGTGGGTCAAAAGCCTTGGCATTCAACAATTTCTGCCTCAATGTTGTATTCTCTTCTTATGTGTCCTTTACCTCCAAGGTTTTAAATCATTCTACTTCATTCACCCATCAAGTAAAGTCTCTTTATGTGCAGTTATATGAGGTCCTTCACTACCTTTATCCCACTTCCAGCACTTCTACATAAACACCCAAGGAACATTTTTTCTTTGTGGCCCTTTTTCAGTCAGGATATTTTTTCTTTTTTAGCTCTGTTTAGTTTTCTTCATCTCAGCTTACCTAGTCTCCTGTGTGGCTGCATGGGGAAGAGGTAGTCTAGTGTTATTTTTAGTGGTGGATGAATAGTCTTCTATTTTTAATCAGACAGTTTTCATATTCCATTTCAGGAGTGGACTAATGCATCCTCTCATAAATACATGAGTTTCTCCTCCCTCATCCCTGTACATACACACACCTGCACAAGTGTCAATTTAGGCAAATCACATGGCCTAAAATTTCAAAAGATGTTAGATGATTTAAACTAGTTTATTTTTTGGAAATTGCAGGGCATTCATCCTTTGGTAGATCAATGCAGTGATCAAAACTACTGGACACTTCTGAAAATTAGGCCAAAAGATGTCATCTTTGAAGCAGAAAGGAGAATGGAAGTGCTTTGTTTCAGCTTGGGGTCTGAGATATACTGAGACTGGGATTGCTATTTCCATAGTTGCATGCATATTTCTGCAATAAAGGGTAGTTTAGGGCAAAGTAGATGAAGGAGTACAAGCACACTTGCCTTCTGTACAGGAGATGGTTGAAAAAGCACTTTAAACCGCTCCCCACCATACATGCCCAGACACCTGCTAAATTACCCTGTAAGATATGATGTTTGCAGTGGTGACACACAACTTTGCCTCCTATGGCTGAACTGCAGACAGAAGTAGCATTGCTTACAAGGTAGTGCAAACTTGAGGCATTCATGAGACAGCTCATGACATGATTTTCAATCTTCCTGGATGATTAAGCCTTTATTTTTCACATCCCCTGTAACCCAGCTCTTCTCTGCTTTCCTTTCCTTGACATTATGCAGTTCAGCTTATTTTGATCTTGAATATAGTTATTTCTCAGGCTATTGTATCAGCTACGAGTCTTTTATTCTTCCTAGAAGTATGTTGTGGCACATCATCTGCAGAGGGCTCCATCTGTAGAGATACTCTATAAACCCATTTTGCTGTGCATATGCACAATCCCTGCCTGAGAGCAACATGCCATCTCTTAGCCCCATAGCACAGGAGATAATAGGACTTTGCTTCACAACCTGCCTGAGTGACAGAAGTTCAGCACAATGAATTGACTTTGCCTCTTGTGAGCAATCTGACCGTCCCAGATAGATATGCAGTACCATGACATCATATATTGTCTCCATCTCTCCCTCTCTTTCTCACCTAATCATCCGTAGAATGAGGACACACAATAATGTGTTTGTGTATCATTTGGGATCAACAACCAAGTCACCTGTGAATTATACAGGTCAACAGAAATGGAGGTTAAGGTTTGGTCCATATGCTTTCTTCCTGTATCATCAGAGACAACAGACAAAACAAACATAGCAATACACCATATACTCTGGCAACTCTCAGTTGCCACAATATAAAACCATCAGGCCCTGTTACTTTACAGGCACAAGGAATGTTTGGTTGTCAGTGGAAAAATGAGAATTGTTGTTTAGTGATGCTCCTAAAGCTTTTGAGTGGGCTTCTGCAATGCACTGACATGGACACTGATTCTTTTCTGCTTTTCCCTGAAATGTATCCTTTCACTGTCATTTTCCCTTGCACTTTCTTGTACTCTTCTGAGCTGACTATTACGTTGTACTCTGTGTCTCAACTCCAGTCAACAGGATCCTTGCTTCCAGGATTCTTTACAAGTTTGCAGTATAATTGCACATCCATTTCCTATCAGCCACTTCCCTAAAGTTCTGCCCTTAGCCTATTTTATGGAATGTTTTCTTTGCTTCTAGGAGATTCTAGATTAAATTTCCAGCAAGGTATTAGCTATTTTATCATGAGTGAGAACTAAAGAAACATAGAGTTATGGCTTAGATCAAAGTTTTTTGATTGCATTCAGCATATAAAATAAGGGAGAAAGTGTAGTTCTGGGAGGAAAAGAAATTAAGAGTATTAATATGTCAAAGCGACCTGAGTAATGACATGTGCTTGGAAACATCTCTTTTTTTTTCTTTACTGTATCATTTAGGCTAATAAATGATATTACCTCACCCTATAAACCCTGCCATTTGAAGTGTTTATAGATGAATGAAAGGAGAGTTAGAAACAAGTAAGAAGCACCAAAGATATTATGAAGTAATGAAGGCATCCTAGCTGTAACTGCAGCCTGCTGAGATAGATAATTAGTCTGAATGTTAGCAAGATACAAAGCAGCTTTGAAAAAAAGAAAAAGAGTGGTGGTGAGAATATAGGCAATGAGGGCAGAGAATAAATGAATGTGATCATCCAAACACAACCACTAAAGCAGGAGAAGGGTCGAAATGGAAAACTGCTATTGGATATTCGAAGCTGAGGAGAGGAACACATTGTTAACAAATACAGCAAAATATCAATAAAAGAAAATATTAAATTATGTAGCTTTGCTATCTACACATTAATCAGATCAGAGAACATCTTGGATCTGCTTCTCACAATATCAAATTTTGTTTTGTTAAGAAAACAGTGAGGTGGTGATAGGTTTGGTTATTTCTTTTCTAATTTCTGTTAACATGCTAAAGAAAATACCCATCATATATTGCAACAAATAAGGTATAATACATTTTTGCTTCATCTTATTGTGTGTGATTTCACAGTTTACAGTGTGCTGTATTTGTTTTCAATGTGCTTGATCATTTTCAGTACAGTTTTCGATTATGAAGAGAATAGACTCCATATAAAGAGCTGGTCTGCCTTTAGCCTCTCAGCTTGAATCTACCGTTCTAGATCTTCTTATATTCTGAAATCCACTTTCTTAGTGAAAAGAAAGAAAGAAACCAGTTCTCAATTAAATTCTGACACAGGAAGACAGTGTTCCATTGCAGGAACTGTTTACCGAAAGACTCAGGGAAGTTTGTTGAAGTCATCACGTGTGTGTTGCAAAATTACTTTTTATTTAGTCCAAAAATCTCTCATTTAAATTCCTACCCAAACACAAGGAAGAAGCAGTCTCACTAGTTTGGAATCGATTTTATTAATACCTTTAACTCTCTTACCTCTACCTACCTCCTTTCAAAACAATTTTTAAACTCTCTTAATACAAACATATTGAGAGATTTGTCATAAATACTGTACTGATTATTATTACTATGAACAATCTGTTCATTGCATTACTGGTATTTCAAATGGAAAGACCAATTAGACCCGTTAACCCATCTTTTTGTCAGTAAGTTGATTGGGAATTACTGAAGCGTAACAATTCTAAGTGGCTTTTCATGTGAATGCCAAGCTAAAATGGATATTCAGAGATGCATTAAGCATTTTTTTCCCAGCACTGCATTCTTCGTTTAAAGATCTACATGTTAATTTGCAGAAGTGCAACATAAACATGGCTCAGGCTTCTGTACATCCCAATATTTTTACACATGTAAGTGTTGAATACTAAAATTGTAGGCCAAATGTAAGTAAGGACTAGGAGTACATGGATTATTTGGACATAATACTTACAGCGATACATCTGGCAGGTATTGTAAGACTGACTCAATGATTTGACTGCAAGAGTCAGAGGCAAAAATTGTTAGTTGAGACTAATATTTGAATGCATTTAACAGAGGGAGGTTTTTTTAAAGATCAAGACAGCATTTCTTATGCTGAAGCCTTATTTCAGAAAATGATTTATCCAAGTAGATAGGGGTTTGGAAAATGGCAGTCAGTGAAAGGTAACCATGTGACTGACCCATGGGAATGGCTCTAGAGATGAAAAGCAAAAAGGATATCTAGAAAAGAGTATGTTTGTTTTACTTTATGACACAATCTAGTCAATATTGATATTGTTCAAAATTATTCGGTAAAGAAACATAGAGAGATGGATGAAAAATTATGACAAAATACTTCTTCCTTTTGAAATTTGCTGTTCTCTTGAGATCAAATCATTTCTTGACATAGCTGGAAACACAGGGTTTCCTGGAAAGACTGCAGTTGCAGACCCTTGGCACCTCCCCAGTCTGAGCTTCCTAGATATAAGGTTGGGAGACAAATTTCTAGATCTGTTTCACAGCTTGTGGTGTTTGTTTACTTTCATTAAGAATCACTAAAATATGTAACCTTATTCTGAATCAAAATAAAAACGCATTTCTGCAACAAAATATGTCATTCAGTTGGAACTCTTTATTCTCGTGCAATTCTGTTTTGTGGTTCTTTTTAAAATGATTAAAAATATAAATATATTTTTATATAAATATAAAATAGATAAATTATGGAAACATAAGTCTACTTGCATGGCCTCCCTCGGTAACCTACTGATCATGCTTCTCTGTTAACAACCTGGATCTGGTAGTATGGTGGTACTGAGTATCAGATACATTGGCAGCAGCAGAAACCCAGTTTAGCAACACATTTACTCGCTACTTTAAGAAAGTTCAGAGGCAATTTACTTTTGCCACTAGTGTGCTTTTCTTCTCTCCCTGGGGCATAAAATGCATTCCCGTGATCCTTGACTTGTTCAGAAGTGATTTGTAAAAAGTGATCTTTCCCCCATCTGAGAAGAGCTAGTCCCCTTGCTGCAGTAAAGGTGGAAAAAAAAACCAAAAAAGGACATTTATTAAGCTAAGCAAATGAATCAGGAGTTACAGAAATGAATGAATGTCCTTCTGTTGTATCCCTTAGGCATCTGCTTGTTTTCTACATAGCCATACAGAACGTCTCAGAGGAAAACAAGACCTCCTACAGGTTTCAGGAAGGAATATGATTTAGGAAAACGTTGTCGTCCTGGTATCATCCCTGGACAAAAGCCTTAGGTACCACTGGGTCTTCCAGAGTTCGCTGAATGCTGAAAATCTCCTAGAGGGCAACAGTGAAGTTGAGATGTTCTGTTTGGGAGCCTTACAGGGAACACGTGGCCAAGATATCCAGGGACCCCTGGGGTTGACCTGTGTTAAGTTAATCACCTTACCTGATTTTGGCAGCCTCAGACAGTGAGAAGAAGGGCAGACAGAATTTTACTCCAGACTTAGGACATTAAACACACCCTAAATTAAAATGAAGACATTATATTACTCACAAGTATTAATTGAAAACTCCCTCAAGTGTAGTGCATGTGAATAGACAGAGCTAATTGGTAATGCTTACAGCCAAGAAGAAAGAATGTTTACTACTTTCAAAAGCAAAAACATCTCATCTATCTCTTGACTGCAGTTTCACACAGACAAGTATGAGTCACTGGTAACACATTCTAGTGCTTGTGTCTGGGAAGAGCCTGTGGTCCTCTGTGCTCCTCTGTGCTTCTCTGTGCTGACAGTCCCAGAGTATCTTCTCCTTCTTGCGTATTCTAGGAGTGGAATTCAGGGGACGCTTTCTAGCAAACTGTGCTGGAGCTGACTGCAATCTGAGGCTAGTTTTGGTAAGGAAAGGGGTAGACAGTTTGGGACGGCAACCAACTCAATATTATCAGTTAAATTGGCCTGCAACCTTCAGCTGGAGGCCTCCAGTGCTTCATATAGCTATGAGCATATCTGCATTGCAGTCTGTCTGTGTTTTCTGGTTTGTGTTTTGGTGGGCTTTTTTTCCTGACAGGAACCTGCCCATAAACAAATTTCCTTTACTTTTTTACTTCTTTCAGTTACCCAGTCAAAATTTTAAAAGTTTTATAGAAAAAAAAACCTTTGACAAACTCTTAGTACTTTTTATATATATGTGAAGATTGCATAAACTTATTTTTAGATATATTTACATGTATATATGCCAGACAAAGCTGTCCTGATATGAAAATGCCATTTTCTGAGGTGGCAAAATCAGTTGGACCAAGTGATCCTTAGAGAAATCTGTGATTCAGTTAAGCTTCTGAGATACGCTGAATTAAACACACATCAGAATTTAGAACATGAGTTCACGTGCAAACTTTAGAACAGAGAGAAAAGTTCCTGAATGCAACAAATAAGGGCAGCTAAAATTTCCTGTAAGGGAAAACTTTGTATTTTCTCTAGAACTAGATTCCAGTCTTAGATTAAGTGCATAAAATGTTTCTTTTGATTTAAGCCAACCTTTCCACATCTTCAGTGGTAGTAAGACATCTTTATAGCAAGTTTGAAGTCAAATGGCTCTATACAAAATAACAGCAGCATTAATAAGCATAAACTTTCCCAACTCCTTGGGATTCTGTGGCTACTAAACACATGTCAAAATGGTTTCTATTTTGTGGGGATTTATCAGAGCAGTGCTGTTCCCTGCGTTCACTCTGGCTGTAAAGCCAAATATTTAAAGGATGTTAGTGGAGCTGAAGAGAAGAACAAGAAGTCACTGAATAGCATGATAATTTATTACCCTTTATCAGGTCTAGTTTTTTTGTCTCATCAGGTAATGGCATGCTGAATTTAAGACATTCCTAGCATGTTCAAAATGTAGATGCTGAACTGATTACTTGCCGTGACTAACCTGACTTTGACGTGACTTCTGCTCACGCGCACATTTGCAAATGTAGGTGTGGAATTGAACATATATTTAAACTAGATATAGAGCTGAAATACTTATCCTTACTATGTACAAGGTTGTTTTGCCTAGTCACATCTTTTACAAGACACTTTAATTACTGCTGTTTCCCAGCTTGGATTTTTATTTTCATGACTATTTGTGACATTTGTTTCTCTGAACATATTTAAAATCAGAGGATTGTAACAAATTGTCTACCATTTTAAAACATGTTATTTTGTAATGGTTACTTTTTAAAAATCATTATTATTTTACCTCTGGAATATCCTGGGTCTTGAAAGTCCTGGATCTTCATTTACCATTTATCTGTGATTCTTAGACTTCTCAGCAGCAAGTACATTATTTGGACTCAGATTTTATACGCAGTAGGTTAACATAAAAGCACTATGGTATGTTCAGCCATCTTGGCATTGTCATTTGAGGCTTTTTTTAATTAAAAGTCTGCCTTGGAGTATGTCAAGTGCTCCTGTATTTTTGCCATTCTTCTTATCTCTATGGCAACAAAAATATTTCAACATTTACATGGGCATCATATTCTTTGCTAATGTACTATCTGAACTGTTTGTATGCTGAGAAGGGGAACAGCAGAGATTGGCTTCTGCAGTCTGGGATGCAGGAGTTGTCAAGACAACCAAGAGGCCTAAGGATGTCCTTACTAGTAGCATTAAATTGAAGCTTTAAATTAATTCACCCTCATGTGTTTTTGTAGCTTATGCTGTTAATTGAAATAATAGGAATGACCTTCCCTGTACATTCAGAGCACCTGTCCTATTAAAATTGCATGTGCTATTTACTTAAGTACACTCATCTATCAGACAAATCTAGCGTGAAATAGGGGAAAATGGAAGACACTTATATTGTACTGCTATGTATTGACTTGTAGTAATAGGAGAAGCAGCTTTTCTTGTGTCAAGCTTGAGATAGTTGTGATGAACATTTTATTCTGAAACTTCATTTATTTCTGCTTCCCACTCAAGAGTCTTAAGTCTGCATAACTCCAGACACTACAATTTATTCTACACTGTCGAATCTAATTGAAACGAATAGTTAAAATTGATTTTGTAGCTGTAATATATTTGAAGAAGCCAAGTATCATGTTTTTGTGTATGCAAGAGACTGTCTTTTATGTCTCAGCAGAAAAAAACCACAAACCAGTAGAAAAATGTTACTTTGTGTTCACATTATAATCTTTCACTGACTTAATTTGTGTAGTTAGTTTTCATTTATTTTTAAAAATAATTTTGTACAGGAACTAGTTGAACTTTTGCTTAGCCACATGGGAGGGGAAAGATTATATGATTATATGTACATTTGTTTTTCTTCTCAAAACAAAACATCGTCTGCAAACAGTTTGCTGAAATGTATGAGTTTCATTTTGATGCTGATTTATGTCAAATATTCTGTCATTTTTAAACTGGGCAATGATGGGCAAAGATGCCGAAATTCTTAAAAGACTGAAAGTATCTCATCCTTCTCTGCAACTAGTTAAAAACTACCTGCGTCTCAGCCTGCTGAAGTCTCTGTCCTATATCCTGGAACACTTTTCATCCCATAAAGATGGAAAATCACTTCTAGTTGCCATGGGTTTTATGTTGTTAGGTAGATCATAAAAATACAGAAATTTTGGGAATATTTTGTTTTTCCACTACTATATTAATTGATGCACAAAACTATATAATTATACCAATGTGTACCAGCTGAAAGTCTAATCAATAAGCTAATGGACCCTTGAAGCACATTTATTGGGCAAAAAACTACTGGTGTTTTTTCATAGACTAGGAAACAGTGTTAATTCAGGATTCATAAGAATGCTGACATTAAAATGGGGATTTGACGTCCCTGTATTTGAGAACACAGGCAAAGTTTCTTGGAGACTCCTTGCTGCAATGACTACGATGCATCTCTGAGGAATTGTGACTCACCTGGCACAGTTGTACTTCACTACATGGAGAAACTCGAATGTAAGTCATTATCAGACCAGTACCAAAACTGGTAAAAACAAATGTCCTGTGTAGACCACGGCGCTATGTTTAACCACAGACAGCAACTAAGCACCACACAACTGCTCATCCACTCCCTCTCCCCACCTCCGTTGGATGGGGACGAGAATCAGAAGGGTGAAAGCGACAAAACTTGAAGGCTGAGATAAAGACAGTTTAATAAATAAAGAAAAAGGTGCTCATGCAAGCAAAGCAAAACAAGGCATTCATTCACCAGTTTCCATGGGCAGATCATCCCCAGGAAAGCAGGGCTCCAACATTCAGAACAATGACTTGGGGAAGACAAACACTCTGAACATCCATTCCTTCCTTGTTCTTCCCCCAGCTTTATTTACTGAGCATGACACCGTATGGTGGGGGACATCCCTCTGGTCAGTTGGAGTTAGCTGTCCTGGTTGTGTCCCCTCCTAGCTTCTTGTGCACCCCCAGCCCACTCGTTGGTGAGGTGGGGTGAGAAGCAGAAAAGGCTCTGACTCAGTGTAAGCACTGCTCAGCAACAACTAAAACAGTCTTTTTAAAAATCAACATTATTCTCATCCTAAATCCAAAACAAAGCACTGCACTAGTAACTAGGAAAAGAAATTAAGTCTATCCTAGCTGAAGATAGGACACATGAATACCATAGCATAAACTGGAAACACTATACTTTTGCTTCTGTCTTTGTGAAGGGATGGATTGTTGGGAGAGGGTAGGAGGCAAACAGACACCCTCTCTTATTTTCCTGGCTGCTCTTAATCTCTCCAAGAACTCGTACCATCTCTATGACATGGCAGGGGTGCATCAGTCTCCACATCACCACTGTGGCTGCAACCAGTTTACTGTATGCATGTTAATGCTTGCTCCCACTGGTATCTGAAACATCTGTGAGTGCTCAGCACTTCTGAAAATCAGGTTATTTAATTCTAGATACTTTAAATATAGATTAAGGGTTTTAAATTTAGGTACGCAGGTTTGAATGTTTTGGATCAAACCTCCCCATCAGCCTGCAATCAACAGTGCTATATAGAGATGCTATTGCAGAATAAGATATAATCAGGTCAAAATTATTTGTAAAAATAAGCCCATAACATAATACATCAGCATTAAACTCAATTTAAAATACAGTTCTAGAGTGTAGCTGCATACAACATGTGTTTTACTAAAACTAAACGATAAATCCATGGCTAACAACAATGGGTCTACATCTAAAAGAAAAGTATTACTCTCTTCAGTACATGCAAATTAAAAACACCTCTTTGTTTCAATCACAGCTTCTGTCTGTGCTTTAAAATACTGTTGGTAACACTGAGGCCATCATACTTTGCCAAGATGTACAACTGAAGTCACAGGGCCTCAAACCAGAACAGCTTGCCACTGTTTCCCTCTTTCTGGGCTCCTGGATATTTTATTGACACTGAGTCAGTAAAAATTTCACAGTCTCTTTCCTGGTGTTTTTGCAAGGAGCTAGAAGGCTACTCCTTTGTTGCTGCATCATATACTTGTGCTGAACATGAATGATGCCAAAATAGGATTGTGAAGGATAGGGCTCCACTTCCTTCTGTCTGAGGTGCATGCCTATGATACTGATATCAAGGGGCTGCAGGGATCAGTGCAAATGACTGGAACCTGTGATGTCACTTTTACTGTCTTTTGGAACTTTAAAGGGATCTTAATCTAGGATAAGTGGACTTTAAATTTGATGGAGAGGTGAGTCTATGCTACAGTGACACTGAAATAAATACAAATTGGGCCATCATCACTTTCCTTCTCTGAAAGAAAATGGCAGAGAAATAGAGGCAGAATAGCCTCCATACCATCTCTAGGATTGGCATCAGACTCAAGAGAGTGCCAGGCTCTGGGAAATTTGGATTAATTTTTCTATTTTGGACCTATATCCAGGTTTTTGGCAAGCAGAAATTGCCTATGCAACCATCAGCACACGCAGATCAATATGAAATATGAATCTGTATATATGGATCTAAACTAGCACAAACTTATTGTGTCTCAGTGATCTGTTGAAATAGAATACAATGCTATTTTCATAATTTAACCTCAAACACAGTATGTCCTTACAGATCTCTCTAGCACCTCCTGTAACTTCTTAACAATAAGCCTTGAAATGTCCGTACAGTCCCAGCTCCAGATAAATGGCTTATAGACCATTGCATGATTCCCAGGTATTTATCTTTAAACCTTGTAGCCAGTATATTCTTTTTTCTTTTTTTTCCTTCTGTTTCCTCTGCACACCCCCACACCCACCTCCAGTTTTACTCCCTCTTTTTAGGGCCTCGATATGTCAGGCAGAGTTCCCTTATTAAAGCAGCTTGCCAATGTTTTCTCTGTCCTCAGCACCGTGGGATATTTCATTGACACTCAGGATCTCCTTCGATATTCTCTCTCTGTCTCTCTTGACATTTTTGCAAGGAGGGAGAAAGAGGCTGGGGGAAGGTGCATATAAAGCTTCCACTGCTGAGCAGTATGAATTATATCTGCTGGAGTAATAGTGTGAAGTGGCAGGGATCCGTTTTGATGAATCTCATGCTGATTTGTAGCCCCAATTCTAGCTGTAGGTAACACTGAACACCTGTTTGGAGTACTAGAGAGACGGAATAAAGCTCTGTACAGTAAATACGTTGTGTACTGTAGCTGTTTGTTTGTTGTCACATGGTAATTAATTTGCAATTATATTTCAAAACATACCGGAAGAGAAGTGCACTATAATTCCTACCACCCAGAAAGAGGCTCAGCAGTGACACTTGTTAGACTCTGAGCTGACTGATTCTCTCTTCTCTCATCACTGATTGCCTTTTTTCTTTTGTCTCAGCACAAAACGGAAGGTTACAAAAGAGACTTCTGTAAAGATTCATGCCTGGATACTAACGGGTTTGCACTCCTCTAGAACGGTATGTCTTAAAAACACACACATACATGAAAAAGGCAGTTTGAAGACCTACGTGATTTTATCTCTGACATTCTTTGCTGTACCTCATCATTTGCAGTGTTCCACCACAGAAGGCAAGTCTTCATCCTTCAACTCCCACCTGTAAAATCCTGTTCTTTTCATCCAAACACCACTTTTGCTTCTGTTTAGATCACTCAGAGATATCTGCTAAGAGATTACTTCTTAGCAATCAACATTCTACCTTCCTCTGACTCTAATGATGTCTCCTATGACACAACACTACTGCACTCAGACTTTAAAATTCTCATAAGCCCAACACTGTTTTTAAATGACTGATGTGTTTTATTGCACCACTTCACAATAAGGTCTCTTTCAGCTATACTATTAGACAGCCTCTCCATAATTTCCTCTGTCTCATATACCTAGAAGGCTGACTTTTCAAAAGTAGACTCCAAAATTTGGTCTCTGCTAGCAGACTTCAAAGGAACAGAGGAGCCAGCTGCTCCTATCTGCTTTCAGTGCTGTAGAAATACTGCAAGAACACAGATGTTGCTATATTAAATACTGCAGTAAGTGTCTTCAATGCAGCTTTGCAACTTGATGTTTGGTTCCAGTTTTTAGAAACAGCTTTCTACTAGATTCACAGCAAGTTGATTGTTTCTTCCTTGGCTTTTCCTAAGAGTGATCTGTTTTCAGGTCCATGTTTGATTTCAAAATGTCCAGTATCTGGCTTATTTCTTTCCATCATGTCTTTTGATTAAGCTTGCAATTTTTCTCTTTATTTTATTTTATTTTATATTTTTATTAGTTTTTGCAGTTTTGGTGAGTTAGTTTCAAGATATTTTAAATATATATATGTATGGCTAAATTGAAAATCTAAATTTGAAAGTAGATCCTTATTATTTAACTAAATCTAAAATTTAAATGTAGTATCTCATTATTCTACTTATTTTGTGACAGTCTCATAATTGGACAGAAAGAAGTGTTTTCCACTGTGCATATTGAGGTTTACCTTGTAGCTGAGAATCTTAAACTGGCAGACATTGACTTGTTTCACATAAATTTATGACCAACTGAGAATATATAGAGTATATAAACAAAAATCCTTTGACAGAAAAATGAGAAATAAACCAATATGCCTCCAAGTAAGTGCTAATTTATTTTGTAATTATGTCAAGTAAAAAGGAAAAAGAGAAAAATACTGACTTCCTCTGAAAATCTTCCCAAATACGACATTTCTTTGACATTTTCACAGGTGCTGAAAAGTTACTCCTGAGGAATTCATTTCCATTGCTCTCACTTGATGTCCAACAGTGACTGATATAAATATTTTATCAGGCAAACCTGCAGGTTTCTGAAGATTATATGTCTTATCAAGTTGACCCTTATAATTATGTTGTCTTCTGTAACTGTGGGATCTCTTTTAATTTTGCAGTCTTTTTGTAAATATTGAACCATAAAAAAATCATACAAACACAAGCAAAAGCTGACTCTGTAAGAAAAAGTGTAAATAGGTCTCTTCTTGCTCAGGAGGATTCCCATTCTGCTTGTTGTTACACGTCTTAATCATCAGTTAGTAATTGGTCAAGTGCAGTACATCCTTAACTTGTTAAAAATCTGATTTCCCTGATTATTTTTCTTTGTTTCTCTTTTAAAGTAATCACTGTAGATGTTACATGTTTTTTTCTCTTTTTTTCCTGGAAAATGGGCTTTAATAGGGAAATGTTTCAGTTACTCAGTTTTATGCATAATGAACTCAATGAGTATTTGCAGTTCTGCCACACTGAGATGGAAGCAGTATGTAGAGAAGAAAAATGTTCACAAGTTTTTAATTGATACAAGAATATTTTCTAGAGCTACAGGTTTGGGGGGGAAGTTCAGTTTTGGGGGTTTTTAGCTTGCATTTCCATAATTTTGTGGCCTTCTGTTGCAATTACGAAGCCATTACCTGTGATATTCTCTGCCTCTGCTTTCTGTAATTATTTACTTAGAGAGGACTTTGACTATTCTTTTCTAGGCAGCAGCAGAAACCATGCAGACCTCCTATGAAAGAGGCTGGGAGGCCCTGTGCAGATACATACATACCTTTGTACACTCAATTTGATGCCCCAGCTTGTCCCAGTGCATCAATTCATAAAGAAGAAGAGGTAAAATATTGATCTGACTGCTTAACGCAGACAGGGATTTTAGCCCATGTTCATCCCATTGAAATTTATTACTGAGCTAACATACCTTATTTAGGTCAATGTTCCTTCTTATGTGGTGGAGATAAATGTACAGTTCCAGAAACCGATTCATATCTTGTATGAACTGAATCATCTTCTTGAAGCATCTTTTTTCTTTCCATAGTCTACAAAAACAACTACAACTTTAAGACACTTTGTCTACATTTATCTGGGAGAGACCTTTGCCCATCTATCAGTGGGTGTTGTGGCTGTCATATAGTGTGGGTCATGTGCCAGGAAATGCAAGGAAGCAGAATATTTCCCAAGTGCTGCATTTTCTGAACACACAGGCTGTCTACTATTTGCTCAGAGTTCTGTGGTAAGGTAGGATCTACAATCTCAGAAGCAACTATTAGGATAGAGGGCATTTATGTCTTAGAATTTCTTTGGTTTTAAATATAAAGCCGGTGGAAAGTCTAATTACATGACAGAGAAGGGCATAAAATTAGTGATATGAGCTACAGATTACAACTTCCTATTTTAATTTAAGACTTACTTAAGAATTTTAAAAGGTTTGTGGGGTTTTTTTAATATGAGAATGACTATTGATGAAACAATAGTGGGTAAAAGATTAAGGAGTCTTGGATGGAAGGTTACAAAATAGGATGTCAAAAGAAGGGGATATTGCTACTGTAGCTCTAGGTGTCTCTAGAGGATAACTGAGATGCCCTTTGGATTCCCTCTTGGGTGACGTGCAAACAGTAAATAGACATGCAGCAGCAGAAATGATTGCAGTTACTAGGCAGGCTTGAAAAAACTTGCACAAATGTGTGATGGTCATAGTCTGAAAGAAAATCCTACTGGCTTGTGTGAACTCCACAAGTGAACTATCTCCATAAACACTTGGGACTTCTCACAATTCCTCATGTGCAATACTCTTGAGTGCTCAATGCAAAACACTATAATAAAGAACAGTGGCCTGCTCAGCTTCCTCTGTTAGCAGCTCAGCATCTTTGCTGTCTAATATAACTACTCAGTTGGTCTCTTCATTACACTCTAGTGCTCAGGTACTTCAAAATCCTTGGCATTTGGGAAGCCCTGTTTTTCTTTTGTCCCTTCTCATGCTTTTAGATATCCTGTAATCCACGAAAGAAACTAAAATACTAAAGGAATAAGAATTGCTTTTATGCTGTTTTTTGGTGGGATTTTTTTCCCCTTTTTACCTCAAAACAGCTGAAATACTGTGAGTTCTGTGTGGCTACCAAACTGTTCTTGCAGTACGAAACAGGGTGTATGCTATTTATGTCTTTGGATATGAGGGAGTATGAGAGAGCAAAATAATGTTGAGGGACAAACAGGAATAGAAATAGGAGCCAAATCTAGTATAGTTTTATTGACAGCAGTTTCTAGAACAAATCATTCCTAGAACATGTTCAGATTTGTCTTTGAGAAAATTTACTGAAATCATGAAAAAAAAATAGGCCACAGTGAGAGCTAACAATCAAGCAGTGATGAGTACTAGGGTTCCGGTTTTGAGCTGGTTCCTTGGTCTTCTTTTATTTAATTGTAAGCATCCCTAAGGAGCTGTGTATTAGCTGGAATTTCTTATTTGCTTCCATCCAGCAGTTTTCTATTTTGACCTTGTGCAATTGCATCTGATTCCCTTTGCACTACCCCTCTAGAATTAAATTCCTTTGCTGGAGATCGAGGTTTCCAGATGTTGGTGTAGGTGAGCCAAAGGCAGCCTGAGAAGCCAAGAGATTCCCCTGCAACTCTATGATGTGGCCAAGAGTCAGGCCGTACAGACAATGTTGGCAGTATTGGTACCTCTGCACTTTTATATTGAAACAAGATCTGTTCACTTCAATACAGATTATACAAATTACTATAATTTAATTTCTACAGAGTTTGGATTACTATCAGCAAGGTGTGAAGTGATAAAACAGTATTTCTTACGTTTAGTGTTCTGAGAAGTATAGGTTATACACTCGAAACTGATTTTAAAACAATAAATGCTGAAGTGATGCATTACAATGAAGGCCTCTAAAAGGTCTTAAAACAAGAGAGCTGCCTGCCTGTGCCCAATGCATTGAGAGGTGTGAGAGCAGGGAGTGCTCATTGTATGCCTTACAGACCAGAGGAACTCCTAGGAAATGGAGGGAGTAAGGCAGAAATGAAGGATAAAGGTGCAGATGGTGACTGCTACCTTATGGGTTCAATTTATTGCTCTCACTGCAATCCTAAAACTGCAACAGCATATGTGAAAGAGTTGCTTTGAGGCTCTTTTTGAAGACTGTGAGTCTTTTCACTTCCTAAGCATCCTTACTCCATAGATCATTGCACAGGTCAGGACAGCTTGGCTAATAAGCATTATAACTTGTGTAGATGGAAAGTGGTTGAGTAACGTGAATGTGATAAATCTTGACAACACTAATTGAAATTTGTGGTTTTTTGCCCAAATACTGTAAAGCTCTCTCACTTTCTAGAAGACCCCATGAAGTCGTGTGCATAAGAACTGACAAGCTGTTTCTCTGATAGCAGTGGATGTGACTACAGCAGGCTTTGTAGTTACCTGAGGTTAAAGAAAAATATGCTTCTTTTCTTACCCAAATAGTAGTTTCTTGTAATATCCTGTAACCCACAACAGAGAAAAATCCTAGCAAAATATATAAGCTTATAGAGTGAACTAAATCCATGCTGTCAAAAAATGACCTAAGCAAATACTGTTTTAACTGTTCTCATTTTGTGTACTGAAGAAGATGGGGATCATGTAGGCTATATTCTAATGCTGCCCATGTTGTAGTGAATGGAAGCCCCCTTTAAATATTGAATCCAATTTCACTCAGTCCTATATCTCTGGATTGCAATTTATTTTTCTTTAAATATGCAGAATGAGACTCGGGGCTTTTCATTTCTTAAGAGATGAACAACTGGAGCACTATGACACATTTATTTAATGCTTAATTTCAGAAGCAAGGAAATTAAACAAATGGATATATTGAGCCCAGAATTTAGATCAGGGTTCAGCTTAATGCGCTATATTAACCTTTTAAATTACATTCCTTTTTTGATGTAGTCTCTGTCACCATTCCACTCCCCTCCTATTGATGTTCTTCATCATGTATTTGTTGCAGGTTCTTGCTTAGCTGTGGGGGAGGGTGAAACTAATGAGACTGATGTTGATGGTAATAAAAAATATCCATTGCAACTTCTTTCTGTGTGTCTGGGAAAAGATAGATGGGTAACTTAGCTCGCTTTCCTCAAGGGAAAAGTCACAAAAGGTAAATATTAGCTGCTGGAATTCATAGTATGGGAAGACAGGAAGAAATAGATAACCTGCAACTCTGTGTTACCATCATTCTGCTGAGGTGTGGTAAAGAGCATTACTCTGTGACATCAAACATAATTTATGTGATTGTATAGAGCTAATATTTGTATATACTACAATGTATGAGAAGAGGGATTTTTGCAGTTTTTCTACCAAAACCCAAAGATATCTGGACTAGATGATCTCTAAAGGTCCCTTCCAACCTTATCATTCTATGATTCTATGACATCCGTTTTCACTCAGGTTTTTTTTTACTGTCAAGAAACCTTTCATTTTAATACTTACCAAACCTGAATTTTATGAGCTATAAAAACTTTGAAAGTTAAATATCTTACTTCAAGTTCAACACATTTCTTTCTTCAGGATGATGATTTTTCTTTTTTCTTCCTTTAATTAAGCAAATATTTTTGTTCACATTTCCCATTTGAACTAGATATGTTGAAAACAGGTTTGATAAGTTTTGTTACTGTTCAGACAGTGAACTAAATATGGAGTGATTATTAGGCTGTTGTTCTTTTTCCATTATGACATTTTCTGGCTGTACATGAATGGCTTTCCACAAATCCTTTTCTGTCTTTACAAAGGGTCTAGGACAGGTCTTGATGCCCAGCGCACACAAATGTCTCAGGAAAGTTCATAAGCAGATAACTTCAGACACAGCTATATACACTCAGAGGACAGCAAACATCCACCTCATATAGTTTGGATTCCTAAGTAAGGTGGGATTAGAAATTGTTATATTTAGAAATTGTTACTTTTAGAAACCTACTTTCCCTTAGATGCTAGAAAGAGTCGGGAGTTTTTGGAGGGTAATCAGAGCTGCCACACTGATTGCTTAAAATAAAACTATGTATATGCCTCAGGGAAGACAGCATGTCCGTACTCTGAAAGGTGAATAAAAACTTGTGCTGCTCACACAAGGTAGCTCAGCATCTGGCAGCTCCCACAGAGCTTTGTGGTCAGGAAGTTATAGAGCACCCTTTGCACAAAAGTATTTTGTCCTTGCAGTATATTGCAATAATGAAACCCAGACACATGTACAGTTAAATATTTTCTTTTTATGATCTTTTACGAGTTGAAAAATACTGAGTTTATGAAAGGTCATTTGGTGTACAACCAAACCTATCTGTTCCTCCAAGAAATTTCTCTTTCTTCATCATCTATCCTTTCATGGGAGTTTCTGCTATTGGCTAATGTTTGCAAAGTGCTTTGAAGATGAAAGCACTAAGTGTCTGTTGTTATTACTACTATTATAGAGCATACTGTAGGTATGCAGAATGGAAGTACTCATGGAAAGTCGTTATTTCACAAACCCACATTGAAATAACTTGGGCCATGTTCATCACTGATATATGCTCTCCAATGAAGCCAATAAAAATCTATCAGGGTTAAAAATCTACCTGGTCATTTTTGGTTTTGTCTGTCACACAATTTATATCAAATCAAGTTAAGGTCTCACCAGGACCCATTTCTGTAAAAACATATTTGTTTGCAAAACCATTGAAACACCCTGAGAGTCAGTTTTCAATGTCATCCATATCCCCCCAAGTGCTTTCATCATTCAAAAGCTTACCATTAAAGAAAATCTCCTTTATTTTCCATTTGTTGCATTGGAGGAAATGTTTGAAAGCTGTCATCTCCCATGGAATGGCACTACAACATTGACTTTCAAAGAGCATAAGTCATTTTTAAAAGTGAGCCTTAGACTTGTAAGTTACTCAGCTGCTCTTGAAGATTGTGTCCTTTCCAGTAATATGAAATAGCTGTGCACCTTTGGATATCATAATGAAAGCTTTATACATCACTACCCGGTAGTTTACTTGAAGGGTGAATAAAATGATAAAATAAGAGACTAGGGAAAACAAGAGGGAAGGCTGGAGGAGTGGAAAGATGTATGTATTTTTATATAGATTTCACCACTTGACATAGAATAATAGAATAATTTAAGTTGGAAGTTGTCTGGTTCAACCCCCCACGCAGAGAAGGGCAGATAGAATACAGTGCATTCCTTTGTAAAACTAAAATATATTCTAAAGCTCCAGGAAGATTATTTGTGCAAAACCAGTTAGATTTCTTTTCTCCAACTCCAACAGCCTCTCCTGCCTTTCCAGGGCTAAAGAAAAGAAGTAGGAAAAAAAAAATACCTTGCTTGTAGTTGTACAGAACAGTTCTGGATACTTTGTACTGGAAGAGTATTTGAAAAATTTGGAGGTGCCTGGGTTAAAGGGATGGACCCAATCTAATTATGAAAATAATTGGCCCATTTAAAACAAGAGCTTTACAGTTACTGAATTCATGGTAATTAAATCACAGGGTTGCTTCCTTAGGCTTTAAGGATTGGCATGGAGTTCTTGTAATCCTCCCCTGATCTTCTCAGGGCATCAGGACTGTGGTTTATTGACATGTAATTAGATCAGGATGTCACTACATCAATGTCAGTGTAAACATCACTAAGTAAGTAGCTGATCCTTACAAGATCAGCAACCTAATCTCCTCTGGGATGCCAACAGGCTTTGTTAACACTTAGGCTTAGGATTGTATCTGTTCTTTTAATGCCAGGCTCCCAACAACTGTGGGGGCTTTGACATCCCAAGTCAACCAGCATCTCAAGTTTAACTAGTTGTATTGACGTTCTGGCACATGCAATACTTTGTCTGCTAATAGATTTTATTGATTACAAAAGAAACAAATAATGAAATCTTGCTGGCACCACTTTTTGCAACGTGGGGGTGGAGTGATGCTGGACTTCCTAGTTTGTATTTTTAAGCTGTGATTCACCTACTGCATAACTAAGTTAAATCACTAGATTTTAATGACACTTTTATAGTAGCCTGTTTCTTACAGGCCTTATTCGTGGCTTCAAAAATCTGCAGTTGTAGTTTAAAGAAATTTTATAAAATAACATTTTAAAAGATTAATCATAGATCTTATTTTAAATTGTCTGCAATACAATAAAAGGAAATAGTTCCATGGGATGGAGGTTTGAAATAAAATTGCCCTTCAAAAACATTTTTAATGGAGAAAAATATCTATTTTAGTTTGGGAGAAAAGAAAAGATATCTTAATTGGGATCACTTGAGCTCACCTGATTTGTCTATAACTTGTAAATATAGTTCTAGAGTCCCAGCAGACCCATATGGAGTTAATGTCTATGGTAATAGTCTGTCTTATCTTAGCTTTCAGATGCACTTCAGAAATGGTGTAGAACACTGGAGTTCATGAGCAGACTGTGAAAAGCGCAGGTTCTTCTTCTTATTTGAACAAAAAATCCACTGACTCCTAATAGAAGTTAAGAAGTCAGATTTTTACCATAGGTTTTTCTCAAAGATTACAACATAGCCACGAAGCAATGTTGAGGTCTAAAATCTTGTCTATACTGAACCATATGCAAAATTCCTGTTAGTTACAATAAGTCGAGTATCTGAGACTGAGGAATGGGGCAGGAGGTATGTTTCATGCCAAATATTGTCACTGAGTGAAACTTGCCATGCTAAATATGTGTGGGTGTTTAGACACAATTATATAAGATGAGGAACGGCATAAGCATCTAAAGAACAGCAATTACAAAAATCACTGTGCTGAGCTGATACCCATTTTAGATAGCCAATAGGAAATAGGATTTGGTTTTAGGTGCTAAAGGTAGGTTAACAAATAACGTCCAAAGCTTTAGGCATATTTACTAAAGTTCATAAATAATCCAGAAAGATACCAGCAGTTTTTGGAACCTAAACAAATTTTAGCATTTGCCTTTGTATTCCCTGCATCTGAGCACCTGATAATTTGTGAGCAATTAATACAAGTGGAATCATTTCTGATGTATCATTTCTCTAAGATAGAGCAGACCTTTAAAAAGGGGTAAAAAGAAAAGTCCCTCAAACCTTGTCAGCTTTTGTGTGGGGATGTATACCCCAGTGGGGAACTGAAACCTGAGAATCACTGGTGTACTGCTATTATACCTGCAGGGCTGAAGCTGGACAGCTGCTCTTTGTGTCCTTTGTGCTCAAGGGCTTGGACTCATAGTTTTTCACGGGTTTGTTTACTCTGACTTTTATACATAACAGGAAAACTTAGAGAAAGGAAGTTACCTAGAATAAATCCAAAGGATGTGTGTGGTAGAACACTCATTGATGAACCCATTCAAAATTACTCGAGACTGCGTGAGACTACTTTTAAATTCTTTTCCCTGAGTGCAAAAAGGTTTGATAGATTAAAAAAACATATTTCCCACCCTTGGAACTAGACATCTGAATTAAAATTTATATTAATTTGTGTTAAGCTAACAAAGCAGTTAAGTGTTTAAAAGCTGCTATCACTGGAAATCAGAAAAGAAAGCCTGAATACAAAGTTAGCAGTAATTGCCTTTTCCTACTTTCGGTGTCATGTTGAATCTTTCTTACAAGCAGGGATGTAAAGAAGTTGTGAATGGACTCGTTGGAAGGCTAAAAAATTAATACTTGTTAACACTTACATGGATGGATATCCATGTAATGTAGAAAGTTGGGGCCTCCTCTAACCTCTTAAAAGAGAAATCCCACGGTAATTTATTTATCCCTACTCTCTGGACCTAAATGATTGCCATATAACCACACTAGTAATCATGTTAAAAAATAGACTGATAGACAAGGGAAATCCATTTCAGATATGCAAAGAACAAGTCTTTCAAGCACAATTTTAAAATTTTATCCAAGTTTAGAAATTATTTATTGGCATGAGACAAATACACTGCTTAACCTCTTTTTAAGTCTATGTTTTAAAAACCGTTTCCTTTTGCAGGTAACACTCAAGTTTAATGGGGTCTTTCAGAGTGAGAGCTTATTATATTGGAGGTTAGGCAGAGATTTGAGTCATTTGGTGGAACAAAGCAAAGGTTTTCATGGTTTCCACAGCTGCTAATCCTTTAAACATTACTTCAGGAAAAAAAAAATTGTTCATAAAAATTGTCCACTTTTTTCTGCTTTAGAAATGAACACAATGCTGCAGACATATCAGTCCCTTTTCTATTTTTCTAAGTAAACCAGCTTATATGAACAAGAGAAACTGAATAAGACTTCTTCCAAAAACACTCCACCAGTCAAAGCAGGAAAGGTCAAATTGTTTGAAAATGACTAATGATTAGTTTGTAGTTCCTTTAATGCATAGGTTACATAACAATGGAATTAATCTTTAGAGGAAAAACATTAGAAGGTAGTTTACTCCCAAGGGAGACGTGCTGGGGTTTTGTACTAATAGTTATGATGAGCACTCATCAGGACAGACAGCAAAACCCCAGGATGTCTCATTGTTTAATCAGTTCGGGTAATATCAAGTTGATTAATCAGCTGCGCTTCCTTCTGACAGAAGCTACTCGTGTTTGCAGCATTGGTAGCGCTCCTCAGCCTGCACATTGCTGATCGCCATGAACTCTCGGGAACTCCAGTCTCTGACACTGGGCAGAAGGGGCAATATCTAATTAAGCTTTTCCTATCTTTTCCATCTTTCTGGGGCTTTGGGGATTCTTTTCTTGTTCTGTTTAGGAATGTGTTTCTTTTGAGCAGGGAAATGTTTTGGAGTGAAATCCCAGAAGCATTTTGTCAGCTTATTGTGACTAATCATAGAATCATTTTGGTTGGAAAAGACTCTTAAGATCAAGGCCAACCAGTAATCTCACACTACCAAGCCCACCACAAAAACGTGTCCCTCAGCACCTCACTACACATCTTTTAACTGTCTCCAAGGATGGTGGCTCCCTGTGCCAGTATTTAACAACCCTCTTAGTGAAAAAATTATTCCCAATATCCAATCTAAACCTCTCCTGGCCCAACTTGAGGCCATTTCCTCTTGTCCTATCACTTGTTGCTTGGGAGAGGAGATTGACCCACATCTTGCTACAACCTCCTTTCAGGTAGCTGTAGAGAGTGATCATGTTTCCCCTCAGCCTCATCTTCTTCAGGCTAAACAACCCCAGTTCCTTCAGCCCCTCCTCATAAGACTTGTACTGTGGACTCTTCACTAGTGCTGATGCCTTGAACATGGATTAGGTGACTTAATGATCTGGGAAAGTAAGACCTTCCCCTTCACTTCCTCAGGGACAGGATTTCACTGTTTAGGTGGAGTCTGTCTTAGTCTGTGTAACACAGATTTTTTTTGAATGCTACGATAGATGTGAGGGAAAGTTAAGAAGGACTTGCCAACCTTCTGCATTTCCCAGCCACAGCACATCCCATTCTTGTTGAGCCAACATAGGGCCACATGAGTGCATACCAAAACAGAGGACTCTGCTTATTTCATCACAGCAGATTCCCATTGCCCATCTCCACAGTTTTCCTTCTTTCTGAGGGTAACCCATGTCAGTATCCTGAAGTACATGTTTGCACATGCACAAATAATGCCGTATACTTATATTTATGTGTTTTGTATTGTGACATATTTAATGACAGGTGAATATGAATGAGAGGTAGGTGCAAAGGCTGCCATGTGGATAAGTCATTGTGTATGTGAAAACCTGCCCCAAAACTGCCCTTCAAGAGCTTAGTGCAAAGGAAAGATGTTGTATTATATGTATTTTTTAAGTATTACAATGGTTAGGCTTCAGATATAAGAAAAGTAGTATACATGAGTATCATTTGAAGTCCATACAGTTTACGAATGCATAATGGAACCTGGTGGGCTGAGACAAATTCCTATGTGGTACAGCTATCCATGAATCAAAATCCTGAGCTTAATGCAATGAGCCTGAAACTATGAAGAAGAGAACTCTGTTTTTAATTTGCAGTGGTCTAAATTTCATAAAATACAAGAAGATATACTGTAGTTGAATACAGCTGGAGTGCTGCAGTGGATCAAAACAATGCTTTTTTTTTTTTAAGTGAAAACTGTTTAAAACTATTTTATCAATTTTGATTTATACCATTTGTTCTGAGAGCATGAAAATGCTCGTTTATCCATTTTGCGACCAGGAAAGAAAATTATTAAATGGCAATAATGATCAGTGAGATTCTATACAGCCATTTACTATTACTAACCAATAATGCACTCTAATGTCTAAAGTGTCCACCAGTGACAGCTTTGAAGCAGATCACTGGTGCTTGCTAGAATTAAAGTGCTTCCTTTTAAAAATAATGTATTGTACATTTTACATGGCTATACTAGGACATCAGGCTTGCTTTTTGTTTTGTTTTTTTCTAATGTGCATCAGGTGAACAGTTTAAGGAGAGGGCAAATGAGCAGAATAAGTACTACTAGATTTTAGGTGTTTTTTGAGTTCTTCGAAAAGGTGAATTTGAGAAATATGCAAACTATAAATGGAACGTTGTGTAGTCTAGAGAAAAAGCTTATATTATTGAATGTCATCGTCTTCTGTACTCTCCATTTGCCTGTCTCTATATATGTCTTCTTTTGTCTAATTGCACAATAATCCTAAAGCGATAATGTTTGCAACTTGCAATTCTTATGAAATTGTGACTAAAAGAACAAATGCATGTGCATTAGTATGTGCTATTATCCCATTAGAGATGGGAAGAGAAACATACCTTTGAATTTCAAAGACCTTCAACATCAGTGCACTAAATTGGAATCAGTCACTTAATGGACAGAGACAGAGGAAGAAAGGATGTTTCTTTTTTATGTGTTCTTCTTTTTCTTTCTTTAAAAATTACTGGAATAGAATACTGTGAGAAAAAGTCAAGTCATCATTGAGTGTTTAAGAACATCTTTGGGCAAAACTTGAAAGCACCAGTTGCTGCAGAAGTGCAATTTCCACAGAATTCACGTTCTGGCTCTTTGTTGAATTTCTGAGATAATCAACTAAGTTTAGCTAGATATCTCAAATATTGACAAATATGATGGCCATTTAAACCTTCTGAGAAAGAAAAATTAATTCAGTCGCTCAATGTGCATGTTTCAACTGGTCAATAAATACTGAAGACATAGTAGGCAGACCTTAAGGGTAGATGAATGAGTTTTGCTTTTCCTAGGCTTACTTTGGGTCAATTTTCTCTTGTTTTGCTCTTTTTTATCAACCTCTGTTGTAGTGTGACATTTGTTTATTACCTTCTGTTGGATTTTCGTATATAAGCCTTGAGTGTGCAGTCATTCCTGAACAAATGCAGACTCTACAGCTGCACACCAAGATGAGATGCAGAAGGCTGAGCACTCTGAAGGAGTATCCTCTTGCATCCATCCAGGGAAACCTGCCTGTTCAAGTAAGGGATAATGGAAAGAAGCTGCAACACAAAAAGTTCCACTCAAACAAAAGGAGAAACTATTTTACTGTGAGAATGAGGGAGCCCTGGCACAGGCTGCCCAGGCCAGGTGTGGAGTCTTCTTTTCTGAAGGTCTTCAAAACTCACTTAGATGTTTTCCTGTGCGAACTGATCGAGGTGGACCTGCAGGGGAGTTGGCCTAGATGATCTCTACAGGTCCCTTCCAACTCTACCATTCCATGATTCTATGACAACCATACAATGAAACAAAGTGGGTCTTCCAGTCCCATGAGAATTTCTCTTTGTCTCCAGAGCTGTGGATGCTATTACAAAACTGGGACTTCAGCTTACAAAAGGCTCTGAAATTTTGCAGATAAGATGCATGTGGAAAGCACCTGTGAAATGGAAGGATGAGAAGAAATTCATGCTTACATACAAATTAGGTCTGTGTTGACATCCAATCTGATTTATCCTCCTGGTCAAAAAAAGCAAAACAGGTAACATTAAATGCCAGACTGCCATTTTCCAGTTTAACCTTCCAGAGGACATTTAAACTAGATGTTTAAACTTCAAATACATCTCTATTATAATCCTATGCTTCATTTAAGAGACAAGTATTGGGCCTCTTTTTTGTATACATGTTGTGTGAACTGACGGGGAACAGCTGTCTATTATCCAGATAGTCTTAAAAATCCACTTTCAGCATAACTGTTAGTTTCCACCCAGAATGAAGAGGTCCTTTACATAAATCTTGCCCCATAGAGAAATAGTATGTGTAAAGTATGATGAATTAAAAAAAATAGTGAGGATGCAAACGGTTGATTTTTATTTATGTTCCATAAACGGTATGCACATCCCTTGCAAGAGGAAAATTCATAGAGAGAGAAAACACTACTGATAGAGCTGTACAGATCTTGAACAACTGATTCATGGCAAGTTCTCTTTGTGCTTTAGAGGGATTTGCAATAAACGTTTTTACTTCCCCTCTGTATATGAAGACATATCCTTATAACCCCAGAGGCATGGTACAAAGGCCATCCAGGTCAATGGAGGCCTTTGCATGGGCTTCAGTACAGTTTCATTGGGACCCCACTGCAAGAGTTGCAGTGCTTCCAGTGTTCAAGAGGTCAATATTTTTTCAGAAATGCATTTCCATTAAAAAATTCATTTTTGAAGTTATTAGTCATATGGTTTTGCTCAGATGCCACCATGCCTTGCTATCCGTGGTCTTAATATAGATGCAATTTTAAAGTGTATTTTTAGTTAAGTTTCTGGGAACTGAGTAGGCATACAGCAATATAAAAAAGAGGCAGGTAATGTACATTTGAAAGACAGTAAATGTTAAGTAATCACTTTGTCCTCACATGTAATAATAAACACCATGTTCTGTAAAATCCTTATAGGACATTCATCTTACATATGGTTCATTCTGGTGATTTCAAACTTTTAAACTGTAGTTTTCTGAGATTTATCAATTAAAATTTGAAGACTGTCCTGCTGTGCTATCTGAATTATGGGGAAAAAAACCATAGGTTATAAATACTGAAGATGCACTGGAAAAACTATGCATGTCCAGTCAACATGAATGTAAAAATGGAAAAGCTACAAAAAGCTGCATATTTCTTATATCTAAAGAAGAAAGCACTTCCATCACAGTGTATAGGTATGTTTCTAATTTCGCTTCCAAATAATGCAAACCCAGAATAAGGGCAATGGGAAATTTTGCACAGAAATAATATTTCCTAAGGAACAGTACTTTTGCAAAAGTCAGAGGTTAGAAACAAACTTCTAGGAACATGAAATAATCTCAGGAAATGTTTCAGGGCAGCTTTAAGAAGTCTGTACTTTCTCAGGCTCTGTACTTTCTTAGATTGGTCTTGGCTCTCAGAGTAGGGGCAGGTGTCATTAGACAATGCCAAGTTTTCTCACTTCCACACCATAAATCATTCTACAAATGAAGATAGTAAAAAAATGTTGCAATTTACATGAGATCATATATCTCTCATTGAAGACCATGTATTACACAATCTTCTAAAAAATAACAATTCTTTTCCTAAATTCTTCTGTTGCTGCTGTCAGTTTTTACTTTTTAGATATTCTGTTGCTGTACTCTTCTGCCTTTGAAGGACAACGTGTAGAATTGCCCTCACACAAGGCACAAATGGCTGGAGCTGTCCCATATTGTAGTCTTGGGGAAGTTATGTACCTGAAGTGTAAAACTGCGATAGCTCTTCCACCTTGCTGGAGAGGACTAAGTAACCAGGATAACATGGGAGGGAAGAGAGGCAGCTCTTTCTTTAGTTTCTTTGCTTCATCTTTTTACTCTTCTCCTGTCCAGCTACCCACCAGACATAAATGCTGCTTTCCAGATTTACTAACAGCTATCTCTAGAAGATTGCTGATTTAACTGTGACAGACATTAGGTTGGTTAACAGCAAAAAAAAGAGTACAAGTTTGTTCCATTCAGCTACATTCAGACCAGCAGGTGAAAAATGGTAAGACAGTCCTCTGGCTTTGAGGCCAAGAGTCACCGAGTCATCACTGTCCATGGTGCTAGGTCCAAGTCAGGATGGCCGTGTGCAAAACAGCACCTTGAAATAGTGTCAGGTCAAAACCATTGCTGGGTGGTCTTGTGTCTGTCTCATGACCACATTAATTGAGAATCTGTCTAGGTCTGGCAGGGCAAAGCTTGAGCAATGATATGAGAACAGCTTTCTAAGATGCTAAAAAGTCTCTAGGGAAATATTAGTGATCGTTTACTCTCGGGACTGCCAAAGATATTTTGTGCACTGTGTAGTTGACTTAATTTTCATCTAGAGATATTTGAGATGGGTATTCGGTTTGTAAGAAGATCCTTGGGCCACACATGATATATCAAAGGCTGTCTAGGATCTCCAAAACAGCATGCAGAGAAGCTGTTCCTTGCAGTCTTGCTTGTCCTTTGGGACTGCAAGGCTCGCTGGAGGAAGCCCATCATGCCAGACATCCTGGGGAGTTTTCCCCAGTAAATCAGGGCCTGGCAGGGCAAGACTGGGCAGAGCTACCTCCAGAAAAACACCTCATGTCAATATGATGCCAGAAATCTGTTACAACACATAGCAGTGCATAGAATTGAGCTCCACCACTTATTCACCAGTATGGAGGCAGCCCACTTTAGCAGTCTGGCTAATTCAGTCCTAATGTGTCTGTAGGCACATCTTGTTGCTTCCCTCAGGCCACGTAGCTGACAGGCAGAAATGAAAAGTGATAACAGAAAGAGCAAAGGTGCATCTTCTCTGCCCCTGAAGATAGCGCGGTGTACATCTCCTGCCCAGGCTTAGAGAGGACATTGCCTAATTCAGTTGTCTCTTATGTCTAGGTATCAGATGTGCTTTTAAAGCATTTGCTTCATTTCATTAATTGTGCACAGAATTAATATATGTGAATTGATTTGAGGAATGGATTTAATAATGGGGAAGGGGAGCTCTGAGTTCCTTTAAGGCAGAAGAATATTTGATGGGCAGAATGCGACAGGCCAGAGAAGTGTGCATTTATTGATTCTCCTGGGATGCTCCTGCCTGATGATGAGGTCTTTAAAAGATGAAAACACTTTGGATTTAGGATGGGACACAAGCCAGGAAAAAAAGACTCATACAAGGCATTTTCAAAGAAACAGAAACACAAGGTAATTTTCTCGTTTAGCGCACATATGGAAGCAAGACAGTCTTTCCTCTACACTTCTCATGCACATATACATTTCTGCACTGGGGAGAAGGGATGATGGCATGTTTCCCTAGTCTGAACAGCAAGAGAAATCCTTACAACGTGGGATAGCAAGTGAGTCAGTAACCAGGGAAGAAGATTTGCGGTGGTTTGCATGAATCTTAATCATGTCTTGATTTGAGTATGGATTTTACATTTTTCCATGAACTCCCATAAAGCTTAGCACCTGTCTATGAGTGTGTGTGTGTGTGTGTGTGTGTGTGTGTGTGTGTGTGTGTGTGTGTGTATGTGTGTGTGTGTGTGTTGCTTGGATTATTCAAGGAGAGAATAGAAACATTACGATATGGTTTAAGTATTCAGCTATGGAATACATGTCCAAAAAGTGCCGGTAAAAATATTCTACAACCACTAGTAACTATAAAATGTTACTTAAGAATTAATCTAATTTACATGAATTAAGGCTGAGTAAATAACACACTGACATTTTTCATCACAAACTTAGCAAAATGTTTGTAAAGTTGCAAATTTTCAATGAAGTCTGTTTATGGGTTGTACCAAATCATATGGAAATAAAACAACAGGCTTAACCAGTCAGCTGCAGAGCAGATACTAAAATGAATGTTTATGTGTCAAAAAGCATAATCAGGAATGATTTAGCCAAAAAACAGAGAAATGTAGTTAAAGATGAGGAAAATATGTAAGCCTGCACTCATTTTTACTGAAGTAATTTTGAATTACTGGCCCTTGACACGTCACCACCCTAACTTCATAAATTTGTCTCAACTATAAGATTATCTTTGGATTCAGACTTTTTCTAACATCTTCAGGATTTGTGATGATAGCCTACATTTCACATACAGCTTGAAAATAATTGGAAAGAAAATTTCAAACCTGAACGTTGATTTGATACCTGATATCATAAATTGTACAATATTTCTGACAATAATTGCGATACTTCATCTCTACACTAACTTTGGAACTCTCAGTATTAGTAACATTATTTAGAACAGTCACTCTGAAAAATGCACATTTATTCTAAACAAATGTACCACATTTACTGTATTGGGAACTGTGTTCCACTTCACCACTCTAAATAACCTCTGGAAGAGATATATTTACTGGAATAAATATTACTTTGTCCATGATGTCCAAAAATGCATAGTTTTATGGTTGGTATATGCAAGGGAAATGAAGACATATTTTTAGTTTTCTTGAATAATTTTACTGCTTTCTGGATCCCAGACTTTCAGAAACAGAGTTTCTTATTGTCTCTGTCTGGTAGTATAAGGAAGAGGATGCCATACCTTTAGTCTAGATTCCTTAAAACTGCAGGAAAATGCCACCTTTTTGCAATTTGGGGATACAAATAATAAAAAGCTAGTTTTCTGGATGGAAATGTTAGGCTTGCATCTCTAGTTGTTTTCAGGAATCATGCCAGGAATGGACTTTCAGGATCTTCAAAGATCATTACTGTGCATTTCAGTGCATTCCAAGGAATTGCTTTTCCTTTTACATTTTCCGGATTTCAGTATTAATTTTCACTGGTATGACTTCTTCCCCTTAGTTACAAGTACATATTAGAATTTTAGTTGCTGAAGAGATTTTGCTTTCTTCTGGGATGGTAGAGACAGACAAATGTGCAGTACCTTTCCCAGATGAATTATTTTACACCCAAGCTGAATTAGTCAGCAGTTAGTGCCATTAGAAACGGGCAGCTGAGGCAATGTTATTTGTCAATAACAAGCCGTACTTGGCCTTCTTGTAAAAGAAACTACAGTTTCAAATAGCTGGAAATTGGAGTGCCATTTCAGTAAAGGCTGGTGTAAGTAGACAACTCCATTTTATAGACCTGTCACTCACATTGCTTCCATCAAGAGTAAACTCTAACAAAATACCCGCTAACTGGCCAATATTTCAACTGCAAACTCAATACAAGGCTTCTATTTTAATCCTGAGGCAGGGATGCTACAGTGTGCCGTGGTTTTACAGAAGAGGCCAGTTGCTCTTTTCTAGGTTCCTCCCACTCAAAGTTGGGCTGTTTGTCTCAGGCTTCACAACTGCCTATGAAGAGAAAAGTTCACCTTTAGAAGATGACTAAGATTGCTGTTAGGCTGAAGGCTTTCTCTCCACTGACTATAGAGGAGGATGATTTTGGCAAGCTTCTAACTCAGCTTTGCAATTAGATATCTAAAATTAGGTTGAACTTGTCAGGAGGCAGCTAAACCTTTTGAACTTTAACAGTTTCCTAGAGGAATTTTGATGTTTATGTAACCCAATATATGCTTTTTGATGCTCCTGATATTGGTCTAAAGTCATATTGCAGAAAAGCAGCTCAAATATCTTTCCACCTCTTCTTAAGTCCTCAGCAGAGCATAGCTTGGATCACAGAACTTCATTTCCTTGACTTTGCATTGAGACTATGCCAGCTGGGTTGTATGATAACACTAGAAAGTAAAACAAATTGAACTTGACAAAATGCCAATAATATGATAGCAAGAAAAAGCTATATAGTGTGCTATATCAAATTGATCCTCACTTATTTAAGTAAAAATACAGTGCATTTATGCTGACTGACGTCCATTTTATCCTATGCCCGTGAAGATCGACAATTACATTCCTTCCTTTCTTTACTGAAATAATCCCCAATCCCAAATTGACCTATTCTGAATTCAAAGGTTTCCACACAAACATCATAAACAGCAAGGTGAAGGAGCAGTTTTTACCCTCCTGTTCAGAAACTACCTCATTAAACTCCCTGGGAAAAAAAAAAAAAAAAAAGGTCCATGAATTTGCCTTAAGCAAAGAAAAGGAAGAAAAAAAAAAGTTTATGTGATACAAGGATTTAAAGGTTGTTCCTGCCAGGAGCTGAGGACCTATTTGAAAAGGTGTATTAGGAATACACCTTCATAGGCTGAAAGCCAACTATATATGAGAACTACTGTATTTCATTACACAGCAATGACAGATATCACACAACTATGACAGAGCTGAGAAGTTACCAGAATGACTGTGAAAATCTGAGGACTCTGAACCCTAGAATAGTTATTTTTTTTCTGCTGTATAGTAGTTTGCATTTGGCCTTGATAGAAAAAAACTTTTAGTTTTGCATCAAGTTTCCAAGGTTTTTGTTTAATTTTAGGATGCCTAAGTCACTGTGAAACAATAATAAAAATCCCATGGGTATAAAATTATTTTTCTCATTCTCATTCTCTGTTTCTTCGAAGTCACAGTGTATTTTAAGTCATTGTTTTTAAGACTAAAAGGCATATTAATAATGACTGTATCCTGAAAAAAAAAAAAATAAAGGAGCTCATTTAAAAAGCGTTCCTTACCCTATTCACTGAACACAGAATTGGGCCCTTATTGTAACATTACCCTTCTAGGGCTATAGGGTGCAAGTACAGAAAGCATACCAGAGCTCATTTTGCAGGCTCAGAAACGCAATGGATTTCTCATCTGAAACAGAATCAGGTGAAATATTTAAGTTATTTTTTTATCTTTCTTTTTCTCTTGAACCGATAAAGGAAAAATCTCACATCAGGTATGAAAGCTTTTACTGAAAAAATATTAAATATACTGTTGTATCTATAAAATAAAATCTACAAAGAAATTGTCTGAATCTTTGCTTGTAGTGACCCATAAATAGCTGAATGGCAAGTTAGTAATAAACTTGACCAGACTGGCCAAAATTCTGCTGGCCCATATCAGTCCGATTTCTAGTCTTCTCTGTTTTCCTAAAAGTGTATTTCACATTTAAATGAACAATTGCCTCACAACTCTCTACTAACTCTTTCTCCATTGTTCTCCAGGGTCACAACTAATAATAATTACTTCTGAGGAAGAACTTTTTCTGTGGTGAGTTAAACCTAAAAACAAACCCCAAAGAGTAGTACAATCCCCTCAGGAGAGCATTATTCAGTTTTAAATTGCTCCCACTGGAAGACTTAGAATTTTACACATAACCAGAATTGCTTTTATAATAAAAAAATAAATGCTCTGTAAGTGACAGTATCATGGGAATATCAACAGCACTGACATAAGTCTAGTCAATTCTGCGAGAGAAGCCGGCATTCCTTGAGCTCCTCTTTCTTACTTTTTCTTTTCACACAGCTTCCTGAGTCACCACTAGTTCTCAATTTGGCTTTCTTTTTCAACATCCATTGTTTGAGAGATGCTATTTTAATTGCATTCAGCTTCTTTAAATGTTTGTTCATTTAGAATATGAGTTCATCTCTCTTGGTGTGCCACTGTCCATATCAAGCATGTGCAATGCATTTAATCTGGAGCATTCTCAAAGTCTGTGCTCACTCAGATCTGTATGCTTTCAAAAGGAGATTTGCATTTTCCCTTTTGACATGTATGATCTGTTCTATTTTTCTGGCAATATTTGATGTATCTGTGAGGTGTACCTTTGCTAATTACAAATTAAGTATCTCTATAAAGATGACATTCTTTTCTAGGAGAGGTATTGTTGCTCACAGGAGGTTGAGTATAGCTATTCCACACATTATTGTTTGCTATTATACAAAATGAAGAAACAATACCGTAGAATGAAGTAAATGGTGGTGATACATTGTAGGTGAGAAACATGGGTTGTATACAGCTAAAAAACACCTTCTCTTGCTTTGAAGAGTCTGTATTTTATTTGTTTATGATGTGTACTATCAAAACTGCAACTCTTGGTGCAACTATGGCATGCCTGTTGGTACCCATTTTCTTACATTAAACTGCAGACAAAACCTGTAGAGGCTAAAATCAATATCACGGCAATCTCTTCCCAATCCCTTCTGTTGCTGTTTTGAAACAGAGTGAAATGAAAAAAATGAGAGCAAAGCCTTAAATAGCAAAAAGGAATAAAAACAGGCAGCAAAGGAGTGAATCAGGTGCATTTGTTTATTCCCAAAGACATTTTTCTTTAGTCAGGCAAACATGAACAGAAATATTTGTAAATCTCCAGGCAAGAAATTTAGGGGTTTTAAAATGTCCTAGTTGTATGGGGGAAAAATACTCTTAAGGCTGGTATGTGGAAGAAAGTAATGTAGAACATTGTCCTGGACAAAGTAGCTGGCACAGCATTTTTATGAGATTTTAAAGACCATACCTATTGTAATAGGGAAGTTGGCTTCAAGTTACTCACACAAGCCTCCTCAGATTTAGAAATGGAAAATTAAGTGTAGATTTTTGTGTTGGCCACAGCTAAAGTTCCAATTCTTGCCCCTTTATCTGAAGCCAGGACTGCTGACTGTGCAGGTTTGTATGTTGCAAAGGCGCACTTGCTCAGAAATGCGCGGGGCACTTCGCTCATTCCCTTTCTTTAATTTCTTTACTTTGCATCGTTGAGAGGGTTAGAGCAGATTTTTGGTTCACATAAAAGTGTACAGTGTTAACTAGGTGACATATGGGTGGATGAAACATTACTGATTGTCCACTGCAGCCAGGGAGGCCGAGTTTCCATAGAGATAAGAAGGAAAAGTGCTCCATGCAACCTAATTGGTATGCATCTCCAGATCAGGTTCATTGTGCTTTTGCTAATGACAGGGTTGTCTCAGTAATAAGGATGGTGCACTGGAGAAATTTGCTGCCTTGGTATATTTTTCCCTGGCAGAAAACTACTTAGAGACTGTAGTCAGTAAGAAGAGTGACTGGCAGGCTGAAGGGGCTGCTTAGCAGCATATGGGGGAAGGCTGGCGCTCTGTGCCACATGCATATGGCTGCCATTAAACTCCAGCTTTGCGCTTTGTGTATTTCTGGTCCCATGCCAGTAAGCCCACCTGCTGCAAGAATACTTGTAAAGCACAACTCAAAAGTGATTGAAAAGCTACTAGAATAAACTGTAATAACACAGTGCTTCACAGATGGGACATAATTGCAAGCTAAAGTGTACAGCCTCTGCAGTAATGAAAACACGAGCCATTAAATTAAAATCATAAGGGAAAAAACTATAAAAGTCTGTTGAATTTTTTTTTTTAGTTTTATTGCAAAACTTCAATTTTCTTGCCCTCATTAATCAAATACCATAAAACTACAGTGCTACTTTGTCTGAGTGAAGATTCAGGCAATTAAAATGATGAATGTAGATTAAAATGATGTAACTTTTGTTATTTACTTACTTGGTTAACTTGAGCTTTGGGCAGTGTTAGGAATGGAAAGCTGACATGAATCTGTCAATTTGCAGATTAAGGTACGATTGGGACTTTGTGCTTAGAATTTTTCAAAAAAGTTGATTTGCAGGAGAAAAGTGCCAGTATACATCTTGCTTCCTTAATGTGTTATTTTCTCCCTTTAAATAATACTAATTTGATTTTTCTAAAAAGGAAAATATTTCAAAAAACTGGACTTTAAAACTGTGTAAACACACAAAACTACTTGAGCAATATCAAAGCAGTTTTAATTAGTGGTAGTGTGGTAATAATGAAATCGCTAATCTGACATGTAATTAGTTGTACGGTGTGTATGAGTGTTATGTGAAGCTGAATGGGCTCAGCAGGGCCCTAATACATTCTGGCCTCTCAAGGCGTTCTCTAGTGGAGAGAGGTCTGACAGAGCCATCTTTGTTCTGTTCCCTTTCTGTGGGTGGGCGATGCAAGGAGAAAGAAACATTTGTTTCACAGTAGTCACCGAAGTAAACAGGCTCTAAAAGCCTCTCTCATTTTTAATTATGCATTTCTCCAGCACCCGTCATAGCAAAGTCCATAGGACAGGTTTTAAGCATGCAGAATAATGCTTGACTGGTTAAAAATACATATATGTGTCTATTTAAGGGAATATTTATAAACCTAACAATTTAGTTCATCTTTGCAAGAGGTTCTTTCCTCCCTTTAAAAGGAGGAGCGCTTTCCTAAATGTGTCGTTTATACACAATTTGTGCAGGGTTTGCATTTGATCTAGCGAAGACTTTGGCAAACACTAGAGGTGCTAATGAGCTACCAGTAAATGTTTGATCCTCTCTCTTTTCTCCTCTGGAACTGGCCTCAAAAAAAAAAAAAATAGAAAAGGTTTATCCCTCTGAAAAGATAGCATCCATACTTTTGCAACCTGAGAACTCATGGCAATAACAGGTGATGGGCATTTCTTAATATGCTACCATTCAAAAGAAAAGGCATATTGTCTGCCTCCCCACTGTAGATTACTACCAGGTTTCCTAAAAGTGCCATAAAGTATATCTGTACCCCAGAGAATCTGGACAATAATTTGGGTAAATGTAATATGGACGACTAAAGGAAAATGATCAGCTTTATTTGCTTTTGCAGAGCTGATTTTTCCTCCTTAGCTAGCCAATACAATCGGGCATCTTTTCTCTGAATGAGATCAGTTTGTTCTTGAGTAAACAGAACATAGCATGTTTTGCTCACACTTGGTAAATTTAAATCTTTCTTGAGTGATTAGAGTCCAATTATTGCTAAGCAGCAATATCCAGGTGCAGACAAATAAACACTGAAGGCAAAGTGCTTATAATCAGTTGCTGGTTATTATTACTACAAGTCAGTCTCTAATGCTAGTGTTTATTACACAGTACAGGTATCTTCTCTGAATCAAATAGTTTAATCATTACTCTCCCACTGGTGCTCCAGTGCTTGCATTTTATCAATATTTTTAGTAATAAATGTTCTCATTAACCTTTTATTAAGATTAAATAACCACCTAGGCTCTTTCTCTTCACTTAGGAATGTTCATCTCATGTGATGTCTGTGCATCATATCAGAGAGAGCTATACCAGAAAGTGAGAAACTATTTAGAAAATTTGGCAAATTAAATAGTCTTTGAGTTATTTATTTACTTAAAACATCACATGAGATCACCAGGGACATTTGAATGGGTCAATAGAATTGAGTAATGTCCCTTCAGTTGTCACTTCTGCAAACTCTATCCATTTTCCAAGCATTGTGTACAATGCTGTAGAGTGGGAATGAAGTAGGGATATCCACAGAGAGAAGCTGAGTTTCAAAAATGGAGTTATGCACACACCTTCTATGCTTGTCCTCATTCATATCAAACTTTTCTTGTATGTATCGGGGATCAGCAGTGGGTTGCAAAAAGGCAAGAGGGTTCTTTTCTGCCTCAGATTAAAGCCAGGTAAAATGCAATGGTATCGACATGGTGCATCGATAGTGTTGGCTCTGAGTAGCTGCCACATTGTAGCTGAAAAAAAGCTAGAATCTGAATGATTGTGTTCTCCCTTGAAGTTGTGAAAATATTAATTACATTTTTCACCTAGTAAATGTGACTACCTCATTTTATAGGCTTTAGCTGTCAAGCGGTTGAAAACCTACTTGTGTTTTAAACTCAGTGAAACACAGGTGGGCTCAACATTTTTCTGACCTTTTCAAACACAGTTACTTTAGCACCTCAGAAAGTCAGGTCCCACATCTTTGCTACCAAGTGCTCTGTCTGGAGAGCAAAAAGCATTTACCACCAGGTGTTACACACACAGTTCAGTTGAGATCACGCCAATCCTGGCATGGCACACTCTTTGGTATGACTAAGACTAACAGAATTTGGCACTTTATCAGGTCCCCTATCTGAAAAAAAAAAGAAAAAAGAAAAGTAAAGAGTAGGATGGGTGGAAAACAACAGCTTCTTTATGATGAAATGATGAAAAAATATGTACGAAACAGCAATCTGATTTAGTGGAAGGTGTCCCTGCCCATAGTAGGGGGGATGGAATTAAAATGATCTTTAAGGCCCCTTCTAACTAAAACCATTCAATGATTCTCTGAAATAATGTGACACAGTGTCCATAAGACATTGTTCAGCTTTCGTTGAAAGAGTCCATAAGGGTAATGTTTGGACCTCATAAGATGTTTAGGACACCCTTTCTATCCTGAATGCAATGGGAACTAAGAAGGTTCAATAGCACTTCACGAGGTTAATCAGCCATTACTAGATCAAGTTCGTAACATCCGATTCCTGAAAAACTAGTCAACCAGGAGGGATGTCCAAGACACAAACCCTGGGTTATTGTCCCTGTATCCCCACACTGGCAAACAGCTTGGCTTGGGGAGGGTAGTGGGATGATTCCCCCCAAAAAATTACTCTTCTCATTCAGGAAGGAAAAGCCACATTTCTGCTCTTCATTTCTTTTGTTAGCAACTGACAGACCTGGACAAAAATAATTTTTCCATCCCATGAAAATTTTCAAAACTCAAGAAAAGGAAAAAATCCCATTCCATTCTCAACTTTCACAAATTGAGATTTCAGTTTTAAAAGCCCACCCAGATATTATTTCATTTCAGTGAATCAAAAATTTTGGCTGCAATAATTCCATATTGTTTAACCTTCCATTTTTGGTCTTGTTGTGTTGTTACGTTATGTTTTTAACTCATATATATTGAAATCAAGATGCAATTGGGGTATATAGTATTATACATATGCTACATATAAAGTCATATACAGTGCTAGACATTTTGCCTGATTATATTTCAAGCAGAAAGGTAATTTTCTCCTTGGAAAATGTCAACATTTTTATCTGACTGTTTCAAAACATTTTTAAAATATTTCTTGCATTGGGAAATGCCTCTGAATTTATCTTTTGACAATGACAGTTTTACTGGAGAATTCCCAACTACCTCTAGCAAGCATTTGAAAGGATTCATTGGTATCAGGGTGTACAATCTGTGCATGATAACCTGGGAGAAGAAAGAGCACAGAATGATGAAATGACTTGACCCTAGTCTCAATAGCAAGATTTTAGCAGAGCTCAGCATACTATTAAGGGATGTAACCCAACCTTTAATAAAGATTCATTTAATAAATGAATGTATTTTAAAAATAAGAAATAAGACAGATAAAATGCACAATAGTATTTGAGTAATGTTGATGACCATACATAATAGATTAAGAATGCAGAAGGCAACCTTTATCTCTTGTGAGTCCATGGAATACACAGGTTCAAACACATCCTTCACCCAGTCAGTGCAATCCTGCTGGCTGTCACACTCTCTGCCTGGGTGAATGTTCCTGCCTTTGTGTCTTATTTGAAAGTTTTAAGTAGTTCTCCTTAAAGCTTAGGCAGTATGGTGCTAAAGGATGAGGAGAGATTGTGCTTTGTACTGGAACATGGCTCATGTTATTTCACCAAGAGTACAGTAGTACCTCTTCTTTGTGCTTGTTTAAATATTTGTTAATTCTTGAGCTAATTTCAGTTGCCTGTCAGTTCCACCCTGCAGTTTCTGCCCAGCACACCGCTAGACCATGGAGTTCAAGGAGACTCTTGGGGACTGCATGGATTCAATGTCAGTACCCATTTCTGTCCAACTTCTCTGTGTGTGCCTGCTTGAATCTCAATAACAGGCTTTTAAAAATAGACTTTTTGGGCCTGAGCTTGAAAGATAAAGGAATTGGTATGAATGTACATTGCCATAAGCAAGGACCACTGTGAAGGCAGAGGAAGGAGTTTATGAGGGTTTCATAGAGAACAAATTTTGTCATAATTCTGCAAATTACAGAAATACACTTTGAATATTCAAATTATGTATTTTAACATATTTTCAAGTTTTCATTAATTTGGAGAATTTTTATGGTTGGAAATAGTTATATTTTCTATTTGCATTTTTTTTTTGTTTGTGCTTTGGAAAAACAGTATTCATGGGAAAAATAAATAAGGAAGTAAAAATATGCTTTTTGCTTTTGACAAATGTGTGAGCTGCAAATTGCTGGTGGAAAATGAGTATTTCCATCTTTGTGTGAACTTGGTGAAAAGCCAACATCTTCCACACAGCTGCAGAGGTGCAGGGCCAAATTAATTTGTGGTGCAATTCAATGGACTTCTATAAAATGACATCAGTAAGAGTTTAGTCCCCATGCAATAATAGCAATATATAAAATGCTCATAGTGGTAAGTGGCTGATTAAGTATAGTATGAATAGAAGCTGATGTAACACATATTTCCTTGGAATTGAAAGGGTAAAAAAGCAGGTAAAGAAACCAATAAGCTCATTTTGTTTACAGCTCTTTAATTACTGGCAGTCCTTGTTTAATGGTGCATACTTGCTATTCTGTCCTCTGCATGTATAGTTAAGTCTACATCCACTGCTTTCTTTTATAGATACCAAAACTCATATGATTTGTTACTGCAGAGTTTGTCTAAGACTTGTAACTGCAGTGTTTTCAGACTGTAAATGGCCTACCAACTCATTCCCTGGTCCATTAAGTCTCATCTTGGTTCACCAACCAGCCATTGGGGTTTGCAGTCCTTCAGCCTGGAGGTACCACAGGTGATCTGAAATGCACCTGAAGTTACACAGAAGAGGCTGCTGTTACACTTCACCTGAGACATATAGCCATGTTTCCCTTCTGCATGAACATGTGAGAGAGGAGACTAACACATTCCTTTGTCATGTCTCACCTTGGTCTTTACAATCTGGTTAAGAATTGTCAGGTTTACATTTAATTCTGTTAAAATTTAAGACTGCATGGTTCTCTACTGTCTCTAGAGTGTAGAAGTGGTAAATAAAGTGGTTAAAATACATTACTTTGACCTTTCAGGCTAGATAAGGACAAGTGGAAAAGTTCTATTGTGCACAAGTGAGCCATGATGAAACTGAGTGTGGAGAAAAAGAGGTTGAGGGGAGAACTTACTGCCGCAAAGTTTTAGCAAGGAAGTTGTAGCAAGGTGAGTATTGGTCTCTTCTGCTAAGTAACAAGTGGTAGGATGAGAGGAAACAATCTCAAGTTGCACCAGGGGAGGGTTAGATTAGATATTAGGAAAGAGGGAAGTACTTACTTAAAAGATGTGTAGATGTTGAGCTTAGGCACAGGGTTTAGTGGCAGACTCAGCAATATTAGGTTTACAGGTGGATTCGATGATCTTAAAGATCTTTTTCAACCTAAATGATTCCAGCATGCATTTACCCTTTAGCAGGAAGGGAAGCCTGAAAGTGTTTATCAGAATTGACCACAGCTGGATCTTACTGAGATGTTGCAATTGCCTCTGAACAAGAGGTACATCTATTGGCCTACTAGGCATGTATGAATTCATAAGCCACAGTGTTCCCAGGAATGTTTCAAGGTGGGGCTGGTAGCAACAGTTTCATTTATACAAACCTCACTTTTTTTTCTATGCTCGGATTTTGCTTAGCCATGTTACATTATCAATTCTAAGTGGCATGTAATGGTGTATATCTTTCTTGTGTAGATGCTACTCAGCCACGTTTCAGCAAGCTTCTGTGGTCCATGCAGAATCATAGCATTGATTTTTTTTCTCAGCAAGTCTATTTGGAATGAGTTTCCATAGAATAGTAGAATCATTTTGGTTGGAAAAGACCTTGAAGATCATCAAGTCCAACCACTAGCCTCACACTGCCAAGCCTATCACTAAACCATGTCTCCAAGCACCTCACCTATGCGTCTTTTAAATATTTCCTCAGATGGGGACTCCACCACCTCCCTCGTCAGCCTGTGCCAGTGTTTAATCATAGAATGGTTTCAGCAATTTATTCTATCTTGTGGATAGTTCTACTCATCTTGTGGAGTTTATAAGGCATTGTAACAGCGACTACCAAGAGCAAGCAACTTTCCTTTCTCACAGTTACCAGAGTTGCTTTCTGGTCTTTTGCTTCCATACAATATGGGATAACTGAAATCAAGACTTCCACTTCATATATATATACCCTTCCAAAAATATCACATTTATTGAACTTCAGACTTTGTTCTCTTTGAGAGTTCCAGTGTTTCTAATTAGAACTGACTTTATTACTCTAATAGCTTTATTCATATTCGAATATCAGTAAGACACAGAAAATTGGTTTTACAGTGTTTCTTTTTCAACATACTTGGAGACTGCGGACCCACTTTAGGCAGAACTATGGATTTAATTAAATTCCAGCATTAAATCACAAAGGGTTTTTAGACCTTTACTTTGTCCCTTGGAAGTGAGTTTACACGTGGAAAATTCAATTCACAAGTAATAGTTTTTAGAGCACACCAAAAGGTATTAATAATTATGGTTATTTTATTTTGGACCTTAGTGACATGGCACAGATGGCTTTGATGTTTAATCAGTAGCTGTACTTCACAGCTTATTTTCATTAGTGATTAACCTTGACTTATTATATAACAGAAGAACATACGATAGAGTCTCAGAGACAGTTTCCTTTGCTATAGCTGTTTGCTGTGTAATTTGGCCTTATTTTCAAAGAAATATAAATCCACAGCTGATCACTTCTTTTGAATGATCACGCGTAGATTTTTATTCACTATACTGGTTCATAAATATAAATGTGGCATTTGTATATCCAAATTAGATGCTGCTGAGGTGTCAATCACTGTTTTAAATAAAATGTTTAATGGGAATAAATTTTTATTTTAGAATTTTAAAATCTTGTCCTTTTTTTGGTTTTTTTTTTTTTTTTTTTTAATTAGAGCATAGAGATTCATCCCAACCAACTAGACATGCCAAATTGTGCAAGTTTACAAGACCTGGGCTATATCTAGTATGGACTGATGTCTTCACAGATGCTTTCTAGCTTTCCTCTCTCAAAAAAAAAAATCTAAAATATGAAAAATCTGAGGTACTGTGCTGCTCCTTAATTGCAGCGATAGGCACCTGCTAATGGACTTCTTTCTCTGTGACTTTGGGATTTTCTGTGAGAGAAAGAGTCCAGGCAAAAACACTTAAAGAATGAAGAGCAGAAGTCAGAGAAAAAGTGACAAAGATACATTTTTTTAGTGATGGAAGAATAGGCAAACATGTTCAGCAAATATCGTATGCTTCACAGTGTAATTTTAATTTTTTTACTCAGAATTCAAAACTTAACCCCTGAAATTGTATTTCTTATGTTTTGAGGAATGTTATTTCTCAGTATCATCCTATTCAAGATGGAGTCGTGCATCAAAAGGTAAATCAGTCTGATTTCAGCATCAGAAGACGTAATACCTTTTCTTCTAAAATTTTACTGTACTGCTTCCCCTCATCCCCCAGTAGCAGAATGATGACATGAAAAAATTTGCTACCTGTCTCTACATGCAAAAATAAAAATAGGGAGACCCAAAGTAGGCTGTATAGCAGCCATTATTCTCAAAACCCACTACAGCGACTGAAGCTATTGAACTTTTAAGCTACTATCTAGTCTGATGGCATTCTTCTCAGTAATGTGGTTGAGGAACATCACAAACATAATTTATTGCCATTTACTAGCTGTCAGTAGCACCAATTAAACTTAAATTCAAAATGTGGTACGGAAACCTCATATCTAGCCTTGTTCTTTACAGATAAGGGCAACTGTAACCTTTCACTTTCTTTAGTAACTGAATAAAACCAAGCTGGTCCCCAAGTGGCAGAAGGGGTTGAACAACAGCATCTTGTCTTCTTTGTTTTCATAAAAGCCCAATGGGCTTCTTTGCGCCCATATTTGTTCAGATCCACTGATTAACAGAAAACTCCTAATTCCCCCAATGTTTGTAATCTACAAAAAGATGATAGATATTGGAAAAACACAGATGAAGACAAAAGCAGTAGACATCTATCTCTCCATAACCCCCTTCTGAGCTCTGTTTTGCATGTTGCTTAACAAAGGCATCTTGCAGTTCTTTGCATAGATATTACTGAGATTAAAAACAGAAAGCTATAGACTAGTTCAGAGATAGCTCTCAGAAGAACTTGCTTACTTTAGTATTTCTCCAACTGTTCAGAGAATCTTTCTTCAGGTTCCTAAATTGCTTCCCCATTTAGTAGGTTCTTTTGAACTTTCAGAGGCTGATCAATGTCCTAACACCTTGACCAACAAAACATTTCTGACCTTCCATCTGCAGTTTTTCTTTCTGTGACTGAACTCAGGTTTGGCCTTGCTGACTTACATAGCTCTGACTTCAATGCTTGATTGTTTTGGTTCAGTATATTTGGAACGAGACAAAATGCCGTGGAAAGAGCTTCAACTAATCAAGGAAGCAGCAGACTGCCTGCTTGACAATGCAGGTCAATTGTGAACACATCTTAGTGTTTCTTCACTTTTCCGCCCCATTGAATTCTGATCCCCGGTTCAAGGTCTCTTTCTGGTTTTTAAGGTTCTCCATGAGATTGATTCTACCTCTTTCAGCAATTATATTTTTCTCTGCAGAGATGACCTTCATGACAGATCTGGTCCAATAGAATCAAAAGAACTGTAACAAGAATGGAAAGTAGCAAACATGAGAGCTTGAACTAGATGTAAATATTTATCATGAAATATAAAAAAAACACCCCATAAGGTAGAACACTTTGAGAATAAATGCAAAGCTCTAATTTTTAGATTTGTCTTTCATAAAGTTTGTCATCAACACATGTAGTCAATGTCTTTTTAATGTCTTTTTCTTTTTTCCCATTGATATACTCGATCGTTTGTGTGTGTGAGGTCATCATTTTCCGAGATGTGACTGGAAGAACTTCAAAAGCAAACTGAGAAGACTGCTAAAGGTTCTAGCTTTAGAAGTTTAGATTAGATGTGAGTAAATACTTCAATCTGTGCTCATACACTGTCTCTCTATACTCCATAATTGCCTAGACAATCCATCATTTATCTACTGAACTCACATAGGTGAGGCAGCCTCGGAAGAAGAGTATCTTTACTTGATTTGATTATGAAGCCAAACACTCAATCCAGGCACAGTAACAGAATCTTACAATATAGCTATTTAAATGTTTAAGCTAAATAAGATTAGATTTCAAGCCCCAGATGCTTCAAAAATTCAAATGTTAAAAACAAGTTGCGATATTGTGCAGTGTCCCTGTTTTCCTAATGCACTAAACACTGTCATAAATATGCAATCTTTCCTAGCACAGACGACACTTTTCCACCAAAGACCCCTCCAGCAATGGCATGTAGTGATTCTGCCATTTCAGATCTATTTTTCATTATAAAGAGAGCAGTGTTCTTTATTAGGATGCAATCTTACATTGAAAGAGACAATCGTAAGTTAAAACAAGTGAAACACACATATGGACAAACCATATGGATGACAGTACCAATTAGTTGAGATTTTGTATTTATTTTTTATATTTTGAGCACAGGGTGAGACCTGCCTTTTTCCAGCAAGTGGCAAATTTGAATGTGAAATGTCATTAGTGCTGTTTTTCACTAATACAATTTCTTTTCTGAATAACAAAAAAACACATCAGTGTTATTTTTAATAAAAAAACCACCCTTTAATTTACATACATTTAGGGTGAAGTAAATGAAAATGCATTATGTTACCACTGTGCTATTGAATAATGAGCCTATAGGGTTCTAAATGGGAAGGAAAGTTGTTTTTCAAGCCCCGTACCCACTGTTCCCTTTACAAAGGCGCCATTGTGATCAGGATACATGAACTGGGTTTCTAACAGTAAAGATCCACCTTCTGACAGAGAGACTGGGAAATAAAGCACCCCAGTAAGCCGCCACTTCAGCAGGAGAAGCTGAACTAACGAAGGAAGGACAGGTGGAACTGGTCCCTTGGCCTTTCAGTGACATTTACAGCCTCTGTGCAAGGACATGCTCTTTTCTTTCTGTTTCTATTTTCTCCAGTTAATCAGGTGACTTGAAAAGAAGCTAGATAAGGGTATTGTTTGCACTGACAACATCCTGATGATACTGTCAGAGGAGATCACAGGAAAATGTTCCCTTTTTGAACCAATAGAGTCATTAGGGAGAGTACTCATCACTTGAGTGCATCTAGGTTAATTACCACAGAAAATCTGGAACTGGCAGCTATAATTTTTCTGAAGAAAGTACTGCTATTTTTACTCCAGATGCTACAGAATGTCTCTTAAAGTACCTCACAGGACCCCATTTTACAGTTCAATGGCAAAATAATTTTAGAAATGTTGCTCTCTGGCTGAAATTAGTGGGACACTATCCATGGAAATTTAATGAAAGTACGAACTGCGAGTTATGTACTCTATGAATGAAATTCATCTGTGTTTGCCAGGGCTGATTACTCTCCTTCCCATAAATGAGCAAGCATATTTCTCTATTGCAGTGTCACTTTGGAAAAGAGAGAAGTGTCAGGTTGAGATGAATGACTTATCCCTGCACAGATGTAGCAAACTGTCACATGCCTGATTCTGTTTGCTATGGTACATTATGGCATAGAGTAGCCAAAAACCCTCCAGCATGAGACAGACACAGAATATTGGCTTTGGATCATCATCAAAGCACATGCAGTGGATGCCTTTTTAGGAAAACAGAGACATGGTGTAGTTTTAACCCATCCAGTATTCAATGAGTGCTTACAAATCTTAACAGTGCCGATGACTTTTAAAAAGCTTCAAATAACAAAAGGAAGTTACCTGAGTGTGCTGAATACTTATTCAAATAGTAATTCTTAGAGTACTTCTACCATGGTCTGTGTTTTCTAAAGATCTGTGAAAAAGAAGACTGAGTACATTTTTCAGCCCAATTATCTTTTTTCCCAATATTAGTTGAGGCTAAGAATGTTTTGTGCTGTTCACCTATCCCTGATGTGGTAGTCATGCTACCATGCCTATAAGTTCTATCATGTTTAACTGGTTCCATCAAGCCAGTGCAGTCAGTTGGAAAGCTGCTCATGTCCAGTAGAGTAAATAGAATCCAAACTGAAATTCTTTATCATGGGTTCAGAGTGTGGACAGAATTAAATGATTAATTCAACGAATCTCTCGTCTTCCAATTTCCTTTTTTACCATGTTAAAGTTCTTTAAAAAAAAAATCCTGAAAAAAAAAAAAGCCTGTTTTGATTCCATGAGGATTACTTGAGGATTTGGTTACAGATTTCCTGTTCAATGTTAGTCATTCCTTATAGAAATGTAGATCATTTGACTGCACTGTCTTCTGTAAGCAACTCCCACATATAAATTGTGAACGCTTTGACCCATTCCCCTTAAGTCTGACAGAGGAGCTGAAGTCTCCATCAGATGAAATTATGTTAAATTTCTTGAAAGCAACAGCTCTGTTGAGAAGATATATGCTAAAAATCCAACTAAACTGTATTATTAGACATCATAGAGTCTCCATTGGATGGAATCTAACTTCTTACTCCCTGGTCATGGAACAACTTAAGTTTTTAAAAAGTCTTAGTTTAGACTGATTTCTAAATCCATGAGAGAATGAAATGTCAGTAACTGTTATAGTAAGGAAGCAGTGTTTCTGGTTTCCAAAGCAAACATTTTAGTAATTGCCCTTCATTTATTTGTATTTTCTAATTTGCTTTACGTACTACAGGGAATCCTGCAATTATCCATAGAGTGTACTGTCTGTACCTTCCTGACTGAACTGCTACCTCCCCTACACTTTGTTAGAGCTGCCATTCAATGCAGCTCTGATTCAGACTCAAGGGAATAGCCTTGACACAATGCACTGAAGGCAATATTTGGCGAGAAAAGGAATAATCGCTGAACAGCAGCCTAGCTTCACGTTTCCATGTCCCATGACCTCTTTTCTCTCTAGCCTTGGCATAAGAACTTAGCGTAAGTCTTTAGGACTCTGCTGTTCCTTTTCATGACCCCTTACTCTCAGGTGGAGTTTGGACAAATTAATATACTTTGAGTTGATGAAAGCAGTTGGAACCAGTCTGTTTCCACTAATGTTTCGGAGAAAGCTGGAACAACTCTTTATCTGTTGATATTTGCCAAGATCATCACCTCTAACTGCATACATTTTACACAGTAAAATGGACTTTAAAAAAAAAGCAACTAGATGTCTCTTTTTTTCTTTTTCACTTAATTCAGGATTATTAGTCATTTCTAATGATTCTTTTACCTCAGGTTCTGTTAGGTTTCCTAAAATCCCAGCTCGACATCATTTTAAGAAAAATCTTTTTATGAACCTACCTTAGACTACACTGTCCTTAGAAATCAGCTTACTTTGTGTGCAGATGCAGGATCTTTTTTTCAATTAGACACCAATATGCAAGAAAAAAAAAAATACTGTCAAGGCACTGATACAAAAACATGAATTTCACAAAATACTGGTGACAAAATACCAAAGTCACAACTTGACATCTGCAATCTGTTGGGGTTTTTTAGCGTATGCTAATAGGGCTGTGTTTTATTTATGCAGTGCTATAGATTTGCATGGTGCTTATAAAGAAAATATCTGACAGGTTGCTGTTTGCTAGTACTTTTCCTACATCAGGCATGGTACAGCACAGCATAAGGGACTGTGAATGAGAAGGGGAATACTTTAACAGGAAAAAGGCAATATAAACCCCAAATTCTTACCTAAAAACTACTGTTTTCATTTAATATATTGAACATGTCTGGAAAGCAGACTGGCTACATCTCTATCTAGTGGATTTGCTTTGCATTACCCAGATTTTCAGGAGAATTAAGAGACCTCATCTTTCAGTCTCTTCTTAATGGGAATAGTAAATTACCAGAAGTGTGCATGTGCTATAGGATACTCCTCACTACAGGATGCTCATGCTGCGGGAGGTATTTTGTGTGTGTTCATCTGATTAGCAAAGATTATTTGCAAGCGATCATTGCAGCCATTTTTGCTTGACATGTCCTCCAACTTTCAGAGAATTTCAGCTGATGTGTATAAACAACTGCTGTGACATGGCAAGGATACAAGAAAACCAGCGGTTCATGAAGTTACTAGGTTTATTCAATTACCTACAGGTGAACTGATCATCTTGACTTTTTGCCGGTGTTTTACTTGTGGTGTTATATATGTACACTAGATATGTGTCCGTTTCCCTAGGTCAAGATTGTAATAACTAAACTAAAGTAGTATGTGAATGCAAACTTTGCAGGTCAGTGCTTACCATGCATTGTTTGTACTTTGAAACTATGTAATCAAATCTTACCTACTTTGGCCTTCTGTACTTTAAGAAAAGATAAAAAAGGCAAGTCTAGTAAGCAGAATTTGCTGGGAAAATTGTCAGCACATAAGAGAAGCTTAGGGGAGAAGGAGCAGGGAAGCACTATTATTATTATTGTCAAGATTTTTTTTCTTAAAATAATTTTTACAAATAATTAAAAAGAGGTAGTATAGAAAGAAGCAAGCAACAAAACAGCCAAAATGCCCCCCAGAAAATTTCTGACTAAACCTAAATTCACAGTGGAATTCCTTCTGAATGCTGCAGCTGGGCTTCTTGGACAGACAAATGTAACTCCCAAGACGCGAAGCAGTCCCCTCGGTCGGAGAATTGCTATCAGACATCACAGGAAGCCCCTGGCCACAGTGCATCAAGGATAAGTGCATCAACAGCCTAGCTAGTGAGTCCAATCTACAGAGATGGTGCAGCCTGAACATCGTAACTTCCATGAAACATCACACAGATATATTTTTTATGTCAAATACAGTTAAAATATGCTATATAAATGTAAATACAAACAAATGTGAATGCAAACAAATGTAAATACAAAGATATTATGTGTGGGTTTGTGTGAATCTTCAGACAAATGTAATTCTGGTGAAGATTTACATTGATGAAAAGCTGAGCACACAACAATTTTTACAAGAATTTTACTGGCCAACACTACATTCCTCTTGTCTCCAAACTAACCTATGCAAAGTACAAACTTCTTTTGACAGTGTAATATTTTTTCTGTGTATTGTTCAGCCTGGCAGAAACCGGCATTGCAAAGAGAGATGAGACAGGTCAAAAAGCTCATCATGTCCAGCGTCATAAATTTTCCCCTGAATGAAGAATCGAACAAGCCTATGCGCCATTTTTACAACTTCTCTTCCAATATCTTTCACGGTACTGCTGTACACAGCAGAATTTATTTCACTGCCTTTTAGGTGTTTCAGTAAAAGTTGCAATTAGATTTCCCTGTCCTTGAAGCATAGATCTCTCATTTCTATAATTCAGAGAATAATGAAAGTAATTAAAGCATATTAATTTATTTTATTGCTGCTTATAAACTTCTAAGTCCTTTTTAAGGAAACAAAAAATGAAAAAAAAAAGAGACAATCATGCCTTATTACACTTCCCCACTTTATTTTAATGTGCTAATGGTTAGACAATAATATACTTCTGAAAATGAGAAAAATCTTCTGAGAACAGTACAATAAATCTCTGATATGATGTAAAATTGCTCTCATATACTTACTTTGAATTTGGTTTTTTATTTGTGGTATCAAGAGATGCTCAAAATAAAATCCTAGAAATATATCTATTTGTCTCTGTATGTATTGTTTTAAGATGTTTTTTATAATATGACCTATTTGTGGCCTTGCTGACATTTGACACATGAAAGCCAGGCCCTACAATGCTCCCTCTAATACTTTTTTCAGCTGAAGATATTGGAAGTTTTTGTCACTGAAGACCAACCAGAGCCCTTTTAACCGGATAACTGAAAGAGGTGTATGTGTCCTACGTACCAGTAGGTTATCTAGGAGAGATGGTAGCAAAACATTATAATTATACATTATCAGTTACTGAGTTATGTTATTGAGAATCATTGGTTGAAACAATATTTATAGGATATTCCTAATTATTCCTTCAGCTTAGTAGAATATTTAAAGCATTGGCAGAAATCTGTTCTTCCCTCTCCTTCACTTCCTCTGTCAGAGTCAACCTCAGCCGACACATTCTTGATTAGTACTGCTGCAATTCAGTGTATTTGGCGCACGGTATTTTTGTGCATTCTGAGGTGACTAGGGATGTTTTCTGTTTAATAGTAGCTGAGAATATATTGTTTTTAAGTTTCTTCTAAATTTTTGTAATGGATTGAATCATTGCATGTTTTAAAGTTAATGAGACAATTAGCATTTTCATTCTGTCCTGAAATTATGGGCACTTCAAAGCAAAGGTAACTCTCATTAAGCCTGCTTCATGGCTTGATTGTGTTGAAAAGTAGGAACTCATCTCTAACAAAGGCAAATTTGCCGTAAAGTTCATGCTTTCTCTGATGTGCATCTTCTGGGTACTTCAGATAAAACTCAGATAAACAATAGCATCTGAAAGGACTTTTCTCTTTCTGAAATGTTGTTGTAAGTGCATCACCACCAGTACTGTTGACTGGAGGGCAATTCCCTTTGACTTGTACTGAGGCTGGCTATATGTTGTTTCGTCTTCTGTACTTCTCTTTGAGTTGTCAGAAATTATTGCATAACTGAATTTCCAGTTGCTCAAGAGACCTTGAAACATCTTTTCTTGAGCTTTTCTATTTCAACGTTCTCAGAAAGAGAAAGGTGAAAAAGAAAATGTATAGTAGAGCTTATTTTCCTAAAACCTGTTCAACAGGTGGAGCTGTATGCTGCAAAATAGAAATGACATCCGTATAAGATGTTTGTTGTTTTCGAAGTTCTGGAGAATACTGTACCTGTACCAAACACATGTTTTTCCAGGTTTTAGGAAGAATTCCTTTGCAGTTACCCAAGACTGGAATAAGAAAAATAGATCTCAAAAAGGATGGTTGTGATTCTTCAGCGTGTTTTGTTTGTGTGCAGAGATTTGGGGAGTTTTGTTCCACTCTTCCTTAGAAACTTAAGAGGTAGTAAATGGAACTGGGACATCTTGGATGTCACAACTGGTGTTCAGCATTGTGTTACTGGTAAAGCATAATGCTACATCAAATATTTATTAATCATCACTTCGTATGTCATTTCTTCTTGCTATTAGTGAAAGAAGTTTGTGGGACAGGAAACTCAAAATTTTAATGAAATGCTAAACTACTCTCTATCATCTTCAGTAAGCTGTGGAGAACAGGAAAGGTGTCTGAGGACTGGAGGAAAGCAAATGTCACTCTAGTCTTCAAAAAGAGTAAGAAGGAGGACCTGAGTAACTACAGACTTGTTAACCTCACCTCCATCTCTGGAAAGGTGATGGAACAACTTATCCTAGGTGTTGTCTCCAGGCATTTAAAGGACAAGGGGGTCATTAGAAGCAGTGAACATGGTTTTACCAAAGGGAAGTCATGTTTGACTACTCTGATAGCCTTTTATGAAGACATAACCAGGTGGATAGATAGTGGCAGTGCAGTAGATGTGGTTTATCTTGATTTCAGTAAAGCATTTGACACCATCCCTACCATTCTATGATTCTATGATCTCCCACAGCATCCTGGTGGCAAAACTAGGAAAGCGTGGGCTGGATGGTCATGTAGTGAAGTCGATTGTTAACTGGTTGAAGGGAAGAAGGCAGAGAGTTGTGATCAATGGGACAGGGTCTTGTTGAAGGCCTGGATCAAGTGGAGTCTGTCTGGGCTTGGTGCTGGGACTGGTACTGTTCAATATATTCATTAATGACCTTGATGAGGGAACAGAGGGCACTGTCAGCAAGTTTGCTGATGATACTAAACTGGGGGGAGTGGCTGACACACCAGAAGGCTGTGCTGCCATCCAACGAGATCTGGACAGGCTGGAGAGTTGGACGGGGAGAAATCTGATGAAATTCAACAAGGACAAGTGTAAAGTCTTACATCTGGGAAAGAATAACCACAGGTACCAGTACAGGTTGGGGAATGAACAGAGAGTAGTGTAGGGGAAAGGGACCTGGGGATCTTGGTGAACAGTAGGATGACCACGAGACAGCAACATGCCCTTGTGGCCAAGAAGGCCAATGGCATCCTGGGGCTGTGTGTAGTAGGTTGAGAGAGGTTCTCCTCCCCCTCTACTCTGCCCTCGTGAGGCTACATCTGGAATATTGTGTCCAATTCTGGGCCCCTCAGTTCAAGAAGGACAGGTTGCTGCTGGAGAGAGTTCAACACAGGGCCACAAAGATGATGAAGGGAGTGGAGCATCTCTCTTATGATGAAAACCTGAGGGAGTTGGGGCTCTTTGGCTCGGAAGAGACTGAGGGGTGACTTCATTAATGTTTACAAATATGTAAAGGGTGGATGTCAGGAGGATGGAGCCAGACTGCTCTCAGTAGGACAAGGGGCAATGGGTATAAGCTGGAACATAAGTTTCCAAAGAAACATGAGGAAAAATTTATTTGCTATGAGAGTGATAGAACACTAGAACAGGCTGCCCAGATGGATTGTGGAGTCTCCTTCTCTGGAGACATTCAAAACCCACTTGGATGAGTTCCTATGTGACCTGCTCTAGGTAGCCCTGCTCTAGTGAGCTTTCAAGGTTTCTTTCAACCCTTAAGATCCTCTGCTTTTGTAATGAAAGAGAAAAATAGATACCTGAAGGTATTATAAAGCATTCTTCTCTCTCTCTACCCTCTTCATTGCTAGTTTTGACCAGTTCTCATTTGAGAGAATAATAAAATCTCTGACTGTTAATCTACAGGTGCATCACGTCATAATAATTATATGTATCAGTTACTCAGTTATGTTACTGAGAGCCATTGGTAGAAATAATACGTGCAAGTACCAATTCTCTTTCCTCTTCTCCCCTAAAAAAATACCGTTTGGCCAAATTTTCTGATTCGTTTTGAATACACCGAAAATACAGCTTTGGAAATTAAGTGAGCTGTATTAATATAACTCATTAATTCATATCTACTATTATTGGTACATCAGAAGGTGTTTGATTTGTTCATGTCATGAGGATGGAGTATGCATCATCTAGTGCAGGCTTCAGTTTCTACTCATTTTTACAGAGATAAGGTATTATTTCAGTAACAGGAGGTAACATATTATATGCACCTACTGTGACATATAAATGTACCTAGAAAGGAAAAAAATGACATGTCAGTTATTTATTACCTGTTCTTTGACAGTTTTGTACCAGTCTCATACTACATATGTTTACAAAAATACACATAAGCATTATCAAGCAGAGAAATGGTGGTCACTAGAGGAATATTTTTTTTTCACAACAGGAGTCAGTTGCCTTTCTCTAAACTATTAAGAGTTTTTCTCCAGTTTATCCGCAATTCTTTTCTATTCATTAGTGTGGGCTGTGCCAGATATGTTCACCTCTCTACAGACTAATGGAATTTGTGAGATTTCTTGGAATTACATCCTACCCAATGTGATGAAGATGCAGAACCACGTTTTATCATTTAGTCTTCTTAATTACCCAACTTTATTAGACTAGGTACTTGCCTAAACTTCAGAACTGAATTGGCTGAACAAGTCATATTGTCAAGGTTTTGCCTAGACAGCAAAGAAGCACCACAACAGTCTCTTGCTCACTGCCCGCCATCCACCCCCACCCTTGTTAGGATAGCAGAGGCCCCAGTGAAATGGGAGGAAAAAGATAACCAAAGTTGTTGTGGATTGAGACAAGGATAGGAAGGGCTCACTGCCAATTACAGTTCTGGGCAAAACATATTCCAGTACTGAGAGAAAGTAGGAAAGTTTATTCTACTATGTACAAGAAGGAGAACACAACAAAAAGCAAAAAGGGAGTAGGATTATGAGAAACTTACAACCAACATTTTAAGATCTTCCTCCCCCATCCCTCCTTTCTTCCCGGACTCAACTCACTGCTCTTGATATCTCTACCTGCTCCCCCTGCAACAGCTCAGGGGGGCAGGGAGTGGGGAATGTGGTCAGTCTCTCACAGATAGGCTCTGGCACCTCTCTCTTCTCAGAGGAGGACAACTCCTAGCATTCTTCCCCTGTTCCTATATGGGGTCCTTCCTCCCAGACACAGTCCTTAACAAACTTTTCTGGTGTGGATTGCTCCCAGCAACTGTGGCTTCTGCTAATATGAGGTTCCTCAAATGGGATGCAGTCCTTAATGAACATCTCTGGAGTGAGTTCTTCCCCACAGTTTCAGCGTCTGTGAATATGGGGTCCCTCATACAGGACATGGCCTCCTCTGGGCATAGTCACGGCCCCTGGCACAGGGTCTTTTATGAAGTGCAAACAAATCATTGCTTCACCAGTCCTCTCCATAGAATGCAGGGGAGTCTTTGCTCCAGCACATCTCCTCCTCTTCCCTCACTGACCCTGGGGTGTGCATGGTTGCTTCTTTCTCTCTTCCAACTCCTTGCACCACCACTAGCTGGAAAAGAAGGAAGGACAGAACAGGAAGGAACTGGAAGAATCCTCCTCTTCTGGTTTCTTCTTCCTCTTCTTAAAAAGTGATCGTGGAGGGGTCTAATTGTCTCAGCCCCAGAAGTGGATCTGACTCAGAGCCGGGGAGAGTTTTGAGCGGCTACATATCAAACCATGATACAGAGTCAGAAGGATTTACTCAAGTTAGGCAACAAAAGAATGACCGAGGTATTTTAGTTGCATTAAGATAGTCAGTGCTCCTCTTTTCCCAATAACTTTGGATTTATAGGTGAAATATCTATGAAGGTGTTTTTTTGCACCATAGAGGAACAGTTTCCAGAAGCTTCCTTTGAGACTGTTAAGAAAAGTATTGCTATGGGCTGAAATAACCTACAACAACTGCCAGTGGTGAGCATTTAGCAACCAGTCATCCTTTAATCTGACTGTAAGGCAGGGCCAAAGCACATGTTCCTGTCCAAAAGACCATTTGAACATTTGAGTACAGGTCTTCAGGAAATACTGCTTAGATAGATGTGAAGAGAAGGAAGAGAAAGAAGTAGAAGACAGTATAAACCAAGAAGAGAAATCCTAGATGTAGGACAAATAGACCTACAGAAACACTGAGAGAAGTCTTTTTGTTCTGGGTAGTCATCAAAACGGTACTGGATCTGGGAGAGAGAAAGCTGCTTTCAAATCCTCCACCTCTCCTGACTTGGGGAAAGCAGCATTTAGATACATCTGTGTGAAAAGTAAAAGACTGCACCAAAGAGATGCTTGAATCATGTCATGCACTCAATTTCTAAAACTTCTATAAGTTGCTACTGTTGGTTCCCATGTAATGACATGTCACAGCCATGTTGTCCAACATTAGACACAAGTAACTGTGTCATCCAGCAATGAAACAAATCACTCCACTGATTCACAGATGTCTTCCTACCCAGTTGGGACACCTGGTAATGTGACTTCTCATTGTGAATACATGTTTAAACTAGTTACCATTGGGTAAAATATCTGTAAGTCTTTTCTAGCAAGTCACTACTGAAGTTTGGTTCGCTTTTTTACTTTGGTTAAAATAATAAGCTTCCCGGACATTATTTTAAGTTGATGAGAATGACTAAGGACAGTAAGTTATAGTTAAAAGGAGATTCATCTTAGCAGTAGAGAAACAGTAATATTCCTTCTCTGTCTTCTTTTTCTTTTTCAGGTTTTTGCCCAATTTTTCCTTCAAAATAAATGTATTTAGTAATGTACTTCTCTTTTGACCAACAATTTCATACAGTTACCTGGAGCAAAACTGTGGAATTTACTCAGCTGATTTTTTTCTCATTTTTCCTGGGTAATTTATAAGTAAATTACATTTGCTATCACGATGTGTGGTCTTTCCTTTCTATGATTTCAAGTTCATTGAAATGAAATGGTCACCTAAAAGAAGTTTAAAAATCACAATGAAATTATAGGCTGGGTCATACAAATTGAATGCATGGGTTAATTCTGATTTTTAAAAAGAACATTTTTTAGCTAGCTTCTCTTGCTGTCTTTTAGCACATATAGAAAAGACCCATTGAACTGTGTAACCTGAGATTGCCTTTTTTAAACTGAAGCTATACTGGCATGAAAATGAACTTTTTGTTCAGTACCAACTTCAAAAGTACCAACTTTTTCAGAGCAGCTAGTAATATTAATGAAACGATAAAATCATTTGAGAATCTTACCTGAAAAGTTAAAAGTTTCAGAAATGTTGTTATGGATAATTTAAAAATTTCTGTGATTTTCATTCTTTTTTTTTGTTTTTTCCCAAAACAGTCAACTGAATAAAAGTTGCAAACACATTTGACTCGTTAAAACATTTGTTCAAAAACAGAGGTATTTTTTGGTGATGAAGGTGATCTTCTACTTCAAATATTGACGACAGTATTAAACTGAAGGGAGTAGCTGACACACCAGAAGGCTGTGCTGCCATTCAACGAGACCTGGACAGGCTGGAGGGTTGAGCAGGGAGAAATCTAATGAAATACAACAAGGGCAAATGTAGAGTCTTGCATCTGGGAAAGAATAACCCCATGTACCTGTACAGGTTGGGGAATGAACACTTAGAGAGTAGCTTATGGGAAAGGGACCTGGAGGTCCTGGTGGACAGCAGGATGAGAATGAGTCAGCAATGTGCCCTCCATGGCCAAGAAGGCCAATGACATCCTGGGGTGTATTAGAAGGGCCATGGGCAGTAGATCTAGAGAGGTTCTCCTCCTCCTCTACTCTGCCCTCATGAGACTGCATCTGGAATATTGTGTCCAGTTTTGGGCCCCTCAGTTCAAAAAGGACAGAGAGCTGCTGAAGAGAGTTCAGTGCAGGGCCACAAAGATGATGGAGTGAAGCATCTCCCTTATGATGAAAGGCTGAGAGAGCTGGGGCTCTTCGTCTTTGAGAAGAGGGGACTGAGGGATAACCTCATTAATGTTTACAAATATGTAAAGGGTGAGTGTCAGTAGGATGGAGCCAGGCTGTTCTCAGTGATGTCCAGTCATAGAACAAGGGACAACGGGTACAAGCTGGAACGTAAGAGATTCTAAAAAAATACGAGGAAGAATTTCTTCACTGTGAGAGTGACAGAGCACTGGAACAGGCTGCACAGGTGGGTTGCGGAGTCTCTTTCACTGGAGATATTTAAAATCCACCTGGATGAGTTCCTGTGTGACCTACTCTAGGTGGCCCTGCTTTGGCAGGGGGGATTGGCCTAGATGATGTTTCGAGGTCTCTTCCAAGTCTTAAGATTATGTGACTCTGATTAGTCTTAATTTTTATTCATTGCTCTTATTAAGAATGTGATAATTATTTATTTGGAATTTGTTCCATTTCCAGACAAGAACATGGATTTTCTTAGAGGAAGTTGGATTGGGGTTGAAATAAAATCAAAACAAAATATGATCTTTCTTTTACTTTTTATTGAATTATCAGTCTTCATTTTAAGAATTAAGAACTTTGCTTTTTACTGGATTCTATTGTGGATAGTCATCAATTACACTGATAGAGTTTTTTAATTATTGTTTCAGAGGGAAATGAGCATTCATGGTAGTATAAATAGGAGAAAAAATCACTAAACAACATTATCATCTTAGGGGTTTTTTTACTGATTAGCTTAAAAGGTATACCAGTCATAATAAGAACAAGTAACACTGAGAACACAGTTGAGTTCAAACACATATGGTATTAATCTCACATAATGAGCATTGCTTCAATTGGCAGGAGAAACCACACTAAATAGATGGTAAGCTACAATTGGCTTCCTAAAAAATCATGGTCCTTGACTTTAATTCATCCTCTGCATCAGTTTCTTATATTTAAGTATGCTTATTATTAGGTCTTCTTGCTGTGCTCTCCTCAGTTACTTGCTACTAATTGGTTGTGAGTGAGTCTGGTGTACTCTAATACATCCTCCTCTGCTGCTGCTAAGTCTGCTGGAATTGTCACCACCCACTGTCCTCCCAGTGCTGTAACAACTGTACTTATTACACTATATAATATATCTTTTGTAGTATTTTTCAGTAATCTCTCTCAATCCAAAAGATATTCTTGATAAGATTTTGGTATTGGTATTCATCTTTATCTTCCTGATATTTTTATGGTTAAATTTAAAAGAGCTATTTCTTTTTTCTTTATGTTTATCGGGTTTTAATTATGTTGATGGTAGAATGTAAGGCTTTTTTTCTGCTTTTACTGATGTTCCTGTATCTGGACATAAGTATTCTGATCATTTTGCATGCATATAGAGACATGTATGTTTGCATATGTGTGTATCGAGTAGAATCTTTCCTGTAGGCAATGAATGGATTTTTAAATATGTATTGGTGTGGCCAGATGCAGACAGATATATGCTCACCTGTCTGTTTTGCAAGCTGGCTATGTTCCCAGAGAGATTTATCATCTTGGGCATGGTGCCATGCTTGCACAATTAGGCAAGTTGTGGGCTAAAGCTTGTGCATATGCAGCCAATTGAAAGCAAGACAAGGCAAATTTGTACATCCAGATGTACTGCAAAATCTTTTCAAAAGCACTGTTTGTGGGACCTTTCCTTTCCTTCTGATTGTATCATATGCCAGACTGACAAAATTTCCTGCTTTACCCAACAGAGTTGTAAGATTTGACAGTCAACACGAGAAAAAAAAAAATGTTTGGTCTGAAGGTAGAATAAATTTCTTCCCAGATCTTTAACTTGAACCTGTTTTCCTTGCTGGTAAATTTCATCTCTGAGCTGTTCTGCATCCTTGCCACTTCCCCCTGCAGCTATTGCCTGCAGGAACCATTCTGTCAGATGACTGCCAAACTGAATGTGCTGGGGAGTGATGGCTCCCAGCTAATGCTCACTTCATTTCAGCTGTTTTGGGGAGCAGTTGTCATCAATGCTAGTCATTTTGTAAGCCAATGAGAATTGCTATCACCATAGCAATTAGGAAGGGATTCCCTATGCAATTCCATACATATCATAGAACACGGACATCTCTTCTCAGTTATATCAATGAAGTTGAGGGACTGAGCTTTTAGTGAGAACTGTAAAAGGGCCATTCTAAAACTGTATGCTTCATAAGAAGATGAAGAATAAAATGGTTGGTTTGGACAATTTGAAACAATTTTGAATTAGCACCTGAGGAGAAGGTTCTTAGAATTGATATTGCAATATTAACTTGCATGCAGTGTTGTTCTGTGTCACTTCCAAGTAATTTTTGAAACTAGCTAGAACTTCTCATTTGTTTTTCATGGGAAATGTTTCCTCTTGCTAAGATTTCCTTTTAGCAAGGATTATAAAAATGCCAAAATTTCCTTCTGAAATTTCTTTGGATGTATTTAAGGCATTTCTTGAAATGTTTTGCTTGGATTATAAAGCATTGAATCCTTAATAAAATGAAACATTTTGATGACTATCAAAGCATACTATTAAATAGTACATTCCCATGAAACACGGCTGTGCTTTCTGGTACATTTCCAGCAGTTAATCTGTTCTAGCCATTGCTAAAAATATAACTTTACTGTAATCAATTCTAGTTCCTCAGGCTTACACATGCTCCCAGCACATAGAATTAAATGAGGTACCTCCTGGTGTCCATTGAAATCTGATGTTCTGCTAGGTCTAGTGACTGTAAAGTAACTTTCCTTCTTCTAAGATGTATTGTTGGAGCGTTAAATGATAGATAGGATATGTTCTACATGTCTCTAGAAAGCATTTTCCTTTTGCAATATAACTTAAGTTTCCTTACAGCTATTCAATATTTTTTTTACATCAATTAACACAGTCTGTCACATCAGAGAAAATGCACAGTATGACACCAAGAACAATTAAGACATTTTTAGTTTCTCACAGAATCACAGAACAGTAGGGCATGGAAGGTACCTTTAGAGATCTAGTCCAACTCCCTGCTAAAGCAGGTTCACCTCTATCAGGTCAGACAGGAATGTGTCCAGGAGGGTTTTGAAAACCTCCAAAGAATGAGGCTCCACACCCTGCCTGGACAGTCCATGTCAGGATTCCATTTCTCACTGAAGGATAGTTTTTTGTGTGCTAAATACTCCATATAGTTAGAGTTTATTGTGTTTTCTTCAAATATATGTTGACATTTTTTCCCATGGAACATGTGACTGAATGTCCCTTATTTAGCTCAGAAAGTTACAAGAACCTTTCACGCATCAGCTGGAATCTCTGAAAGAAAAGTTGTTCCAGTCTTCAGTTCATCTTTCACATTTTGCTCTACAGAAAGTGTAAGAATGACTAATAGCAGCTTTACATCTTACAGGATGGTGATACAAACATACACTTAGCACTAGTCTGCAAGTCTGTAGAACTATTCACATTCTTAGTCAGGCAAGTGCTAGAGCTCTTCCATTGGACTGAGGCTTAGGAATTTGTCACTGTATGATAGAGAAGTGTACAAATCTTTCCTTTCTAATGGGTCACTTATAATTGTTTGTGTATAACCTTTAAATCTTTTACTTCTATACACAACATTTGGTATCCTTCTTCACAATCTAGGAGATAAATTTTTTGTCAGATTTGTACCCTCTTAAGAATGAAAGAAGTAGCACTTCAAAGACAATACCAGAGATTATTTCAGAACAGAATAAGACCTTTTCCTCCTGTTTTGTATATAAAAGGGTACCAAATGTGTGTTACATATCATATATACCCATAGAAGTGGTAGAGACCTTCCCAGATTCAAAGAGGGTCTGAATCATCAACATTCAAGGTATTAATTCTTGCATTGATGGGTTGATCACCTCCAGTGTTCACCTTTTTTCCTCTTGTAGAACTTATGTTGTGGATCTGCTGTGAGGCCACCAAAGCATAGAGACTGACAATAATGTTGTTCAGACCCCTCAGTTACACACTGAATTTAACTGGCCAAATTATCCTGGTGTCATTATGTAGTCGCTGTTGAAAGACTGACTGACCCTTGTCAGATTGCCATCACTATAGGGGTCAACTTATGCATTGGCAAGATAAGAACTCTAGGCAGACACCCTTTTAAAGCTTAGCTAATTGTCTAAACTTAAGTGCTACAAAAACTCACATCCTCAGTTCAAGAAGGACAAGGAGCTGCTAGAGGGAGTACAGGGCAGGGCCACTAAGATGATGGAGTGGAGCATCTCTCATGATGAAAGGCTGAGGGAGCTGGGGCTCTTTAGCTTGGAGGAGACTGAGGGGTGACCTCATTAATGTTTACAAGTATAGAAAGGACAGATGTCAGGAGGATGGAGCCAGACTCTTCTCAGTGATGTCCAATGATAGGACAAGGGGCAGTGGGTACAAGGTGGAACACAAGAGGTTCCAAAGAAACGTAAGGAAAAATTTCTACACCATCAGGGTGACGGAGCACTGGCACAGGCTGCCCAGGTGGGTTGTGGAGTCTCCTTCTCTGAAGACATTCAAAACTCACCTGGATAAGTTCCTATGTGACCTAATCTAAGTGGCCTTCTCTGGCAGGGGTTTGGACTAAATGATTTTTCGAGGTCCCTTCCATCCCTTAAGATTCTGTGATTCTGTAATATTGAATTAGCCTTTGAATATTTCTCAGAAATGATTCTGGCATGCAACCAGTACTGGTTACACACCAGTCATATTTTCTAAATTTCTTTGCAAGCATGACAGCTATAAATTTTCTTTTGCTGAGGAAATTTATATTCTGAGATATTGTAAAAATTTAAATTCAACAAGGACAGAAGCAGCTATCCAGCATAGATCTCTAATGTTATGTGTTTCAGACACCTTAGCTTGGCTGATATTTGCAAGTAGGCTGTCGGATATAATTTGGCTCCTGCAGCTGATCTGTGCCCTTGCAGAATGGCATTCAGAGACTACATTTGGAGGTCTACACTTGTCAGTGATATCTTGCCTCTGGTGACTCCAGAAGGAGAAGCTCTGGTTGTAATTCCATGCTGTAACATGCTCATGCCAGTAAAGGGTACTCTGGGACTGGAATTGTTCAAGTTTGTATAGTGTTTTGCTTTGTGGTCTTCTCCAGACCTGTTTTGGAGCTGGCAAATGACAACTTCAACTTGACTTTGTGAAGGTAGAGAAGATACTGTGAAGGCTGCTGTGTTTTGTGTGTGGATTACATCACTAACAAAAAAGAGGGCAATACAATAGTATTTAAATTAGTATTGTTGTTGTCTGTTAATGAATGCTAAAAAAAAAAAAAAGTCATAGAACTTTCATGCCTGTGAATTAGCATGCAGAGCTACACAAGCCTTGTGGTGGAGGCAGAGGAAGGAGCTAGCATTGGAAAAGCAGCCAGCAGGGGAGAGGGCTAGCTGCAGGAGGAGAGGTACATAAAAACAAGTAAAAGGAAAGCAGTTTCCAAAAGGGAGACAAGTGGGAAAAAGGACGGCAGCAGCAACAGTGGAAGGGTGAAGGTGAAGAGGGGAGAACAGCTGCTTTTCCCCCTTGTACCCTAACTGACTTTTTCTCTGAAATGCCCATGTTTTTTGAGCATATTGATTTTGTGACCCTCTTTAGCTGTTTGAACTCTCTATTGGAAAGAATCAAATTCAATCCAAATTTGTTTCTGGAATCTGTATTATTTTGCATTCCCTCGGGGTCTAAAGGAAACAGAAAAGACAAATGGTGTGATAATCACAGACCACACAAGAAAAGAACCCAAATAGGGGTGAAACAGCCTGGGAGAGAGAGGTCTGCTTTTCAGGGACTGTCAATGTGATGGTCAAATTTCTTCACATGTAATTTAAGACATTTTTCTGAGCTCTGCAGTGGTGATGATAAAGATGCACTTATTTGGGATATGAAACTAACTGAATTGTTTCAGATCTTGTTTTGAGCACATCTTTCATAGCACCAGAAAAATATTTTTCATTCTTAAGATACAGAAGCAGAGTCTGAAATTGAAAAAAAAGGTGCTAAGAAGATAAGAACAGGGTCAATAATTAAAAAAAAAAAAATAAAAAGCAAACACATACAATATCATTAACTAATTTTCTCTCTTTAACTTTTCCCATGCAAGGTACATTTTCCATGCATTTTCCATGTATTTTGGCACCTTTAGGTAACAGCTTCTGAAGATATACTCACAATAATTTACTACTTTGCTTCTGTTTGCCTATAGCACAGGTGATGTAATTGTATAGATGAAGGGCTTTCTCCAGATGAAGTCTTGAGTCCTTAGATCCCACATTTGTATTCTAGTATCAGCCTTTGCAAAACAGCTACTTGGGAATGCCACCTGAGCCTGGGTACCTCAGTACTGTTGTGGACTGTAACTCATCTGGAGAGGAGGAGTGAACTCCTCTGGAACTAAAATACATTATCACAGCAAAACTATTTAAACGTGAGTGCAGTGTAAATAACATAATGTTTCCTGGAGAGAAGGACAGTCAAAAGAAACTATACTAACTTGGAAAGGGAAAGGAATGTTGGTTTAATTGGCTATTTCATGATTATCTGTTTTCTTCTTCTTCTTTTTCTTCTTTTTCCCTTTTTTAATCCAAACAGAAAGGTTAATCTAACTATACATTTAAGGCTTTTAAAGGCTCCATTACAAGACTTATTATGCTAAAAGAAACATACCTGGCATGCTGCAGTTTTCTAAATGTATCAGCGATGCATGTAATGATTCACTTAAACCATCATGGTCAGAATTCTTTTACATTATTTCTATGTAAATTGGATGCTTCACGATTACTATAATATATGTGAAATTCCACTTATTATTTCTTTTAACATGGAAACTTTTATCACTTAACTTCAACTCACTGGACAGAATATTTGAACCATTTGCAGTCATTAGAACATTTTTGTTTGGTCAAAACCCTTGTGGGATTATGCTTTGGAAAAATAGCATGAATTACATTCAATGCAACTGAATGGCAATTTTAAATATATAAGGGGCATCAGGAGTGCTCATCATTATACTTAGAATTCAACATTATATTTTGTATGCTATGGACTTGTTTTTACATTTGCGTCTTTTATCTTCAAGACACTTATTTCAGTATGCAACATAAAAAAGCCATAATCCATATATAAAAGGCTGTCTGGTGAAGTACATCTGCTTGTTCATGATCTGGAGGACAAATTTAAAATACTAGCTTGGGTCACAGGTTTTTTCAGTTTCACCTTACTAGTTAGAAGATATTTTCCTATATCCTGAGAATCATTGGGTGAACTGGTGCAGTAAAAAATCACTTCTAGTAAAATTGAAGTCAGTGTTCTTCACTGAGTGGCTCAAAACTTTCAAAGATTCCCAGAAGTCTCAATCTGCATCAGGATTAAGAAGGCAAAAAAGAAAGATTTCAGAGTAGTCAGTAGCCTTACAATCCAGGCAATTAGTTGAAGTGTGGGAAACTATGTTTTGAATGTCTACTTTACCATTCTCCCTCAGGTAAAGTAGCCTACCTTCTTGGCTGTTAACTCTTCTGGGTGGTTCTCTCTGAGTACAGCTATGCAGTGGAGCAGGGACTTGAAGTTTGGATGCATTGAGGTTGCTTTAACAGACAGCCTCAGGGAATATTATTTACATACTTTAAAAAAACTCTATGAGTTTGGGTACTAGAGAGATGTAGCAATCTAGAATAGGCAGGAGGTTTTGCGGGAGACAGTGCAGGTGCATGTCTTTCACAGTCCATAGTGGTAGGAGTCTGATTTTTGCCTATTCTGGGGACATCTCTTTAATGCTCTTTATTCCATCATCTTCCAACCCAAGTACATTGACCTATCATTTTAGAAAAGCTAACATTTTCTGTCTCTGCTTCTTCTCTCTGTAAGTCTTCTCAATCTGTTTCTATTTTGACTGCACTTGATGACAATTCTCCAGAAAAGAGTTAATTGAGATTAGTAGATTTTAATGGGACAATGGGGAAGTTTTTTATTTCTCTATCATGTGAAAAAGACATTTTAAAGGCAACTGGATGAAACACATTATGATCTCACTCCTCTAGCTTTTACTCCAGTAAACTCTACTACTCGTCCTTTGAGGAAGATCTTTCATATTAATTTGAGTGAAAATGCCTCTGGTTAAAAATTTTCATCCTGATTCTAAGGAGAAGTGCTCAACCCTTCCACAACTAACCTTCCACCACTCATTTCCAGAAATGGTCCACTTGACCTCACAGATCTGTGTGCCTTTAATTTCAGCAACAAAACACAGAAGACACTTTAAAATTGTGGCTTTTTACAGGAAAAGTGAAGAATCATAAATTAGGCCCTGACGTGTGGGTCATTACGTGCACAGTTATCTCCTTAGATTTGATACTTAAACCTCAACAACATTAGTCAGAAAAATCTTTGCCTCAGTTTTCTCTGAAGCAAGGTCATTATATAAGGTGATAAAAGCTTTCTTTTTTTTGACATGACAGGTATCTACAACACAGATAGAGACCATGAAAAATAAGCTTAAAGTATATAACACAGTTTCTATTTTGGTATTTTATATTGGTATGTTATATGTTTTATATATTTCAATTTAACTTAATATCTGTAATATGTAAACAAATATCTATAGCCACATATGTTGCAAATACTGCATACTTTAACTGCAGTTATTAAAATATGTATTTAAAGTTCATGTTGCTAAGAAAATCCAGAATTGATTTGGTCAAATAATTTTTTAAGAATTCCCTCTACCACTCCTACACCTTAGCTGCTGTGTGTGTTTATGGCATTATTTTAGATATGCACGTGTTTTAATGAACTGTTCTTCTAAGTATTTGGTTTGCCTATTCGTTATGGTTTCACCTCACTCTTTAAAATTAAGAATGAGTACTCGCTCAATACTTTTCATTTGAAACTAAGCTACCTGGGAAATACAACGTAGTATATCTCTCTGAAACACAATCATCAACTATTTTAATATATATCTAGTTAAAAAAGGGTAAAGAATTAAGTTTCATCATAATTCATATTAGAATTAATGACTCTGCTCACAGACGTTGCTTTGGAGGACAGAGACTGAGCAGTGCCATTACAGCGCATAAGCCACTGGCAAGTCAGGCAATTCACTGAGGACAGAATGATTAGCCACAAGGAGCACTTACAATATGCACTGGTAATTTAGGTAATTGTATTGCAGGGTTTGTAGACCCATGAATTACAGAGATCTTTTAAAAAAATATATATTGTTCAATTTGAACATATCCTGAAGCAGACACCAGGAAGAATCAGCTATCAGGCAATTCAGATAAGATAAAGCATCACTGATGTACAGTATTTGGAAAAACAGAGAAGGCAGCGTGCAATAAAACTGTAGCATATATGTTTATTGTAAGAATTTCAATATGATGTTAGGCATTTAAACACAAATTTCCTGCAGAAAATTAAAAACAAAACAGAAAGGGGTGGAAAATCTTAAAAAGGAAGTGGTTTCATTGGAATATAATGTTAGATTGATTTATGTTATCCTTTCTAAATGTATGATACAGTCACACCTAACCTAGCAAAAAATTCCTTATATTTATTTCCTTTCTGCACTGCATATTTTCAAAGACCTCCTATAGTTAACATTATAATATAGTTAGTTGCTACAAATAATCTGCACTGATTATAGGAAAACTGTCAGTGTCTGTTCAAGGTCTGAAAAGGCTGCAGCAAATAGCTTTTCTCTTTGCCATGGAGACTGGGGTCTGTTTTTACGGTTACTCTGGTAACCAAAGCCTTTCTGGTGCTAGTCCTTTTCAGTTACTTTAGCTATTAAACCCTCTGGTTGAGACAAAAGGAAGGCGGTATGCAGACACTTCCCTATAAAGCAAATCTCAGGGTTAAAATTGAGCAAAACTTGTAATAAAAGAAATAAAAGCAGCTTCTAATCAGCTGGTTGCATTGTAGCTGGGAGATGTTTGTGTGCTTGCCTACATGTGGGAAGCTAGCGTTTGGTATGGTTGAATTTTAATCTGATTATTACAGGACTAGAAGATGGATTAGGCATCTTCAGTGCTGTTTCAAGGAACACAATCTCTCAAACATGTGACCCTTGCAGTACAAAAGGCATCAGTTTTCAAAGTTATCGGTTGGTGGGGGGATTATTTTTAAAATGAGGATTCTGACATGACTTAGGACAATGAATAGTAAAATAATTGTAAATAGAGCTTACAGAATGATGCCCCCAAAGTCATGGGTTCGTCATGTGACATTAAGGAATCTTCAGAGGGACTGGGATGCTTTAGGAAACAAAGTCAAATAATGGATGCTGATCTGAAAGCTTCTTATCATCATGATAAAATACCCAATTCAGTGATCAATTTCATGAAGTTGATTACAGAAGATTGGCAACAGGAACAACAAAAAGACGAAAGGCTGAGTTGTAAAATATTTAACAGCTAAGATGGTAGTAAGTGTCACTTTTGCTTGGAATCAGTAAGTGTAGGCAGGTTCCCAAATTATCTTATTTTTCAAAATAGTAATGTTTTCACCTTAGGTAAGGGCTTATTATGGCAAGCTTTTACCATCCCTACGCATTTTGGTTTGAGCTTTCTACTCCGAATAAAGAGGATTTTTCTCTGGAAGAAACAGCAGACTAAATAGACCACAAATAATATGCTTCACAACCGAACAATCCATTCTTGCTTTAACATGGTCAAACTAAGTAACTCTAAATACCGCAATACCCATGGTGATAAACCACTTTTGAGCTGCAAAGTATTCAATTATTTTTCATTTGAACTATTAAATGTGTCACACAGAAATTCCCCATTGCTATTTTCACCTACATAGATTACCATGTTTAAAAAAAAGAGTAACTTTGTCCTCTCAGAAGAGAGTTCAAACTAAACCACCACAGAAATAGCAAGTAAATTAAGATCAGTTGGTATTTGTTAACACAGAGGAAAACACCTGCAGTACTAAAAACCCCTAAGTATCTTTTCATCCACAAATTAAGTGCAGGATCAGAATACTGGACTGATCTTGGTTTAATCAGATTTGTGGATTTCAATAGGGAATGCTTATTTAAATATACACGAGGTAAATATGAGGTTTTCTGAGGCCACTGTTTGATGCTGGCATCACTACTGGCAAGGACAAGTACTGGTTCCTGATACCAAGTGTTCGCATGCTAAGAAATAAAATATATTAAACATTCTTTTTGTTCCATTTTCTGGAGAAGACAGGTGTCATAAGAAGAAGGAAAGCCACATATGTCTCTGAAAGAAGACAGGGAAGTTGACTATTTCTGTATTCACTGTAATGACCTATCAAAGGAACTTACAAACATTTCTTCTGAAAATAGCACTTGCCATTTAGCTTGGTTTTGCACAATGTTTCCAGAATTAGTGAATTCATGCAAAACTTTTGGCCAAACCTATCCCCAATCTCTCTGCCACCTCAGATATATCCCTGTTTTCAAAGAACTGGATATTATTCATGATAAGACATTGATCTTGCATATTCATATATGTGAAAAAATCCAGACCTGTAAATTAGATAAAATGGATGACAGTGGGTTTCTTACAAACAGTCATATGTAATCATTGAGGTAAACACAGTAAAATCTTGGCACAGGAAGATTTTATCACCAATTTGTCACTAGCCTTTCCTACTAATTCCTTCTGCTGGTACTTTACATCCCAATGAATGCTCTAACCACAACCTCTCACACATTCAGCAAAGCCCAGAAAATGTGGCATAGGGTCGAATATTCAGGATTTGTGCCCCCTGTGAGGTCCCTTACGGTATGGAAATGCTCTCATGGGCCAGAAAATCAGCCTACTCTCTACCTGGGTGGGTAGGTAAAATGGACATCAAGCTCTTTCTTACTAGCTTTTGTTTCCCATTCCTGTCACCAGGAATTATATCCCTACAGCTCCCCTGTAAATCAGTTAGCCAAGGCTAATGCTGTAAGTTAGACAAAACTCTCAGCTATGCTTGAGACATCCTCATCTGGGGAAAAGTATTTCTGAAGTAGACCAAAGTACTTCAAACAGGACTGAAAGCCTACTTATGTGTCATAGTTTTCATAGCACATAGTTCAGATGATGTGCTAAAACTGGAACCACAAGACATGGTCATCTAACCTATAGGTAAATAGTATATAGCTAAGTGTAGGATGTATTGCATCTACATAGAGGTACTGATGCAGAAAATGGCTGGAGTGACACATTCATCTCCATCTCTGCACTGACTCGAGACTATATACAAGTGTCCTCAAGGATGATCTTTGGCAAAGCTTCCAAGAGCCTTCTAGCTCTGCCTCTCTTGTAGGATTAAATGACACAGGGAATAAGTACTTGACCTTCTGTGATTTCTAGGAGTGCAGGAATTTGGGGGAGGTGATGGAGAGAAAGCTTTGGGATATAGGATTTTAGATAGGATATATTTAAAGATGAATGTGTGATATGTGAGAGAGGCAGAGAGGGTAGAGAAAACAGGAAAAAGAAAAAGTTACTTGTGGAAAAGGATACTAGCAATGACTCAGTACAGTGACAAGCTGCTCTATGCTTTGCAATTTGTACGTTTCCCACAGCTAAGCAGTGCACAGGATGGATGAGGGCATTGGCCCATGCTTTTCAGGTCATTTTTTGGCTATCACAAAAATCTCATGTTGTGTAGTGATCAGCAATACAAATATAGTTTCAAGGAAGAAATGTCCATATAAAATTGCATTTCGCCATTAGTTATGTGTAGTGATCATCTTATATAAGTGCAGAAAACTTTTATAAAACATGTTTAGAACAGTCTCATAAATGATGTGTCATGGCGAAGTATAATTGTAAAATCAGAGCCTTGAAGATATTTGCCTGAGATGTCCTGAGCTTGTTTGAAAGTCATAACCCCTGAACCTGCTACCCATGTGGGACTGGACAAGTCATTTGACTTCAGCAATCTACCACTACCTCCTCAGTGTAATAAGGAAAAAATATTTAGGCCTCGATTTTGACAAATCCAATATGCAAAAGAAATCAACCTGGAATTTTAATACTTAGAGCTTTTTTCAGTAGATTTATTCAAATGAGCAAGACCATTACATATAGCTTGTGCTCAGAAATACTATTAGCAAGTCACCAAGCAGCACTCAGCAGTGCAGATGATTAGACGACCCATTGTGGTCAATCTGTAGTGTCAGTCTTGTGAACTTGCTTCCGTTGTCTATACCTAGACAACTAGAACCATTTAAGGCAACTCAGTTTGAGACATCCTGATGGTGCCAGAAGATATAACACAGGAGATACTGAAGACCAATACTGCTCTGGACCAATGGCTAAAAGATAGCATGCTTGAGATCTCATCCATCTCAAACACAATAGTTGCTTGTTTAGGCAAGTTAGACAGCTAAGCTTGCTTGTTCAGGCAATGAAATCACACATGCAGATGATCCCCGTGACTTTTGCAGAGTGACGTTCTCCTGTTTTTCGGAGCTTATTTTTTTGGTGTAAGAATTGATCACAATAATCCAAAGAACATTCTGGCTTAACTTCTTTATTCAAACACCCTGAAAACATTCCTTCAGCAAAAATGGAAAAAATTTACTATAGGAAAAAAAATTGCATAAAGTTGTTTTAGTTTCAGGGAAACTGTATAAAAAAAAATCTGACCTTCACCATCTACTACAAAACCAAAATAAACCAAGAAGAACCTTAAAGTACTTTCAAGCATTTTATGCCACCCCCACAGTAAATTACATGAAACCTTGACGAGGAGCTACACTGTCAACAAATGTGTCACTGCCATGAATCAGTACATTAAAACAGTTAGAACAGGTTTCAGTATATTGTGGACTGAAGCATCAGGCATCATTTTTAGTTTCTACACTTCCTGAAAAAGAAACTCTTTTATTTTTTACTTTTAATTTTAGAAGAGTATTTTTATGAGCCATTAATCATTCAGATAGTCACACAGTCGCTGAAGTTATTTCTTAAATTGGCCGTGTTACCATGTGAGTTTTTAATTGACCATCTCCCAGCACTTAAGTCATGGCCCAGTTGGGCAAACAGCTTCATCACAATCGTCATAATTGTTTTTTCTTTCTCACAGCCTCTGAATGCTAGAGCTGTATAACTATATGAGGTTCTCAAGCTTTCATCAAAACAATACTTTTTCTGCCTTTCATTTGTGTAGTATATTTCAGAAAATGCCATTTAAGTGTGACAGATTTACAAACAATATGCATGAATTAAAACTGATGGAAACTTATTAATACTTTTTCAAAGCCTTCTCAAGGTTTTATGGGCAATCGTGTTTGTATCAGCCTTGAGTTTGACCTTGCCTGCTGTTAAGAATTTATTCCCTGCTGTACATATTTTAGGGCTTTATCCAAGCTTGCATTAGGAAACTGAAGTAAGAAACTTTCTGCAAAGTCTAAATTTCCATTGTGAAACAGAAGACTGTGCTTGCTTGTGGAGTTTCACTTATCTGGAGACAGAGAGATCTGTTCTCTGTTTGCTGGTGGAGGCGGTAGGAGCAGCTCCGCGTACAGGGATGTGGGGAATAGTAAGTTTCGTCTGGAAAGTTAGTAGGCACAGAGCAGTATATTCCTCACATCACATTCCACACCTCTCTCCCCAAAACTTCTATCTTCTTATGACAGAGAAATGAGCAGAAGCTGATGCCACAGAGAAAACTAAACGTTTCTGTTGTGCAGAAGAGCGTGACCTGTGAACCTGTGCATCAAGGCAAGGGGATTTGAGTCGTAAAACACATTTCAAAGATATTACACATCTGTTTAAGATTCTTCTGCCACTGAAAATTTCCTCATATGTTTGCACTAAAAGCATGACTAGCTTTTTACGCCTACTTTGAGATCTGTGAACAAACGGTCATAAATTTATGATAGGTGGCAATATCAATTTTTTAATCAATTTCTGTTTTCTCTGTGCTTTTCTTGAAAGAATAGCTATTTAGTAGTTAAGTACATTGGTAATTTATTACCCAGGTCCTGCAACATGGCTTTCAAGTTTACTGTTTTCCATTTGTAAACCAATGTTTGTAGGGCATTTGACACCATATCGTCTTTGGCAAAGACAATGTGATGACTTTGCTGGTGACACTCACAAATTCCTACTTTGGCTATTGTAAATCTTTATTTAAAAAGTTATTCAAGTGCAGCATGTATCCTCAATTGTCATACTTGTTTCAAATGTTGTAGAGCTAAACTCCATGTAAAAGACTGATGTAGTTTTGATTGATTAAGCTACTTACAACTGCACCTAATTTTACCACACAAATAGTTATGTAGGACTTTACAGAACCCAAGCTTAAGTTCTCTAGGCCTCAGAGCAAAGTTACTTGACTGTAACTTTTTAAAACGTAACTAACTCGAATTGTGTGCAAGTCAGGACTCAGTACTGCTAACATTACTCATACCAAGCACCAGTTCATCCCACAAGATATATGAGCAAAACTGTATTTTTGTGGGTTAATTGTTTATAAGTTTAATTGCTATTTTGAGCTTTGAATTTTTGTTGATCACTACATCTACCTGCAACCAGCTTAAGCCTTTCAGAAAATAAGTGGATATTATATTTTTGATCCATATTTATTTTCTTAATGTTTCCAGTAACTGAATGTTTTGAGAAATAGGATTTATTTCATTACCTTTTATTCTCAGTTCTTTTTTTAATATTAGGATAATTATAATCCATGGACATGTTTTGTATTAGTAAAAGTACTAAACACTTCTCTGGAAGCACTTGTGTTAGGACTCTAATAGATAACTTAAGAGATCCCTAACTTCAGTATCATATTCTATAGCTGTGTTACTTGGAGTAATATCACTATTCAGAAATACAGATGTGTTCTGTAGAGCTTTTACTTATTAGCCTTTAAGCATCATTCTGTATTTTCAAGTTTTAAAGTCTCTATATTAGGAAATACACTGCAGTGAAGGAAGAAGGTTGAGAGTTGCAAATCTAACAAAATCAATCCATATACTTTGAAGGATGTAACAATATAATTTTATTCCAGGAATGATAATAAATATATTTTCCTATATTCTGTCATCTATTACTCCAGTGCAATGGCATTAGCACTCATAAAGCTTCTGACTTAATAGTTCTGTAAATCCATTTTTTTATCAATTTAACTTTCTAAATCATATGCAATTAGAAGTAATTTTTGTTAGATTTTGTTTGCTCTGTATAGACTCTTCCTATAAGTTATTTATTACTTTAAGAAAAATATAGAGTCTCATTAAGGTCAAGGTTAATACAAAATATTGATGACTTTTTGTTCCAGGGTTAACGGAACTGATATATACCTATCACAACATGAAATAAAATAAATCCATAAACATAAAACTGGAAATATATACCTGTACTTCACTGATTTGGTTAGGAGGTTTGCAAGTTATGTCGCTCTCTTCTAACGCAGAATTTCAACAGATATATAAATACCTGACTATCTAATCATGTTCCATCTCACTGCTCTTTCTTTTCCCAAACCGAATTTATCACTGGTCATTTTGAAGAAGTCTCTTTTTATTTTTTTATTTTTCTTTTCACTAAACCTTAGCACTTCTGAAAACGTCTCCAGGAGCAAGAAGCCTGATATTTTCTTTAAAAAGGCAAATCCCTTCACAGTAGGAAGGCCTTGACTTGGCAAAATGCCTGGTACCTCCTCTTAGGAATCAACCTCCATCAGTCCCCATCAGTACTGTAAAATCAGTCCAAGTAGTCTTATAAGTTGAGTATCCTCAATAGTTGTCACATCTTTGGCTGGAGTCCCGTTTTTCAGAATCACAGAATCACAGAATCTTAAGGGTTGGAAGGGATCTCAAAAGATCATCGAGTCCAACCGCCCTGCCAGAGCATGACCACCTAGAGTAGGTCACACAGGAACTCATCCAAGTGGGTTTTGAATGTCCCCAGAGAAGGAGACTCCACAACCCATCTGGGCAGCCTGTGCCAGTGCTCCATCACCCTCACAGCAAATAAATTTTTCCTCACGTTTCTTTGGAACCTCTTATTCTCCAACTTGTACTCATTGCCTCTTGTCCTATCATTAGACACCATTGAGAAGAGCCTGATTGCATCCTCCTGATACTCACCCTTTACATATTTGTAAACATTAGTGAGGTCATCTCTCAGTCTCCTCCAAGATAAAGAGCTCCAGTTCCCTCAACCTTTCATCATAAGGGAGATGCTTCACTCCCTATGTCAGCTTCATGACCCCGTGTTGAACTCTGTCCAGCAGCACCCTGTCCGTCTTGAACTGAGGGGCCGAGAACTAGACACAATATTCCAGATGTAGTCTCACAAGAGCAGAGAGGAAGGAGAACTTCTCTGTATCTACTGCCCACAGCCCTTCTAATACACCCTAGGATGACATTGGCCTTCTTGACCATGAGGGCACATTGCTGGCTCATGGTCATTCTGCTGTCCACCAGGACCCCCAGGTGCCTTTCCCCTACACTACTTTCAGGATGAATCTTCTGCTTCATGTCCAAAGTCTGAAATGCCTGGGGCAGTTTCTTTGGGCTGCTTATCCAGTGCTACACACCTCAATTTATTTTGTTTGTTTATTTTCCAGCAATGTAAAATTCTTCAACTGCATCCTGTGAACAGTTGCACCTCTGCAGTTCTGCCACTTGGTGTAAAGGAAGAAAATAACATGTTGAAAAACCACTATCCATTGGAGAAATGTTTTGACCATATGTGCTTGTTTTTATTTAGGTGACCTATATGATGTTGTATGTTGTCCTTTCCAAGAGGACAAAGAGCTTTGGAATATCAGTGCCCTTTATGGCTCTATAGGGTTATATCTGTTGTGTGTATACACACACACACACACTCACACATACATCAAAGAGAGGAAGTCATTTTATTTTACACAAATCAGCTACTTAAAGTAAATTGAGATATATAGAATTTACCAATGAAATGAGTGATTTGATGTGAATAAAAGAGGTGGTGTGTTGTAAATCAGTACTGACAGCCAAATGGGAAAAATTGACAGAGCACTGTAATCACTCCCAACATCCACTGAAGTTATTGATCCAAAACCTCTATAATCCCCTTCACATAACACAAGCAATTTCATATAATACCTGTAATAACAGTGCATTCAAACTCAAGTAGCCATCAGAAGCTTTGTATCTAATGGCGAAGCAGGCCTCTGCTGAGTAAGTGTAACAACTAGAGCACAAAAACGCCAATGACTCTCGCCTTTCATAGGTAACGGTCTGCGATAAGAGCTAGTTCAGAAGATAAACAGTTCCTAACGCCAAGGAAAATGAGCTATTAATTGCCCACTCGCTAAAGACATCCTAAAGGCCCTAAAGCCCTGGGTGCAAAACCAGGGAGAGCGGGATTTGGGGGCTGATAACGCTCCGGGCGCTATCCACACGGCAGCTATCTGATGTTAATTACAAGAGGGGAAGGCAGGCTGAGAGGTATTTAGCTGCCGGGTCATTACATCCTTCCCAGGTGTTTTTCCCATGAAATGTTCCACCAGTTTTACAAGCTCCTACTCTGGCTGATGGATTATTCCACCGTCTTATCAAAGCTTTGCCAGCTCCTCATTAATATATAGAGCGAGCGGCGCTGTTCTATATATCATTGTCTTCTTCTTGGGGAGGGCTAATCAGTCAGGCATTATCAGCCCGTCAGCAGAAGGCAGGCAATCAGGCCTGACAGCGGAGAATCATGGGAGAGCAGGGAAGGTTAAATGAGGCTGACAGTTGTGATAATGATGATTATACTATAAATTAAGATATGATGATAAAGGAGAATAAAAGACACAATCTGAAGCAATATTTGGTTTAACATGTCTCTCTTTTTCGGTACTGTTAAATGGCCATAACATTTATCACACCGAACAAGAATGGACATTTAACTACCATGATAAAATAGGACAGCATCAGATTGAAAACCCAACAAGTTGTGATTATTGTGTCAGGCACTTTTCCACTGGTTGAAAAAAACTGGAGATAGAGCATATGTTATAATCATTCATGCATTATTCTGCAGAATGAAAAGAAAATAGATCTATTTTAGAAATGTCTTCCAGACTTATAGATAAAAAAAATCCAAAAAGAAAAAATTAATATAGTCTCCTGCTTCCAAGATCATTTTTATCAATGAAACTATAGGAAGCTGAGTGATAGTTCCTCCCCACCACCTTCTCATAATGAATGCGTGTATTTATTAGGAGCTGATTCAAAGGATTTGTAACTGTTTTGCAGTTAGTCTCTTATTAGGCAAAACATTGTAAATGAAATTACAGAACATCAACATGTCATTTTTAAAGATTACTTTCTTGTCGGTAAAAATGATTAGGTTCACACAGGTGAAATCAAATAAGAATTGCCATTCTTTGACTGTGGGAACATATGTAATACTTCATGAAACTATTTCGTTGTTTGCTTAGATGAATAGATGGTCTATGTATCTTTTGTTTACGTTTAGAGTGCATAGCAATCCTAAATAAATATCATCAGACTGTGAGAACGAGAATGATGCTGATTAGCAGAGTTTATGCGACACACCAGCCCCCATGCATCTACATGCAGTAAGTCAGGACAGCCAGACCAGGCTGAGCAGAGAGTACTCTGTGCACAGATGTGCCTGACGTACTGAAAGGAAGGGAAAGTTTGGAGAGGAAAGTGTAAAACATCCTTTATGGAAAACCACATATTTTTTAACAAGTTGAACCCTGCCTGCAGATACATTAAAGAAATTGTTATCTATATCCATAAAGATCTTTGTAAAAAATAAAAGTTTGTGATTTGCAGAAGTACAGAATTTCTGTGTCCATTGAGCTGACCATGTTGCTATTGCAAAGCAAAACCTCAGACCAAGCCAAGGTTGTAAAGCTATATTCTTAATAACTCTTTTGTATGTGAATACCTCAGTATACTTCTGTATAACGCAGTCATGTACCAGGCATCTCTATCTCTACCTATCTGTGCTTGCAAGTCCATCTTATACTAAATATGTACAAGGAGATAAAAAATTGATAAATCACTATGTTTTGTTTGCTACCTGATCTGTGCAAATGGAAGCTCTTGTATTAAACATAGAAGAAATAAATTTTAATTAGTGTATCCTGTAGTAAAGTGACAGTGTGGAAGAAAGAAACAAATATTTTAAAAGATCACAGCTTTATTTTCTTCATCTCTCCTTTATCACCTCAGATTAGGAAGTATTCTCAGTATAAAAGCTGATTATTAATTGTAGAAGTGGTTCAGATGACGGTGCAAGTCACAGACACAATGATTTGCTTTATAAATTAAACAAAGTTAGTCCACATCAAACCTCCCATGAAACTCGACTTCTCTGGAAGCTGCTTAGACACTACAGTGATGGCAGTCACTTAAGTGCCCTAGACAAACAGAAATCTTTGCTGTGATTATAGTGATTACCTTTTCCACAGTGACTGACTCAATGGAAATAAAACCAGAGCTATTTTGTAGAAGGTAAAAAAAACAAAAACCACCCCACAACCAAAAAAAAGCCACCTTGAGACAACTGCTGTAGTATTGTTTCTCGCTAGAAATGGCCTATTGTCTAATGCACTTTAGAAGAGTATTTTTATTATTTGATCAGTTCGATTTACCAGAGTAGGGAAAATTGCACACATTCCTCTCGGATAGATGTAAAAGAAGGAACACAGATGAGTTTATAAACCTGACAGTCTGTAATAGAAATGCTTATGCATCCAACATTCTCTAGCTGGTGCAGTCTGCTCCTCAGAAAAGCTCAAAGATACTCATTATTAGAGGACAAGGCAAAAGCGTGGAAAAATACAAAGAAAGAAATGTGATCAAATAGAGTATCCTAATGTAGCATCCTATGCTTCGTGTTTCTCTTCTGTAATGATACACAACACTTTGCCTTGTTTCAGTTTGAAACCTGTTATTGCATCTGAATAAAATCACTAGAGTTCTTCATGAAGATAGGAATTTTGTTTTGCTATTTATCCTCCCTAAGATCAGAATTTTGTTAAAGGAGCAGCGCTGCTTCAGAGACTTTCTCAGTAGCTTCTTCCACCAATTTAAGTGCACATTGACAATATATTTGCAGTATTTCAGCCCAATAAACCAGTGAGTCTTAGTAAGATAATAAATTTCTTCTGAGATGCAGAGAAGGGTAAGCCTAGTGCAATCAGGAAAGAAAGAGGAGACCAGTGCAAAGATTATGACTATGTATTTTAGGGATAACCACTGCTAGAGTCAAGACACTTTGTGCAGGAGCAGATTCAACTTGTGTTCTTAGAAAATGGTGTTAAAACACTGCTTCCCACTCTTCCCACCCTAGTTGTAGCTAATCTGAAAATAAAGTTACCAGGTGAGGAGATGTGTGTTATAAACACTAGTTATTTTCCAGGCTTTTATTCATCTGCTGTTTTATGGTGGTTGTAGCATTTGTTGGAATGAATATGACCAACTTGGCTCAGAAGTCCCAGTTACCAAACTAAGATTTGGGTTAAGGCACATCAAGATAAACTGCAAATTTCTTAGGAGGAAATAGTAACTCCACTGAATTCGGATGGGATTTTGTGATTAACTGTGGTGCGGCTTGGATTTCTTTTGTGGGGATTTTCATAGGGGCAGACACACATCGTTGGTGCCTGGATGCTAAGGTTCAAGAACAACTTGTCTTCTCTTCTTCCCCTAGCCGCCTCCCTTAATGCTCCAAGCATACAGAGTGTATCCCCACAGTAGATGGCCACTGCTAATGCTGGCCAAGTCTGAAATGCTTAGCTGAGACTCATTAGTTTTGTTATAAAAACGCAATTGGATGTGTGGTTTATCATTTGGAAGTAAGGTTCTAATTTTGGCATATAGGAGGCTGCAGGCAGGAAAATATCTTGTTCCTTATTCCATTTTATTAACTTTGTTTTGTTCGCTTGAGCCTAGTGCTGTGTTAGACTTTGAATAATCACAGCTGTACAGGTAGCTCCAGTGGAGTGAATGAGAGGCTTTTTCAAGGGCTCTGCTCCCTGCAGAAATGATTTGTACCTCTGCCTGATTGTCACTAACAGAAAATGAGAAATAGGAACATTCAATGCAAAGTAATGTGTTCTGTACAATTACTGGATTAATAATTTTATTCCATTACTGTGTGGGGAGAGAGGACATCAGGTTGAAGATCTGCAATTCTAGTATATTTCTAAGCGTCCTGTTAAGAGAGTGAGCAAGGGTCAGGAAACTTAATTATGCCATAACTAGATAGAAATTGCCAAGTGATAAAAAGAAACATCCAGCCAGATTCAGCAGGAAATTACAGCTTTAATAATATAGCATAATGCCTACTTCTATACAATTATTGGAGAGACCCTGAATGATTTTAAATAACAGGCTTGGTTTTCCAGTAACGACAGGGGAAAAAAAAAATCTGAAAATTACATTTTGCATTTTGCTGTAAATATTTTTCAGAGTTTTTGGAGGTGGTTTTTTTTTGAAAGATTAAATTATTAAAAATCACGTATTTACTCTTGGTAATGTGAAAATGCTATTATTCGGAAATGAGAGAAAAGCTGTATTTATGGAGGAATTTACATTTGTGGAAATTAAGCCTGTGGAATCATACTTTTGGTCTATTGTGATCCTCTCTTGCATTTGTAATTTAGAACTGAAAAAGCAAAGTGTACTGAAATTTATAGGAAAAACTTAGGACTGAATATTTTTGGTTTATGATCCTAGTTTTTTCCATACTGTGACTATATTTGTGTCCAATATTTCCCTTGACAGTATTATTTCAGTAAAATGGTTATGAAGAGATTAAAGATGCACTTGGTGCTGGTACAAGGTTTCCTCATAATCTTGTAGGCTTTACAAAAATGATTAAAAAAAACCCCAACAAACTATTTTATCATAAACAAAACTCTTCATCCTAATGAGAAACAGCTCGTTTTTCCTTTCCCTTCCCAGATGAAATAGGATATTTTAAATATTAAACTCTTATCACTTTTGTAAACTCCGCATGTGATATTAAGGCCTTTCGCAATATACGTGCATGTGTTTGTCCATTTATTTCTAATGTAAGAAGGAAAAGTCATTTCTGGTGCTAACCCAGGAGAGCCCAGCATTTCATTTTGTATTCTGAGGATGCAGATTAATCAACCTGACTCTCTTACCCAGGGCTAGCCATTCTGCCTAGAAATCTGCATATCTGCATATTACTGTTCTTCCCTGAATTTAATTTCCTACAGGAGCTGATATTAATCACCCTGTTTAAACAGAGGGGATTTGGGGTCTATACAAATATGACATTTTTTATGGAAGTTGTAGAATATTTTCTCCTCTTTCATTTTTATTTAAAGAGACAATAGCATGGTGCTTTAAAGCAAACTATAGGAGACTATTTTTATTTATTGAAGCTCATATATATTTTGTTTAGATTTTAATCGTAAAATACGGTGCACGAAGAAAACTGTTTTACATTTTTCCTTCCAGAGTCTGCCTTCCTTGTCAAGAAAATTCCTCCAGGTTTCATTGAGTAGGATGGAAGACAGTTGTGTAATATATCACAAATGCCTCCTAGATGAGAAAGTTTATTTAGACTCCATTTAAGCTCTGTATTTTTTTCATCACCTGAATGCCAAGTGTCACGCAAGCAGGGGAGCATTTCTACACCTCAGTTTTACAGCTGATGAACCCAGACAGAGAAACGTGGGTGACTTCTCAGGTCACTACTGAAACCATGAGCCAGATGCAGAGGTCACCAAGGGATGAGAGAAGGATATTAGCTCGTAGGTTTTCCCCTTGCTCTTTGCCAGGTAAATCTGTATCTATACAAGGACACTCACTGGCCCTTTCTGCATGTGGTAACAAAATTTGGTCAAATGGGGAATCCTCATGGTTGATAACTTCTTGTCTTCAGGTGAGACCAAAGACAATTTCATGAAGGTGGCAGCAGCAGCAGCAGCAGCAGCATCCTACCTTAGAGCCCGCTCCGTATTTTGTGTTTGAAAGTGGAGAACAATGAACTGTCACTGTGTGACTCCACTGATGTCAAGCACATTGTATCAGGCAGGAATTTGGTCCAATCTGTCTGTCCCTCAGCCAGTATTACTTGGCATATTTTATTTTGGCTGCTAGACTGTAGTTATAGTCCAAGCAGAAACAACTCAGAAGAACAACATGCTTGGAAATATGTGCCTGCATACCCCAGGAGTCTCTGCCAGCTGGAAAAACAGAGCATCCATCAGTTACTGACTAGATATACTGCCCTTGTTAAAAAATCAAAGCTGCCATACAGGTTTTTGTTTAAATTTACACCCTGGCCTATTGTGGCCCTCCAGGTTAATTTGGATTGCCACCTCCTTTGCAGAGCTCTCTGATGCAGCTCTGAAAAAGAGGGGATTTTTTTTCATAAGCCTGGGCACTTTCATAGGAAACTCCAGCCTCCTGTCAAAGTAATGATTTTTTGTCTGTTATTTACACACTTCAAAACTTCATGTGAAGAGATACAACATTGCATCCTTTGTGCTTTCTCAATAGAGAAATACAAGCTTTTGAGTTAGGGAAAAATTTACACAGACTTGCTGACTGTTTTCTAGTCAATACACCTGTATACCTATATGGGACAGGTATAATAGTGAGTAAATTTTCTCATAAGTTGTGATGGAGAGTTGTTCCTGGTTAAATAATATATTTTTAACCAAATATGGCCTTGTTTCTATCTGAGCTGCTGGTTCTGCAAACCCTTGTGTTTCAATTCCCAGAGAGATTATGTCACCAGTAGTTTCACTGGGTCTGTTCAGGCAAGTAAATCAAGGTGTAGCAATGTACAATCAAGGCAAATATTTGTATCCCTTTGATAAAAAGTCATAATCTCTGGGGTTTTTTTTTTTCATTTCCTACCTGAAATAGAATGTGAGGTTGATTTAAATATTTTTTTTTCTTTTTCTACAAATTTCATCAGATTTTACAAATGCTTTCCTGGTTTAGAAAATTTGCATAAAGTGTAAAAATACTCAGTCATTGTGAATAACCCAAGATTTTCTGAAGTATTTAGTATCAAAGATCTTTGCATCACTGTGAAGAGATTACTGGTATTCATATCGTTCTTCCTGAACACCTAGGCTGCTGTATTTTCATTGCCTCTTACAAATCACAAGGGTAGCGCCCCAGGCAAATAACAGCTTAGCATGTTTATTTGTCTGTGCTAATAGCATTTCATTTGAAGTCTTAAAAGTCACAAGTGGCTTAAAAGGGCACTATTACATGACTTCACACTTTATTGCAAAATGACAAGGTCCAGTTTCATTTATCCTTCTTTGAAGTATTCATATCCCTTGGTTGTCTGATTGCAGCCTTTTCCTGTTAAAACTTAGAGTACGATCCTCTTGAACCAAGACACTGTCTTTTCTAGACTGACAGGGGAACTTTGCTTCTAAAAATGCTTTTTTCTTGCTTTTAGTTGTCTGGCTTCTATTGACGTGATATTCTCCACTTCCTTTAGTGCAACTTGCCTGTAGAGGAAAATATTAGGTAAAATTCCAGTTTTCTAATTAACTTTACCTGTCTGCATTGATATGGATGGTGAACCTGAAAATTATTTCAGTGCATTCAAAATAATGTTCTATATCCTTGTAAAAAAATGTAAAAGTATCTAGAAGAAATCACCTGGGCTGAATATGTTCTTACTGATATTTGATAGGCTTTAGTTAATACATTGTAAAACCATTTTCATCTTAAAGATTATGTACCTGGCCATTTTTTGTAGAAAATAGAAAACCCAAAATTTGGCACAGTCGAAGTATCTAAATGAAGGCAGATACTTAAGCACTTTGCTTAATCAGCACCAAAGAGAAATATGCATTTATATTTTTTTTACTGTCAAAGGTTTTCTGGAACGGGACCAGGGGCACTAGAAGTAGCCTCTGTCTCTCTCTGCTAAGAGGAAAATCAGATCATATTGCTAGGGACACATAATAACAGACAACTCTTTCGGATGCAAATTTAAAGGGTTTTCATACAATTATAGCAACAGAAAACCTTGTTCATATAGTTCCTTACAGGCCCTCTGGAAAGTATAGGTACACCTAACTCCTGAGCACACTGTGAATATGGCATGCTGATATGGAACAGCAGTGTTTTTTGTGAACTTCAACATAACCACACAAGAGGAAATCTCAGAACACTTGGAAAAAACCCTCTTGTTCCACTTGTGATTATCTCAGGAAATTTTAAAATGGAGATTTTAGTCCGTAAAGAGTAAAATACAAGCTTTTTTAGGGAGTATACTCTTTATGAGGCCATAAAGAGTAAAAACAACAGAACTGGTGGTTTAATTTTAATGTTTGAACAGTTTAGGTCCAGACTTAATTTTCACTGTGCTTTTAGCAGGAAAAGTCCTCTGGTATGATATATGTCATGTGAACGTAGGTGTATATTTTTACAACTACAAAACAAACGTCAACACCTTGTTTCACAGCAAATATTGTCACCAGAAGATACACCTGGCTTAGGTTAACATGCTTAAACCACATTTTTGCAATAACAGGTATGAAATTTTCTGTAAATAAATCCATCAAGAAGCACAAAGGGAAGGAATTGTTCTGAATCAAATTATTATATCTGTAAAGCTTGTAGCAAGAAGATATCTTGCTCTTCTTTAAGAAACTAGAGGTAACGAGACAAGAGGCAATGACAGGATTTTTTTTTTTTTAATTTGAGTCTTCTTCTATAACAAGATTCTTATTTATGTTACTGAAATCAGAAGAGTGTTCCGATCTGCAAGAACCTGAGTGGGGGAGATGTATGTCAGAAGAAAAGATAATTGATGGTAAACGTCAAATATTAAATCTTGATCTGGTTATTACCCAGCATATTAGCTATGTAAGTAGCTTAACAATTACAGCTGTGATTGACTAGGTGGGATCCAAAATCCTAAATATCAACTGCCAGAAGGGATAATTATAACACATTAGCACCTGTGTGCTTAGACAAGATTGACAACTCCAGTCTAACATCTGCTTAATATCACTTTCATACTTTTCATATTTTTTTTCTTTTAGAAAGGAATAACAAAGATTTTCTTGAAGCATAACAATAATTCAGCATCCATGTTACCCATTCAATTGATTATAGTTGCTTGTTGTGTTTGGTCATGTATTGCACTGACACGTGTAAAATTAAATAAAGGCTTTTTGGGATTAGACAGTCACAGTTGTGGTATATTTTTGACAAAAGGTACCTGTCAGAATCACTTGAAGAAATCCCAACAAGTGGGCTGCTCTTCAATTGGCTGGGCTGGCCAATGCAATTTAACAACAGAATGAAATCAGGTTGGAAAAGAGAGGTCTACAGTCCCATCATGAAAGCAATACAGAGAATAACACAGCATATGACAGGAAGAGCATACTGAAACTGCCCTGCTGGGTTTTTCGCAGAGGTAAGGTAAAACGTTCACCTGTTGGCACAAAACCAGACCAACCTGGCCAGCAGTGTCCACCTGGGATCCAAGCTGTGGCAGTGGAGGCATGAGGACTCGTTCCTGTTGGGCCTTGCATTTGGACCCATTCAGCTTCTCACCCTCACACCAGCTCCCCTCCAAGCCTTGCTCCCAGATAATCCCAGAAGACATTTGCGGTTGGGTCAGACTTTGCCTCAGGTTTTGTGGGATCCCAGGATCCCCTTCAGGGCTGTGCTGCCTTGCTGTTCTGGAGGACTCCTCCTCAGTGAAATCCGATGGCCCATACTCTGCCCAAATACAGATGTTGCTGTCTTTGTATTTGCTCCCAAGGACAGAAGGATATTCACCTGATCAGTACCATTGTTCTTTGCAGTGCAGGAACACCTTTCCTGAGTGGAAAACTCGGGTAGCTGGATTATGGCCTCATAAAAAAGGAGGGTGGCAATAGCGGTGCCATCTTGATACAAATTCGATTAAGCACAAACATCATCGCTCCTCCATCTTACAGAGCAGGCTGCATAGGGAGGTTATACAGTCTCCATTATTAGAGATTTTGAAGATCCAAAAAGATAAAGCCCCCAAAATTCTAGCCCGAGCACATAGCTAACTCCTTTTCAAGCAGGAGGTTTGACTAGAGCCTTCGTGAGGTCTCTTCTAAGCTGTATTTACCTATGATTCCAATTTCTGAAAACTATAATGAAAAGTATTGATACAATCTATTTGCTAGAGAGTGTGAGAAAGATGTCATGTGAATGTTTGTCTCATTCACCCCAATAATATTAGCTATTTTTAAACCCTAAACTATTATATCTTTCAGAATGTTTATTAAGTTGTTTATATCAACGTGTTAAACTCTTGGTAACTGAAGCATTTCACATCACATTTTGATAACACTGCAATACTAGTGCTCTGTTAAAGTTCATGTTATTGTCAGGTTTCTACCAAAGAAGCTGCAGGAAGGAATTTTGCACTCATAGTAACAGCAATATTCTGATTTGTATAAATCCTTCAATATGATGGGCATTGTTCTTTATTATTTTTGGAATATTAAAGAGTATGTAAGAATAAAATGACCCAAAAAAGTTTTTTGCATGTATTATCTTTGCTACTTATAATGACTTCATTTGCATTTAATTTAAAGAAGTGCTTATTTAAGTGGAAAATGTAATTTAATTTAAAATTGAACAAATTGTCCTTTGATTTCTAAGTAAACATCATCACTGAAGAAATTGGCTGACAAAATTGGACTATTCAAGCTAGTATTAAAATAGTTTTGATTTTTTAGTGACAGGACAAGAGAGGAAGTAAAACTCGCATAACCTGCTTTTCCATGTGACATAATTAGGAGAGATAATTTATGGCTTATTTGAAGGGACACCATCCAAAATTAGTATGCTAAAATTTATGCTGAGGTATTTTTTTGATGCTGCCTGGAAGTGAAGCAGTTTTGTACAAAATTTGTTCCCCAAATCCAAATCCTGATTCGGCATCTCCCTATTTATTGATGAAATGTTCAGTTAATAATACATATGCACAATTAAAGTGATGTTAAATCAAGACCATCAGTCCTAAAAGGCAGATTACTTTGGAATTTTGACATTGCTAGGTCTTCAAAGCCATTGGTTGAGAGGGGACAAAGGGAGGAAGGCTGCTATTCACTTCTTTGACGAGCTGTCCATTCTTCCCTTTAAAAGGGGCTAAGATGACAATATTGCAATATAGAAGCTGATGTTCCTATGCAGGCTAACGCTGTTTTAGATTTTGTCATGTTCCTTCCACTAATAGGTATTTCAAAGGAGGTCATAGTACTTAAAATAGACTGCTCTCTAATATCTTAGCATTATTAAGCTGATAAAATTATACATATGTTCCACAGTGATAACAGTTACATAAATGCATGATTTTACAGGTTAGGGATTGCATATATGAGTGCTTTGCTCTTACTCTTGAAGTTACTAGTTGCTGTGTTTCTTAAATCATTATACAATCAACACTTACAAGACAAATTAAAATAAAACTACAAAAAAGAGTGATATTTTTATTATTCATATACATTTGATGTCTTATCCTGGGTTGATCTGAAGCCAGGGGCAGTCTGGCTTCATAAAATCTAGCAACAATTAACATTTTGAGAAAAGTTTTGGCATAGTTGCAGGGACATTTTATTATCACTGATGGAGAGGGTCCAGTGCAGGGCCATCAAGATGATCAAGGGACTGGATGGAGCATCTTTCTTATGAGGAAAGGCTGAGGGGATCTGGGGCTGTTCAGTCTGAAGATGAAGAGACTGAGGGGGGATCTCACTAATACTCACAAGTAGTTAACAGGTGTCAAAAGGATGGGACAACACTTTTTCTTCTTGTGTCCAGTTATAGGAAAAGGGGTAATGGACAAAATCTGGAACACAAAAATTTCCACTTAAACATAAGGAAAAACTTCTTTCCTGTTCAGGTGAGGGAGCCCTGGCACAGGCTGCCCAAGGAGGGTGTGAAGTCTCTTTCCCTGGAGGTTTCCAAAACTGACCTGGCCACATTCCTGTGTGACCTGATCTAGGTGGGCCTGCTTGAGCAGGGGAATTGGACTAGATGTTCTTTAGAGGTCCCTTCCAACCTCTATCATTCTGTGATAGTCATACTGTCCCCTTCTTACAGTATTCTGAGTAAGGTCAATCCCATTGCTGCTCTGTTCATTTGAAGTTCATTTATAACTTCATAATGTGTATAAAAGTTGAAATATCACTTTCACCGTGTGTAAATGATCCTTTTTTATGTCCACATAGATATTTTTTTATATATAAACAGAGTGCAGTCAATACAGAAAAATTAGTTTATATATGGTGGAAAGACTGTTTTCTCATGTTACTCTGTTCTGTATTCATAGTGTTTCCAATATTGCCAGTCAATCCACACTGCATCTAAATTTTTTTTACAAGTACTATTTCACATACAGATGTTATCATTTTTCTCTGTATTCTTTTCTGGATCGTTATTTTACCTATGCAGCCTTAACTCAGTTATATTTTGAAACTATAATGTTTTTATTATTTGTCCTTTTTCTATTTTAGGGCCCATGACCTAACTTTACCAATCCTGTTTATTTTCTTTACCTCTTTTGAAAAAAAATTATTAATGTACATTTCACTGACAGACCAAACCCACTATGTTTTCCAATATTTTTTATTACTTATTTCCTGACTTCTGAAAGAACACTGGATCAAAGAGACATGATTTCTCTTTACAGTAGTCATTCTGGTTTGTCCCTAGCACCTTTGAGCACTGGTTGGACAACATTTTTCTCAGACCATATAAATAAATAAATAAATAGATAGATAGATAGATAGATAGAAATAATCTTCATCTAAGTGGCAAGATGCTACGTAACGATAAAGGCAATCAGATCTCCTTCTTCAGGCTGTTAGATGATCACAGATACAGCAGTAGTGTTTGCAAGCTTCCGCACCAATAGGTAGAGCAAATAATTCACAATGAATAATGCATCCAATGAGTTTAGCCTCTCTGTCTGATTGTGGCATATGCACGAGCAGTCCATGATTTTGTCTAATCTATTCATTATTCAAAGTATTTGATTAGTTTGGGGTGAGCTTTCTAAACTCTATGTACCATTTTCTATGAATGTACACAGTTTGATTTACTTAGTTATTTGTGGTTGATCAGGCAAGTCATGAGGGTAGTACACTGTTTTGTGGAATGTATTTGTGTGAAATGTTTGTCAGTATTAATACATTTGAGCTACAAAGGAATTTTCAGTAAAGGGGACTTTAACTTTGAAATTCACTTTTGCATATCTTTTTTGCCAGTAAAACTCAGTTTTATGTAAATACACAACAGAGGCAAAAACTAGGACTGTGATGAGCCCATTAAAAATCTTACCTACTGTGAGACATTTTGATTACTCACTGGACCTATGTAGCAAATACAGAAAAGGGACTTCAGCTTCAAGCCACCTAAATCTTTGGGTTTTTGTTTCAATCAACGGGACCATGAGTTGATGTATACAACTGTCAATGTCTACAAACACCGACTTCACTCAAATACATCATCAGTCAGCCATTGTGTAATAAATGCTTTAATTTCATAGAATCATAGAATCACAGAATTGTAGGGGTTGGAAGGGACCTTTAGAGATCATCTAGTCTAATCCACCTGCCAAAGCAGGTCCACCTAGATCAGGTCACACAGGAACACATCCAGGTTTTGAAAACCTCCAGAGAAGGAGACTCCACACTCTCCCTGGGCAGCCTGTGCCAGGGCTCCCTCACCTGAACAGTAAAATAGTTTTTTCTTATGTTTAAGTGGAACTTTTTGTATTCCAGCTTCATCCCATTACCCCTTGTCCTATCACTGGATACAATACAGAAAAATGGTGCTCCAACCTCCTGACATCCACCATTTAGATATTTGTAAATATTAATGAGATTCTCCCTCAGTCTCCTCTTCTCTAGACTAAACAGCCCCAGATCCCACAGCCTTTCCTCATAAGGAAAGTGCTCCAAATCCTTGATCATCTTGATGACCCTGCACTGGACTCTCTCTAGGAGTTGGGGAGCCCAAAACTGGAAACAGGACTCCAGATGAGGCCTCATCAGGGCAGAGTAGAGGGGGAGCAAAACCTCCCTCGACCTGCTGGCCACACTCTTCTTGATGCATCCCAGGATGCCATTGGCCTTCTTCGCCATGAGGGCACATTGCTGGCTCATATTTAGTTTATTGTTGACCAGGACTCCTAGGTCTCTCTGCAGAGCTGCTCTCCAGCATTCCTTCATACATTCTGTGACAACATTGAGGATGAGTTGTTCCATCATCTTTCCAAGAATGGAGATGAGGATGACTGGCATGTAGTTTCCTGGGTCGTCCTTCCTGCCCTTTTTGAAGACTGGAGTGACATTGGCCCTTCTCCAGTCCTCAGGCACCTCGCCTGTCCTCCGTGATTGTTCAAAAATGATGGAGAGTGGCTTAGCAACCACATCAGCCAGTTTCCTCAACACTCGTGGATCCATCCCATTAGTACCCATTGACTTATGAGTGTTAAGCTTGGCCAACAAGTCTTTAATCTCTTCTTCTTCCACCCAGGGCAAGTCCTCTGCTGTCCAGACCATCCTGTTATCCTTGCTGACCGAGGGCCAGTCTGGGCTGAAAAGACTGAAGCAAAGAAGGCATTCAGCAGTTCGGCCTTCTCTGCATCCTCCATCACCAGGGCACCCTTTGTGTTCAGCAATGGGCCCATATAGCCCCTAATTTTCCTTTTGCTGCTGATGTACTTGAAAAAACCTTTCTTTTTTTCCTTTACTTTCCTGGCTAGGTTTAATTCTAAAAGGGCTTTAGCCTTTCTGGTTTCACCCCTGCATGCTCTGGCAATGTTCCTGTATTCTTCCCAAGAAATCAGGCCCTGTTTCCACCCCTCAGAGATGTCTGCTTTCTCCCTGCATTGTCCCAGCAGATCTTTCTTCATCCATAGAGACCCCCTGCCTCCTTTCCCTGTTTTTCTACATGTGGGGACATACTGATCTTGAGCTTGAAGGAAGTGGCACTTGAAGATTAATCAGCTCTCTTGGACACTTCTGCCGTCTAGGATCTTATCACACGTTATCCATCCAAGTAGATCTTTGAAGAGGCCAAAGTCAACTGGCCTGAAATCCAGGGTCACGCTCCTGCTTGGTGTCCTGCCTGTTCCACACAGGATCTTGAACTCTATCATCTCATAGTCACTGCAGACAAGGTTGCCTCCAACCTTCACATCCCCAACCAGGCCTTACTTACTTGTTAGCACAAGGTCCAGCAGCACACCCTTCCTCTTTCACCTCTAATCTATGTCAGTTCTGTATAATTTTATATCTGTCCTCTATTTCCATTCCACATTGAATTCTTTTTTCCTCAGGAACACATTTTGTTTTGGTGATTAGTCCATAAATTCCTTCACTTAAAAGCTGATCTCTTTAATTTCATTATTGCCTTCAAATGTAGTTGGGTTCATCAGAGCTGCCTGACTAACTCTCTCTGAAAAGAGTGTATTCCATTAAAAATACTGTCATATTTACACCTAGAACAAATGCCACTCCGATTCTCACAGTCTATTCTGTTTCAGCATACAATGTATTAAAGTTCTTTTAGAAATATTGAAGTGGCATTGCCAGTACATCAAATTTCAAAAAAGCCCATCATGTCAAGGTTTGCTGGATACAGTGTCCCTGTTACAGAGAAGCTGTTCCATCCATTTAAGTAGTTAGAGATATTCAAGCACCAACTGGTACATGTTTTAACATGGTGATCCAATTATTGTGTTTTTTCACCTTGGAAATATAGTCATGAGTACGATTATATTATGCTTCTATTGGTTCTTTCTGAACTTGCAGTCAAGAATGTCTCAGAAAACTGTGAAAATTTTAGATTTTGCTTTAGAGTATCTGCATTTAGGAATCTGTGATTATACTTACTCCCTGTGTTTGTGTTGAGCTCAAGCCCTAGATTTTGGCTGCAGAACCCTCTGGCCCATCAGTCCCATGCCACCCCCAGGAATGCATGGAGGAGGTCTTCTGGGAGGACTAGTGGTCCTGCTTCCCAGGCTGTGCCAGGAGTTTTCACTCTTCCCCCCATTTCTGGGTGAAGGCTCACGCAACAGCCAGGTCCTGAACACTGGCAGTAGTGTTTCAGGCCAATGTTTGTGTTCTGAGAGGGGAGCGGAACAAAGCAGCTCCGGTCGACAGTACTTTCATCTGAGCAGAAATGTCTGTTACCTGCCCCTTCCTAGATAGTGAGGGCACAGCCTTGCTCCCTCTCTTCTCTCCTGATACAGACCATCTCCCCACACCATGATAGACTGATATGAAACAATAGGGTTCCCTACTTCCTTTTCTTTGTATAGCTGCTCAATAATTTCTTGCATCAAAATAACATGGACATCTACACTTTGCTTTTGCAGTTGGAAGGAGACTTAGCCTGAAATTGTATTGAATATTATTAAGGAAGACATTTAAAATTTCATTTCTGCATTACTTCCTGTTAATCATAGACTTTAAACATTGGATAGAATTGGGAGTAGATTATATTGATGGGAAAATTAAGTTAAATGCCAATTTTAAGGTTCAGGCTTTGTTTAATCTGTGAGTTATCTGCTTAAATCACTTTATGAATGAGGGCAATTGTATCATCAATCTATAACACAGACATTTTTCAGGCAGTAACTATTGATCATTTCTGCATTTTTAGACTGCATGGGGAAAAAAAACTGAAATCAAGTAAGATTTTTGTACTAAAGTATGTGTCTTTGTTAATATATGCCTTAACTGAAGCAGAATGGGAACAGAAGTGCCTGTGACTCACCAGGAAGGATAAATGCAACTTCTCGATGTGTTATCTTAGAGAAGAAGGTATCAGAAGTTACTGTTTCATAGTTATTCTTTACTGTTTCAATACCATGAAAAAATTGAGGATATGAGGATATGTTTGCCACTCTGATGACCCCTTACTAAAGGTCCACCCCTTATTGTCATGTGCTCTGTACATGCAGAAGTTCCAGGAGCCCTAAGGTCTTACAGCAAGCAAGGTGTGGAGGACAATGACAGAAGTGTCAATACTGCCAATCTTCTTATAGTACATTTTTGGCAATATGAGTGACAATGCATTTCAATTTGTCTTTTTTTCCACATCCAAGTACAGCCTAGCAGAGTGTCCAATCTTGTATGAGACTAAAACCCTGAAAGAATCATTGTGGGTCTAAATCTTTACCACCACTTCCTAAGTAAATCCTAAATTATGTATAAAAAAGACATCCCATTTAAAGCTGAAAGCATGGAAAAGAACAAAAATAGTGGTCTTCCTATGCTGCTACTGCTAGTATAGGACCTTATTTCAATGTCTTTGTTCTCTGAAATATACTTCATCTGCTATTTCTTGCTTAGAAGGTGTTTTCTACCAAGTCCCACCCTCATCAGCAATGTGCTTTAAATCTATCTTTACTCTGGAGACATCCTCCTACACTGCCAAGCTTCTCCAAAACCAATTGCACTTGTCTTCGTTTGAGGAAATATTTGAATTCATCCTAAACTATTTGGCACATCTCTTTAAAGATGATATTGCTGAACACTGAAGCTTTACCTCAGTTTAAAGTTTCATGGTTCATGCAAAGTTTGATCTCTTTTTCAACACTGATGTAGTTTTAGAAAACTGTTTAGTTTTCTAACTCTGTCTTCTTTGACATTGTTCTGTAAGTGCTGTCTTGTAAGAATAATGTTTCTTCTGTCATGGGTATTCTCCTATCATTGCTCCATCTCCAAATATGTTTTTTCCATATCCACATGTCAATCAATAGCCTGCCTTAAACTATCAAATGATAATCAGTGTAACTCAAATTAAAGATAAAGGGTTTTATGCTGAAACTTAACTGTATTGATGGCAGAAGACACTGTATCCATGGTTTCAGCAGGAATGAACATAACTTCACAGCTGGATCTCCACAACTGCTTATGCAGTTCGCATGAAATAAATTTGAGGCACACCCTACAGCAAAGCTCAACAGAAACAACTGTCCATTTCTGATGCATGCTTTACTGAGAGAAGTGCTTTGAGAAAGTAAAGACCAGTGAACCTACAAACAGGGCAGCAAAAATACCTGCTCATAGTGACTATATTAAAGCCAGCTAATACCACATACTGCCTAGGCACAAAGTGAAGAACTGACAAAATGTCCACTGAAGTAAGTGAAATGATGTTTGCTTACTTCGTTTAGCTTTGAATTGAGATTGAGATGTAGTAAATATCTGCCTCACAAGTGGTCTGTGACCAAACTGATGGGGAAAAGAAGTGCGATATTCAGCATCTAATTAGCAACTTTTGTAATAGTCTATGATACATTTCTAAGAGTATCTGTGTGCACATCTAAAAAAAAGTTCTTGCATATATATAACATAACATAACATAACATGACATGACATGACATGACATGACATGATATTATATGATATGATATGATATTGTATGATATTATATGATATAAATATACTCTATTCTCATTATCTTTTTCTTTTGGTTTTAGCATGACTTCCATTCTGTTTCCTTCCTATTTGTTATCTCATTTTTACAAAGCTTATTGCCTCTTCCTATATACAATCCTTCCCATTTCTCACACATATCTTCAGTCTTTCTTCAGGACCCATTGGTTCCACAATGTCATTTTTTTATGAGAGAAATAATTATGTAATAATTGTCACTCCTGTCTATATACTTTTATAAATATGAGTATACACAGAAACTATACCAAATCAATGTTATTTGTCAGTCTCTGTCACCTGCATTTTTAGATGTTAAATTCTTATGAGCATCATGTTCTCAGTAGTGCTTTTACCATGCTTAGCACAATGACACCTTGATCCTGAAAAGCAGTTTTGTATTGCTAAAATCCTTCACAGGATAGTGAGAATATTAGTTCAAAAACTTTTCCCCACAATGGAACAAATGGAACAAAATCCCTGGAAACTCTTCTTTTTAGCTTACTGCTTGTGAATGAATTAACAAATCTGTCTTTAGACATCAGGTTCAAATGTTTAGGCCTCATTCTTCTTCAACTTGTTCAAATAAATGTTATTGTTATGGCAGTCCAAAGACAAAACAGTGTATCTGAAGCTTTAAAACCTTCTTCTGCTAGCACATAGATCTCAAATGATATTCAGAAGTAGAGTAGTGTCATCCTATAGGAAATTTAGGAGCTGGCAGAATTGTTGAAGTGGAAGACATAGACCTCAAGTGGCACCTGAGTATAACCAAAAGAATTTCAAAATTTAGTTTCAAAATAAATAAATCATAGTAATATATAAGGGCCAATAGGTTTGAATATCAACACTTCTATTTTCTTGGTATCCAGATATTTATGCTCTGACCAGATGCTGTCACCCATTGACTCCAAACTGCCACCTTATGATTCAAGTTTTCAAACTCTTAGTAATTACGACTACAATGCAAAGTGTAGCCTCAACTTCTTATTCCCTTCAGCTGAAATGAGGCACCAGGCTTTGCAAAACAGGTGGACTGGGTTTCGTGTGTTACTGCAGCAGAAAAGGGACAGATCTTTGACTTTACATCCCCAGCTGCTGAAGTGGAAACTACTGCCCTGAGTGAAGCATTTCAGTGTCTGTGAGGAGAGGACAGACACAGAAAGTTGGAAACGAAAACATCTGCCTACAGGAGAGAGATCACCTGAGAGGTGTGCAATCACCTCCACACATTCAAGTTCCTGAACCTAAGATCCTCTTGTGAGGTACTTATTCCTCTTTCAAAAGATACAGCAAGAATCTTCCTCTTTATATACACAGGTGTCTTCATTTATGTAAGCCACTCATCCACCAGTTACTGCTCATTTGTGCTTGTGGTGTCTGGCATCCAAACTTCAACATTTTTATATGAAGGGTTTACAGAAAGTTAAATCATTTGTTAGGATGCACTTTCATCAGTTATTTTCCTGGATTACTACTAAATCTAACACATCCCAGTGTTATAGTCTTGCTGACCGTCACATGCAACACTTTTTGTCTCCTGATGGGTCAACACTTTGATAGAAAGTGGACATAGTAATAGAAACACATTAATAGCAAATATATGAAAAAACATATCAAATGCTGCTACTCATTATGAAGGCTGCAAAAAAAGGGGGGGGGGGGGCTGAACCTCTTTCTTTAATGTAAATATTAACTATTTGAGTTGAAGAGTTTCATATCTGCAGTATCTGCTAAAGAAACAGCTTTTGGCGTTGTAAAATTTGGATCTCTTTTGTCAACAATGCATGCTGTTTCGTTTCTGCCTTTTTTCAGTGTAAACACTATGATGTGCCTTGAATTTTTCAAGCTCTAGGTAGCACATAAAAAGAAAATATTTGGAAAAGAAATGTCAAACTGCTGAACCTGAAGTCTCATGTAAGAAAAAAAAAATCAATCATAAGAATCAAAGCCAGTGGGATTTAAGTTTTCACTAACAAAGCTATAGACAGGACTTCACTCCCACAGATTCTGATGGCAGGCTGTCTGCGTGGTCCCATGAATCTGGGCCTTAGACATCTTTAAAACTTATTGTTTCTCATTATCAGCATTTCATAGTTAAAAGACTGAATTGATTAGGAAGCTAATCAATTTGAGCAGCTTGCTCTTACAATGCATACTATTGTGTTATAATAGTGTAATTATAATGAGGTAATAAACATGTGAAAATAAGCGGCAAACCTTATGAAAACCGGTCATAATCTGGCATGTTAGAAACCAATATGACAATACTAGCAGAAACCACTACATTGATAAAAATCACCAAAAGCAAACAGAACTAGTTAATGTTATTTTGATTTCCAGAAAGCAAAGGTTCAAATTCTGAAGTACTATTACTATAAAGGGAGCTGGAGCTCAGGCAGTTTAAAACCTAAGTGGGAATTTATTAGCCACAAAAATACATTTGCCACCTGTTATGCAAGGGATGTGCTGATATCAAGCATATGGTCCTTCTTAGTCTGTGAAAAAGGAGCAGCTGTTCCAACGTGTCCAGTCTGTAAGCTGAAAGGATCACAAAAAGCAGTGAAGAAACACCACTGCAGTAGTACTCAGGCTTTCAAATCAAAGACCTGGAAACAGAAGGGATAAGGCAAGCGTTAGATGAAAGGTGAGACAGAACGCACATGTGCCCTCAGCCTACAGAAGGACACATATATACACACACACGTGCATGTACTCATGTAGACAGACATCCTCTGATGGGCTCAGAGATAAATCTATAAAGGGAGTTCAGTAGTCCTTAGATCTCTAAGACCTCTCAGATCTACTATGCCAAGCTAGGTTATATGGGCCTCTACCATGGAAGTGTTTGATAGCTCAGAAGAGACATGAATAAGCTATCTAAGGTCAGCATAGAGCCAGTACAGAAATACCACAGATAAGGTGAATCTCCCATTTTACTAAGCATTGATTAAGGTGAGAAAGAAGTAACCTCTTCCACTCCCTGGGCATTCACAACTCACCCTTGCTAAAGATAGTCTCATAGACTCGTTTCCTTGCAGGTTCATGTTTTTTTCCTTTTAAACGTGTCTGGCAGAGCCACTGTGATAAAATTTTGTACAATTGTTAGATTAACTCTAAAACTTGCCAAGGAAATTAGAAGTTGACTTGATAAATTTGAATGTCTTCACAAAGAATTGACCTAAGTATGGGTGCATGGTACAGACATCATCACCCAGGTTTAATTTGTAACCTATTCACAAGGAATAAAAAAATTGATCAGAAGGGAGAAAAGTCATACCTGTAAGGGAGAAGGCCTACTGTCTAGCCATCACCTGAGAAGAAGGAGGATTTGAGTTCTGATTAGACCTCCTGGGCCTTTCTCTCTTAGATTTAATGGCACAGATTTTGAAAAACAAATGTAATTCCTAGAGAACAGAAGCACTCTTTATATCACCTCTAAGAAATAATTAAAAAAATTAAAACTTCTGAATAGACATAAGAGCTGTTTAATAACTAAAATGAAATAAAATATCATAATAACAATAATGATAAGGATAATCACAGATGGAACCATGACGAATACGGATATATCAAACGCTTCTGGGCCCTATAAAGAACGAAATCTCTACACAATCAGTGATGAGCTTCCTTTTCCTCAGGACAAGAGCACATGGTTAGGACATGTGGGGGACATAAATTTGCATCCTCTCATGAAAGAGGATGGTATTAGACCTCCATCTTCCATATGTAGGTTTTCTAGGTGGACAGTTATTAAATGAAAAGAGAAGAGTGACTATCTTTTAAAAGAAAGAAATGGGTGGAACTGCATTCAGTAGGGAATGCACTCATGTAAATGCATTCCAAAGATTTTGTTTCTAGACTCCAGTTCCAGCTCAGTATGACCATAGCATGCAATTCTATCAAAAACAAGTACCTTTATCAAATGTAAAGGAAAATTGGAAGTTTTTAAGAATTTAGGTACTTCCAAAACCAAGAGTTAGTTCAGTCTAGGACTTCAGGATCACAGTTCTTCTTACAGGCACTTGCATTTAAATGAGGTGCCGTTTCCAGTACTCAGTCCGTCTTGAAAATGACATTTTTTGTTATTTTTTGTTATTTTGTTATTGACATTTTGTTGTTAAATTTAGGCAACTGACAATTTTTTCTGAGTTACAAGTGGTCATATATGTTGGCTCCCTTTCTGTTTAATGGTAGGAGAAAGGAATAGTTAGAATGTGAGATAGTCCATCTAGAATTCAGCTCTTTAAAAAATATTAGCTGCCTAAAGTTAGATAGGAAATAGATTTCAGCTGTATAACAAAGAGCTGTCCATGGAATTACACTTATTCTTATTGACTTTAATAGCATATTTCATTTATCAATCACACCTCACTCCATATTTTTGTTCAGTTTCATCTTCATTGTTTCCACATTTTTACTCTTTTATTTATTAATAGATCAAATTGTAGTGCCATTGCTTCTATCCTTACTACAATTTTACAGACCTCAAATTTCTCAGTAAGATCCATTTTCTTTCTCTGTGAATACTGCAGGTGATTTTGTTTTGTTCTCTGACCTTTATGAATAATTAAGTTTGCTGTCTACCTGATTCTATTGTCCAGTTCCCTTTGCCTCAGCTATTTTTACAAGGCATATGGAACTCCTTGTAGTATTGCAAATGCAGCTTCATTCATAAATCCCTTACGCATGAGCTGGCATAGCTTCATCTATGATATTATTATTACCTATCTAAATTAATGGCAATATTTCGTATTACTCTTAACCACTGTCCTGAAGCTTTTTTGATCTCAGTTTATCTCCAGATCCTGCTTCTACCCAGTATTTTGTACCGTATGATTACATAGGGCATAAGCGCCTTCTCTTATTTTGTGTCCCTAATCTCATTATCTTACACTTCTCCATTTAATTGCATAAGACACTTATCTTCCTTTGGGCACATTCTGTCACAGTCGTCTTGACTTTTTTGCCCTTCCTCTTTCTATTGATTGCCCCTTCCTAGTATGTATCATCAACAAATTTCATTCCCCTGGTGTACAACCCTCCTCCCAGGTCAAAGCCAGTGCTAATACAGAGCTAAACGATGCTGCAGAGCAGTCTCCCTTTGAACAAAAAAAAAAGGAAAAACTGTTACTCTTCCTATGTACCTTTCCCCTTTGGTCCCATAGCCACTCTTTAAGCACTTCTATGTCTACAATTACCACACATTTAATGATCTTCTAGAATAAATTTCAGTGCTGTACTAACTACAAAACTCTCTAGTCCGTTTAACTCTTCTGATTCCCTCTTCTTGATTGATCTCTGCGTTATTGTTGGTTATCTTCAATGCCACCTTTGGAAATTTGGGCTATATACTTCTCCAGCATCACTATAATTAAGGTCAGCTCAGTGGATACGAAGGTAGGAATACAAAAAGTAAATCTGATTTGAAATGAGAAGCTCACTAATGTATCTGCAGCATATGGATGTTTATAATATATAAACCACTACTATTACATTCTATATAAAGACTTCAATGTGATACAAATGTTTTGTCATCAGATTGGAATATCAGTATTATTCACGACTGGTTTTGACTAATTAATACTTGTTTGCTGATTTAGTAATGGTCCTGTAGGTTTTTCTTTATTTACCTTTCAATTCATTATGTATTTTAAATATTTTGGTGGTTTATCTCATTCAGAGATTTATGTCTACAGAACTTTGGTAACTATCTCCCCTTGTTAAATTCATTACAGAGGCATTACCTGCAGCCACTTAATAATTTGTATTTATCCATTTAAAAATCCTTTTCTCAGTGTTTACCCTTACATATGCAAAGAAGCTATTTTGTCTTCTTTACACTCCTCAAAAATAAATAATTAAATAAATGAATTCATTAACAAATAAAATGCTGAAATATCCTTCCGTTATGCTGGTGTTACACTAGAGTCTATAAACTCTTTGAAATTGAGTGGAATTCACCATTATGTGACTTTTCTTGGGGGGTGAATAGGGAAAACTCCATGAAAGGAACTATTTTCTTGTAATAATTAACAATCATTTAACAATCTCATGGGTTTGGGCTTTCAGCTGATATAGATTGCATTGCTGGTTTAAACCAGCTGAGAGTCTGACACATCAAGTCTTTCCACTATTGCTTATTATTTTACATTGAATCAAAACTGCATTTTACATTTGTGCAGTCAGAGGGAACTGGAGGGGTAGGAAAAGAGCAAATATTTAATTTTTACAGCTTCTCTTCTGAGTTTCCACATGAACCTTTCCTTTCTGTGTCTCTCAGTTACTGTCAACAGATATCTTACAGTCTTTAAGTACTCACCAAACTAGATGTCAAAGCTCTCATTATTACTCTAATTCTTCCTTCTTTGAAGAGAGTAGAAATTTAACTATCAACTTTAGAATGAGTAGATTTAAGACAAACCAAAGTAGTTTAGGAAGCAGTTACTACTATCAACACACTAATAAATCGGGGGTTCATAATACAGACCTCGGGCACTGCAGAGACCTTCTATACAAATAAGTTCCCTGAAACCCTTTATTCTGTTTTCTAAATGCAGATGTGATAATCCACAATATCCTACATCTCATTACTGCAGGTCATATGTCAGTACTTTGAGGTTTATGAAATCCTGAGGGCAGGATGAGGTCAGTTCAGCAGCTGCCTGTTAGAGGCTATCCTGGTGCTTCAGTTTTCAAAGTATTGCTATCACAGATATTGGCAGATCTCCTTCAGTTACAGAAACAGTCTTTGTAAGCACTGATACAATAGGATTAAAATTTAAGCACTGGTATCACAAGAGATAAAAAAAGATATTCAGGGACTTACCCTCTTTTCCTCTTCCAATTGCAATGCACTGAGCCTATAAGTTCACACTGTGCAGATAAATGTCAACACTGCGAGCTCAGGGAAATTACAGTACATACACACTGAAAACCTCAATGTCTTTTTGAGAGCCTTTTTGTAAAGGAAAAATTACTTATAAAGTCATTTGTAATTTATAAATGAACAGACTAAGTTTCGGTAAGTGCTCTCTGTTTTTGTGCTTATGGTAGTGTACTGAAAGGTGAAAACAAATTATTTGCAAGGTATCACTTGAGCTCTGACTATCCTCTCTGCCTTCTCTATTGTCTCTCAGGATTTTCATAGTAAAATAATTCCTGCAAGTGTACCATTTCATATAGTCCATATAGGGTTTGGCCCTGAAACGGAATATACCCAGGAGCAGCAGCAGCTGTATGAGGGACTCAGAAGAAGCTGTGTAGCCGCTGCTCTACAAACAACTGTAAAGGCTGCATCTGACATTGTTTATTGAGATCTGGGAGGAGGAAGGTGATCAGTCCTGAGAGGTCTTCCACCTGCATGGCAGGTGCATGCTAGAATAGAAACAGCAACCTTTCCAGACAGCTGATGACAGATTATTTTTCTCTGTAAATGTAAATTTGTTCAAGTTAGCTCACGTCTGTGACTGCGGCGGTTTTTCTGAACACCGAATAAAGTATGAGAGATACCAATTCAGGATTGATAGCTGCCCTTTCTCTAAATGTAGTCAATAAAGGAAAACATATGAACTAATGTGAATCTTCTGATCTGTGGAGAAGTAAGATCACTGCAGCTTGTAGCCCCCTCTTTTGTAATAGCTTGCAAAAAAGATGGGATTTGAGACTTGTTTTTAGCAATTTCCTCTGAAAAAAGATCCTTTTTCTTCTTCAAATTTTCTATAATTAATCTTTATATCATAATTATATCGCTGGCTCAAATTTACGAGCTTAGAGTGTAAATAACAACTGTGAAAAAGAATTCAGGACTGTAATGAATGAGAGATAAAGCTAATTCCTACCAGCCTTCTTCGTGTTGAGTGATACACTGCTTCTTCAAACAAGACTGCATCCAGAGGTATGTGGAGAAGCATGCCACTTTAGAGAGACATCCGCAGGCATATCATCCCAACTCCTGCACATTTTGCAGTCCCTGAGTCTGGGTGACCATGTCATATTGGCCATATTCTGACACCACATCACAGTGGAGTTGTTTTTTCCCAGCCACCTTCTGGCTGCTGCAGAAGGAAAATCTTTAGCCAGGGCAGTAGCTCTAGTGTAGTCCAACTGATGTCTTATTTTAGGTCCTTAAGAAATCAGCATCTCATGAGGTACCCTGGCAAGTCACTGTCAACACAACTTAGAGACACTTGCTCCTGAGTAGAGAGAAGGACACGATTCAGTGTGAGCGACAATGGAAGGTTTTCACTCAGAGTCACAATGTCAAGGTTGAATTCATAGAATACAAGGGAAATCTGTTGCCTTATTAAAAACTAGCTTGTCAATAGTGAGAGTAAGACTCCATACAACTAGTTTGTGACTGAAATTCCTCCAGTGTGTGGCTTACAGCACAACTCCAGAGCTCATGCCCTGACATAGGCAGCAGGTCACCCCAGTATGCAGGATATGTAAGTACAGTAGATGTTGGTAAGCTGTCTGGCAATAGAGGCATGCTACTTTTTAGGTCCCATATCCCTGCTAGAAAGCAAGCTCTTTGGCCACAGCCCAGCATCAAATCCCACTGTCGGACTGCCTGCTGAAGTATGGCGTGATAGACTGGGTGTTCTGTGGAGGGAGAGAGAAAAGAAAATCTGCTGGATTCATTATACAGCTGCAAAATCATTTCTCACCCTTGCAGTCCTATGTGGGTAATCTGTCTGAAAGCTCAGCATAAAAGGATACAGAATTCACAAGAAATTAATAGACTGTGCCTTCTTTTCATTTATCTCCCTGGGCTCCACCCAAACCCACTGCACCGTTTAATGGAAAGGAGTAAGCTGAGCTTTGGCAAGGGGTTGCTTCAAATGACTTTCAAACTACTCCTAAAGCCAAGCAAAAACAAGTGACCAAATTGTAACTGTGAGTCACAATTCATGCCCTAGATTGCTCACAAGCTGCTCACCTACACACTACTCTGATCATGATATCTCCTGTGGTCACAGTCCAGTCTTCTACACTAAGAGACAATCACAGTGTGTTGTTGTCATTTATTTTCCTAATCCTTTCTCACCATATTAAAGTGTCTCTTCAGGTGGATTTGCTCTGCCATATCTGCATGCAAAATTTATAAGCATACAATAATGCTCCTGCTTCCCAAGCTGTCAACACGATAAGGCAGGACAAAAAAAATCCCCAAACAAAATCCACATACTTTTAATGCATCATAGGGTCTCTAAAACAGCCTAAGCTCTTCTCCTCACCTTTTGTTTAGATTCTGCTTGGGATTTACAGTTTTCTCTCTCACATCTGAAAGATTCAGACCTTTGCAGATGATTCATGTTTATATTTAAGTGACTGAACAATGAGAACAACAGTAAACAAAAATACATGTATGTTGTGGCAGATTGAAGTTCACATCTGTTTTTCTGGGGCATACAGTAGTGTTTCTTGCAGTTGAAAAAATAACTCAAAAGAACAGTAAAATAAATAGGATAAAAGTCGGTTCATCAACAGGCTGGTTTACATGGCTGCTCTGCTTGTCCTTTTTGGCAGCACCTGAGACAGAGGTCTGTAAAACAACAAGCCAGTAGCTATGGAAGCCAGAAATCCAAGCCTGTTTTTTCCATGGCAAATCATTTGCCATGTATAATCTACAATAGCTTTAGATGACTCTTCATAAACACACTTCATAAGCAGGGGGTCACACACAGCTTCCTAGCAGTGGATTGGTGTTCTGACCATAATTGCTAATTATTTCTGCAGCAGTAAAGAAGCTGGTCCTCAAAGCAAGTGGTATTGTAGTCTATCATCAGAGATGATCTTTTTATAGGATGTTACCAGCTTTCCTGCCCCAGAGCATGACATGATACTCCATATGGAGTATGGAGTTGTCTGAGACTGCAGGAGTTGAAATAATTCTGGAGGGCTCTTGACAGAGAAGGGAAATCAACTTGGGGTGCAATTAGGATCCATACTATCTTGTCAGGTTCAGGGTATCACCTTTTCAAAAGTGCCCATAGGTCCTTTTTGAGTTCCTTTTTGAATGCAAGACCAAGAGCCAGCTAAACTTGGGGCAAGATGGAAGTTAAGATGCTTAACACCAGAGATGGAACTCAACTCTGTGTAGCTTCTTAAGAAGTAAATATTGATACAGTTTCATCATCTTGATAGAATTGACTGAATTTAACTACAAAATTTAGGTTTTGTTGTAGCTGACTTGGGCTTCCCCATGAGTTGATACAGAGACACAGAGACCTTTCTCTGGGAGTTGCTAAAACTCTCCTCTTATGACAGAGGAAGATTTCAGTCTCTGTTGACTAAACTCCTGGTGCTGACTCTCCAGTGGAGTGGCTGATACTGGGTAGTATAAGTCCTATTAATGCCTGAACACCAAACACTATTTTTGTAGGAGAAATATCTTCACAGGAGGCCTTCTTATTAATATCAGAACAGAAACCTTTATATGAAGGAATGCATGAGAGGGAGGGACTTGAATGTTTAGGGAGCATTTTCCTGAAAAAAGTTTGAAACTACTTCTGAAATTGGGGAAATCCACATGATGTGGCTTTCCAAATGAGTTTTGTTAGCCTTTAATCATTTTTCAGTTGCAACATATTTTCTTATTATCCTTTAACTCAGTTTTAGTTGAAAAATAATGTCATTTAATAGAAAGAAATTATTCCCTGAAAGCGGGACCATTAATTTTAATTCGTTTCCTTGTTAATATACTGTTAAAATGAATGATACTAATAAATGCAATTTACAAACATTCTTTAGAAACATCAGAGAATTCATACAGAAGAGATGTTGCAGATGCTTAAAATCCAGAAAAGTTTGAAATTTGTGGTTTGTGCCTTATTAAAAACCTGAAAATCCACACGGAACAAAAACCTGAAAATCCACACAGAACAAAAACCTTAACTGAGGAGTAAATTCTTTAGTGTCTGTTAATGTCTGAGGTCACATAGGGCAGATGCAATGAAAAAATCATTGTTCTCTACTTGGCTATTTCCATACTAAAGTGTAGCTCTGAAATATCTAACCTCTCCCACATTAGATTAAAATTGGCCAAGACAGACAAATTTAAGAAGACAGAAATAGCCGTACACAAGTATTTGCACACATCGGTATGTGCAAACACACACACACAAACAAAAGTGATTTTCTATGGGATGAGAAACATTTCCAGCTTGAGCTTTAAATGTCATCTGCACGGTTATATCCAAATGGATATTATTTTGTAAATAATAATGAAGGTAAGGAATTTTACAGTGGAAATATTTAAGGAAGATATACCAAATAGTAGTGTTTAGAGAGCTGCCTGATTGCTTTTCAAGTTATTGAAAGTAGAGATACTCTTTGGGTACTTGGTGACCTGCTATCTGGTGTCTTCTTAACAGACATTTACATGTTCATAACACTGCAACAGCTTGCATCACTAGTTGGACTAGTACGAAACATGTCTGGTCATGCGAGAAGTAATGTACTTCTTTATTTTAGATATGTCACATTGGTGTTAAATTATTACATTACACTCCACAGAAAACTGATAGAATAGAATAAAATACTTGTACTGAAGTAAGTATGCATAATAGAAAAAAAGAAAAAAGAGATGTATAATACATTAAAACACAGATAACTTTTTTGACTGTGGCTGTGAAGCATGAGCATTACCTTCAAGTGCTAGAGTTACTTGCTTACTACTGTTTGCTTAGGTAAGCAACTGTTAAAGGTCCTTGGGTGAACCGGATGAAAATTCGAAGGTTCTTTGAAAAGACATGTGTGGTTCATTCAACTAGTTCAGATCAGAGTGGCAATTAAAATACACTGTTATCATTTTAGAAGAAGGAATTCCTTAAATGTTTGCATATTTTATACTTTTCTGGATGTGTATCACTGAACTGAGCAAAGGTGAACACAGGCACATCAGAGCATGCTGTCTGTCTTCTTAGAGATTAATTCCATGGTATTGTAAACCATTCCAGTGCTTCTTTATTACTTCTTTTCCTTGTTTTTTTAAAGATTTTCTTAACTTTCTCATCTTGTTCTAAAATGTTGCTCTCTCAGGTCTTGATTTAACCAGTAAACATCCAGAAATAAAGGAGAATATTCTTTATTGAAGTCATATATATAAATATTAATTGTATGAGTGCTAAAGGCTAAGTAAACAGGAGAATATGTAAGCTAAAGGCAATATTTTTCACATGATCTATACTAAAAAGCTGCCTTGAGCTCTGACTCACCGATGAAGAAAAGAGAAGAAATGGAGGTGTGTTACTAGTATTTGTGTTATTTCACAGTCTCTAACGAATAACTTCACTGAAGTTAGGAAAGTGATATTTTTAATGGGAAGAAAGGCTACAGAATTATGAAGAAGCTTCTCCTGCTGTTGTTCTTACTGTTATTCTGTTTTCTGTTGTTTCTGTATTTTCTTCATGCTCTTGAAGTTGTCCTGTAGCTATGCTACCAAAGTCTTATTAGGAGTGGGGCACAAGTCTTGGAAAGTTCTGACCAGGCTTCAGACCAGTCATTCAATCTGTCTTAATAACTTTAGCCCCATTTGGCCATTTACTACAAGCCTCCTCCAAGCTTTAACTTATCTATGCTTATAATCCCAGTGCTGACAGCTCATTTGTACATATCTAGATAGTTCTACATATGTTGTTTTTGGTAATGGTAATACATCTGTTGGAGCAACTCAGGTTAAGAACTATTATGTGTTGCTGATGATATTTGCTGCAGATTCTTGACATTATCTGTGCAAGCCTCAATTTTCAGTGACTCCATTTGCCAGAGGTTGTTGGAAATACTCTCGGGGTTTTTTTTCACCTTAATGACTTCAAGTGACAGTTTGTGTGTTGATATCCAAAGTATATACTCAAAATATATCCAGTGCTTCCGTGTGATTTTGATAGAGTTTATAGTTAAGACATAGTACCTGAGTTTCTCAGCAGGTAATAAAGTCTCTCCATCAAAGGGCAGTAATTTAAAACAGACAATGCTTTTCAGAGATGCCTAGATTCTTGTATAATGTCACAGTAGATTGTTATCTCTTGCAACCTCATGTTGACATTTTGCTGCTATATATCTCTGTTCCTGTAAACTAGTGAATTTAGCAGGTTTTGTGCTGTGTATTTGATGTTACCCCTTTCTTGAGCTCTGCTTTGACCAGTAACAGGTTGCCTAGATAAACAAATCATTGCCTTCCCTGTGCGATGTTTCTTCTTGACACACTGGTTTCAAGGGTGCTTGTTTGGATTTTGAATGCTCCATGAGTTACCACTGCATCTTGCATAGTTTATTTGGATCTCCAATTGACACCAGTGTGGTTGGTCTGTTGGGAAGAGGGAAAGGGAAGAGGTCTGGGATTTTTCTTGCTGTCTAGCAAATTTGATGTTCATTGTATATTTGCATTTTAGAAGGAAAACGTTACGTATGAGAACACAGCAAGACACAAAGCACAACGCCAGAGTCCCTTGAATTTGGGTTGATACATTCCTCTCCCAGGCTTCCCTGCTGCTCATTCCATTCTTTGGTTGTCGCATCTACTTTGGCATTAATGTCACCCATCACAAAGTGTAAGTTGTGTTTTGGTATTCTGTCAATCACACTTTTGAGGCAATTGTAGAATTTGTCCTAGTCACTGTGTTCCTCTGTCAGAAAACATATCTGTATGATTGACATCTTTAGGAACCCAGTTTGGAATCTGGCATATATGATGTGCTGGCTGATAGTTCCCCAACTGAAGAGTGATTTTTCCACAAAATCTGTCATGGTGAATACTAGCCACTTTGCATGTCCCTTGTCATACAGATGCTTCAGCTTTCAGTGGGCTCAGACATAGGTCTCCATTTTGTCTCTTTACCAAGGATTATGAAAAAGTAATAAAGAACACCAATACCCTTTGTAGGGACTTGTAAGCACACAGAGAAAGAAATATAAGAATCTTACTCTGAACATCAGTAGGACTAACCACAATCTCTGCATGTTTACATTGCTCCAGAAGATCTTATTCTCAGGAGCACAAGCAGATAAATATACAGCAATTATATTAGATAGTTGGACAGATTATCCAGTGTGGTGTGAATATTTCCTTGCTTTCTGAGCTATCAAAGATGGTATGAGCCCATCATCTAGTACTACTGTAGATACAACTGCCAAACTTGACAAAACAGAGAAATTACGAAGAACCACTCAGACCCTGAAAACATTGACATGACATGGAAATAACATGAGATTTGACTTACGAAAACATGACTAATTCCACTGTAATAATCATTTGAAACATGATTCAGTAAATTGGTGAAACACAGAAAGTGGTAATACTGAAAAAAAGACGTAATACACGGGATAGTGTACTAAACATGAGCTTTTCATTGTTATAGTGCTGGGATAATCCTGAATACTATTTCAAACTATCTATTTTAAGGCATCCTTTTTCCAAAGGAACTTCTTTGTTTTAGCAGCTTTTCAGTACATAAAGGAAGCCTAAAAGAAAGCTGGAGAAGGATTGTTTATAAGGGCATATGGTGACAGGGCAAGGGGTAATGGCTTCAAACTGATAGAGGAGAGATTTAGATTAGGTATGAGGAAGAAGTTCTTGACTGTGAGGGTGATGAGGCACTCAAACAAATTGCTCAGAGAAGCTGAGTGTTGCATCCCTGATAGTGTTCAAGGCCAGGCTGGATGGGGCTTTGAGCAATCTGGTCTAGTGGAAGGTCTCCCTGTCCATGGCAAGGGGATAGGAACTAGACAATCTTTAAGGTTCCATCTAACCCATCTGTTCTATGATTCTAGAATTCTATTCCTATGATTTCTGTATTTTGTAATGGACAAACCATATTAAAACAATCTTAAGGTGGCTGTTGCAAATGCTTCACTTTTGTTAAGCTGTGAAAATTTCTTCTAAGGAAAGTTAAAAAAAAGCCTTTAAAAACTGAAATGTACCTAGCACTGCCAAAAGTATAAAGTGAACAATCTGTCACTCACAGGGAGACAGACTGGATGATCTTTAATCTCTTTCATCTCTCACGTTTTAGGTTCTGGTACCATTGGTACCAGATACATATTTGGTATCAGCTTCTTTTAGCTTAATGTTCTCATTGTAGTAATCTTTTACCTGCTTTGCTTTCTGAGTAGGAACTCATGTAATATATTCAGCATCAATGTAATATTCAACTTCTTCTCAGGCTTTGGGCTGTTTGTTCATATTACAAAATGAAGGATGTTGTTAAATTTTGGGGAAAAAAAAGGGAAAAAATATTTGGAAGCTAGTAATGGAAATAAATTACCATCTTCCTATTTTATGTTAACTGTGAAATATTTCTGGCTTTCCTTAGTAGTATATTTTGTACTTTTAAAATAAATATCACTCAAAAAAAGCAAGAAAAGCTGCTTGTCTAGAAAGATAGAATACTTTCTTTCAGAAAATATGAAAAGACATAAATACAAAGTCCATTATAGTCTCTTCAGCTGGCAAGAGCAAATTGATACAGTCTTGGCATTATTTTTGACAATACTAATATAATTGACTATGGGACAGGTTAAACTAATGACAACCGCTTTGACACATTACAGTGAAGCCAAAAATAATGGAGCAATTAGTTAATATCCTCAGCCTAACCTTCCTATAAGTACGTTAACTCCAAAGCCTCTGTCACTCACAAGAGACATTCAGGGATAATTTGGTAGTGAGAGGATGAACATGAGGGTGAGCAAGACACTGGTCTGCAGCTCAGCAAAGCCACGCTTAACTCCCAGTATTGCCTCAGACCTTCTCCATGAACACGGGGAATACTGAGCTGTCGGTGGTTTATATCTCCTGCCACTGAATGGTCTGTAATAATTCTTCCTTTCTTCCATCCTGAAATACCATCTTCCTTCTTTTTCTGAGAAAAAGCTGTGTTAACAAATGCACCCCCAAAACCTGCCAACAGCTGGATCAAATCTGCTGGCTGGCAATTAGCATGTTTTGTTGGGGACACATCCGTGCTGGCTCTGTCTGCCACTGCTGTGATGTGCCTGCCAGCAACCAGCATCGTGGGAAGGTGGGAAAGCATCACTGCCACCATCTCTCCTGTCTCAGCAGTTAGAGGGTACCCTGCTAGTCCTGAACTGAGGAGCTTATGCTTTTCCTGGGAAAAAAAAATATGTTGTCCTAATCCAAGATTTTCATGTCTCTATAGCTGGGAATAAAGGCAGTTAAAAGGAGAGAGGAAAATGTATGCTGTGTAGTTTGTGTGGTCCTTTTAGGTGCTGTTAGCTGACAACTAAAAAGGATTTGAATGGAATTAGCAAATTTTTAGATTTTTTTTTTCAAGCCTACCTCTTAGACGTTACTTGTTATGACTTGAAAAGCCCATTTCACACCTAGTTTGCCAAAAACACTGATGCTGATATCTGATGAGTTTGCTATATTTCATTTTAAATGAAAAAGTACCTAGTCCTGCTGCCTGACTTCACTGTGAAGTAAGGATTTTAAATATCTCTTTTCTCATTGTCTGCCAAAACAACCCAAATCAGTCATGACTCTCATCTTCACACTCACTCTTCAGCCCCTAGATAACCAAAATGCTGGTGCCCACTTAAACTAGGCACTTTGTCTCCTCACTTTCCAGTTTTTGCCATCATGTCAGAAGGGAGAAGCAGACATGTTTGAGTAAAGCTCTCATTAACTAACTAATTTTTATGCCTATGAATGAAATGAAATATAATGATATTCTCTATCTTGGCCATAATCCCTTTAGCTGACCTGGTATGATCATGAAGATCTACTATTGGAACAAGGTCTGCTATACTGGTATTTCTAATGTAAGAGACATTACTTGGATTCCACGTTGTCTATTCGAAATAAGGGACTGTTAATGTGGTTAGAAGGATTTTTGCATTACTAGGGATGCCATCAAATTTGTAAACTACATGCAGCATGTTTTTTTATTGCTGTTTCCAAATTGACATTTAGGTGAAAGCACAGCTGGGTGCTTAACACAGTGGTGCGGAGGAAGCAAGCATTTAAATATTCAGCTCCCACTTTTTGAAAATTGCACTGCAATTTGGAAAGTGCATTCTCTCTTAGGAAAATTAGGCCTTAAAGTCCTGCTGCAGATGACTGACATTGTCAGCTCTCCATCAGTCTTCCATTCCTCTGATCACTGGTTAATTCTCCATTTAGACGGCATGACTAAATTTCATGTTGTCTGCTCACACAGCAAGGAAAAGTACTGTCTATACTGTCTTTGTAGAGATATTTAGCAGAAAAAAACCCCCTCTTTTGCATTAAGAACCTTTTCTTCCAAGCTCATGCTTGCAAATAAAGGCCTAAACCTCCACTCCCTGATGTCAGTATCAGCGGCTGACGAATCAAGCTATAAAAAATATTGGCTCTCGAAAAACTACATGCAGAGTGTGATATTGGAATTTAGTCTGCTTTAACAGAGATTCCAGCTTCCTCAGCTATTGTCTTGTATTGACCCAGATTCAGTAATGCTTGCTTGTAATGACAGAAAAAAGTAACCTAAGTTTAGTGATCAACTATGGCTATAATTGTCACCACAGAAGCAACTCTCCTTCCCAGTGCTCCTGACTGGAAAGCTATATCCCTTACACTACCTTTTTCCTTCCGTTGGTGCAAGCAATCACACATCTGCATGTGGAAACACGATACATGCTAAAATTAACTGGGAAAAAAAAGACTTAGTTTCTCATCTTCGTGACCCAGTCCTTGCCACAGCTGCGAAAAGTCATCAGTGCAAGCACAGAGGAGAGTATGTGACCATACTGCTAAGTCTGTATGGTCACATACTGTCTAAGTTTGGAAGGAAGTGCAGCCACTTCCTGTAGCAGAAGCTTGGATTTAGATCTGCTCCATCTGAACCTGAAACCACCCTTTCATGGTGCAATTTCATATCATACTGTGATCTAACTGCAGGAATGGTGGTACCATTCTCTCTTTTACCTTCCTTCTACATTCAAGGTCTCTAGTCCATTTAAGTGACCACATGATGACCTCTATCAGCTTGCCAAACTACAGGAAAACCATCAGTGGTTGATGGCTGGACCACTACACAGTTGAACAGCCCTGAGAAGAGGCAGAAGGGAGAGATCATGTTACGAGAATAAGTTGCATATGTGGTAGTTAGAAGTAACTGCACTTAAAACGGATTCAGTGCAAAGTTGAATCACATACTTGAAAAGCTCGAGCTGTCTCTTCACCGGCTGATAGCTACCCCAAAATGTTTTAGGAATCCACCTCATCCCTGTCTAGATAATCTTGGAGCCTTTATTAAGTCAAAATATCAACTTTATTTTACACAATGTTAGGATCCTTTTCATCAGCTGCTCATCAGGGTTTACAAGGTGCAAGGTTTACAAGGAGCCACTTAAGTTTTAGGTGTATCTGATCCTCCAAGATGTTATATTATATTTATATCCACTTTGAGATTACTCTAAGCTTGCTGGAATGGTGCTTGTGAGCCCCAGTGGAAAATAGATTTAGACATTTCAGAACTATGATTTTCTATTTGGGGGTTTACTTATTTCTTTTTGTGTTTCTTGTGGTTGATTTGTTCAGTTGCATTTGAGGAGCCTCATGTGCCTTTCACTCTTTACAGGAGGGAAGTCATAATTAATTTCCATTATAAGGGAATCTATATAAGGATTCTTACCAATAAAGGTTTCTAAAATAAAGGATGGTGACAAAGTTCAGCTGAAGAAGGCTCCTTTATTTACAGAGATAGCAAGCAGAGAGCACCAAAGTGTCAGTAAATAAATGCCCAGTAATTGACTTACAGAAAACACAAAAAACAGAAACCAAAAAACAGCCTTCTAACAAGGTGTATCATTAGCAATGCAAAACCAGTCCTCACTGCTGTTGTTATTGAGAGTTTTTTGTTATTCACCTCCTCCTTCCTAGTTCTAGTTCAGCCTTTTTTTTTTTTTTTTTGCAAGATTTTGCCAGCAGAAAAAGCCTCCATACATCAAAGTGGGCAGTGAGTGGCTGGGATGAGGTTCCGTTGAGGGAGAGAATGGGACACAGCATTAGGAGGAAGCGCTGTGCACTTAGAGATGAACAGTTTTATTTTAATCCTTTCATCTACTTCTTTAGCTCCTTTTTGTTTCAGCTGCCATAAACACTTGCTGTGGAGCCAATGTTCGATACTGAAAGGATTTTTTTTCTTTTCTTTTCTTTTTTTATTTCTCTCATTTCTGTTGAAACATGACACTCAAATTGGAGATAGGAGCAGAGATCAACAAACCCTGTCAGCTCTTGTCAACCCAGGTGTAACAGTGTGATCTTCTTAAATTGCTGCTAATCTGCCAAAGATCTCTTTATCTGCAGTCTCCATCATGCTGTTTGCTCACATTTGGTTAACACTTTAAATTTCCCTTTTGGAGGTGTCACTGTTTGCCATTTAGCAACTAAGAAGAACTGTGAGAGCAGCTTAAAGCACATGGATTTGGGAAGCTAGAAAAGCTGATTAGCTATTCAGGGAGAATAATCTTATTGAAAGTAGTAAGAGCTGTATAAAGAATGCTTTTCCCTTTCCTCGTAACAATCTTCTAATTATGTTGTCAAGCTTGCTGTCGTGTTCTCCCCCTGTGCCATTAAGAAACCGTTTTCTAAGTTAAGAAAGAGATTTCCAGATCGTGATGATGTTTGCTGATTTTTTTTTATTGTTTAAAGAATCTGTGTGTATTAAACCAAACATTAAAAAAATGATTCATGTGCAGCATAATTATCTGAGATGTGGTGCTCAAGGCTGTGGTGGTGGCAAGAGAGGCAAGGGGTTGCTCAGCAGGTGGGGATTATTCTTCCATACCAGTGCCAGGGGATTTCACCTCCGTGACTGGGATCTGAGTCTAGCAGGGACCTTTGTGACTAAAATAAGGTCACAAATCAATAGTTGCTCAAGGGGTCAGGAGCAAGCCTGACAGATATCTGCAGCTGCTGGTTTCAGAGCAAAATCCAACAATATTTCTTGGAGGTGGATGGACAAGTCCAAGTGTACTCTATTCCATGCTATTATTTTTCTGTTGTCCATATTATGATGGGAAGAATAGGAGCCTAACTTTTAAATATACCCCTCAAGATGGATGCCTGTTAATTTAATGGCACAACATGTAACCATTCACTAACATCCACATGTTGATGGACATAGGATATCATATAATTAAAATGCACTGGCGGACAAACAAAATCAAGGTCTGCTCAATGGTCTTGTTTCTGGTCAATAGCACAAATATCCACTGGTTTTGACTTTCACATTTTACTACTATAGTTGCATACATTTGACTGAACATGGTATCAGTGTTCATTCATTCACTTTTTGTCGCTGAGTGCCCAAATGAAATTTGAAGATCATATTAATAGTTGTTAGGATTAGGAAATGTATCAAATTATTTAATCCATAGCACATCCTAGGAAAAAATCTGCACAATAACCACCCATATCAAAATAACTAACTATGGTGGCAGTTCTGCCTTTATGCAATGTGTTTTGATTTTGAGACACGGTCATTTGGATTTTCCTAGTATATTTTATGGGTAAAGGTGTGTAGAAAGCATTCCTGAGCAAATACAGTGCACTGTGTAAGTTCTTCCTTTAGAAGTGTAACAGTGTGCCATCACACATTTCAATTTCCTGGATATTTTACAGATTCAGATTTCTTCCTCTCCCATTTGACATTGTGTGACTCCAATGTAATAAGCAAAATTACTTTTGATTTCCACAGCAAAAGAAAAGAATTTGGCTAGTAAATTTTCCATTAAAAATGCTTTTTACATGAGTAAAGACAATTCTATTTGACTGATGCAACTCACCAAACAAAGTCTGTCCATTTTTCATTTATGACAGGATAACAGTAGTTTTAGACTTGTGGTTTGTTTGGTTTTTTTAATCCTCTCATGTTTTTTACCATGTCACATAAAAAACTATTATCCCATTTAGTTATACAATTGGCCAATTGCAAATTATTTATAGCCTTCTAGTAACTTATATCAACCATTTTTGTTTACATCCATATAGCAACAAATTCTCTTGCATACTATCAAGCAGGATGCCAGAAGTTCAGAAGATTTCTAACTGAAACTTACTTTGTTTAAACCTTGCTTAAAAGTTTAGTGACTAGCACTGAAAACAGGCTGCCCAGATGGGTTGTTGAGTCTTCTACTCTGGAGGCATTTAAAACCTACCTGGACGAGTTCCTGTATAACCTACTCTAGGTGGTCCTGCTCTGGCAGGGATGTTGGACTAGATGATCTTTCAAGGTCCCTTCCAACTCTTAAGAATTCTCTCTCTCTCTCTCTCTGTGTGTGTGTGTGTGTGTGTGTGTGTTCACGTACAATGTTTGGCAGATGTGCGTTTTAAGATGAAATCATAGTATTTTGGGCAGTGAAACAAAATTATTTGCTATTTCATACAGACATGTCCTATGTACTCTAGTAGCAAGGGCAATATATATTAGCATGTAGCCAAAATCCTTGCCATGCTGGATTAGATAAAAAAAAACATAACACTAATACTTCACACAGAGTTTGCCTATATGAGTAGAAAGCTAGGTCTTGACAAGAACTTGACAAGTAGGAAGAAGTTGATACCTATTTCATATATACATATATGGAAACTTTTCTTCCATAAAGTATGCAATTTTCTTTTTTTGGTCTTCTGAGAAACTAATCAAAACAGAAGCTATGTGCCAAAAGTAATTGCTATTTTCAGACTCAATGTCATTCTAGAGAGTATGAATTTTATACAGCTTTTTTTTTGGTCAGAACTGTATTTGACAAGGCTCTCAATAAGGTAACTGTACCACGTACTCTTTCAACATGTGACATCTGCATCTATTGGGCCCATATTTGCTATTCAGGGAATGTACTATTAGACCAAGTTTTTAGCCTATACTAAACCCAGCATTCTCCTATAGTCACATGAGACTGATGTCTGTGTCCTGCTGTTCTTTTTAATGCTGAAAGTCAGTATGCTTTCCAGACAAAATATCTCTGTTACTTTTCTTACTATACTAATGCCTAACTTGAGGAATTACATCAGATTTTGAACTGTCATTTAAACCTTGTGAAATTTGGTGAAAAGAACGTGCCACAACTTGATTGTAAGTGATAGCTAGAGGGTATGTAATCTGGTGAATACTACAGATTGCCTGTGCAACTTTTCATATGTTCTTTTGGCCATTCTGCCTGCTGGTGTGTTTCGGAACACTCTGCAAAAGTGTCCTCTGGTGCAGAAGAAACATAACGCATGTATGTCAGCCTACACACAATTAGATGTTGGAGGGTACGGGAAACATCTTTGAAGCTGATAGACATTGGCTGCCTTCCATTCAAGGTAAGATAAATAATTGTGTTCTTTCTTGTAGCTGTAACAAAAGGAGATCACATTTAGTGCTCAGTCTCTTTCAGAACTTTAATACAGTAAACAGGCTGCCACATAAACATATACTTTCTTCTTCCTACTTCACCTTTCATTTGTTTCCTCTGCCTCCCTCCTCAGTGCCAACTATTGTGAGCTTTTCCTGCAGAGGAAGATAGAAGATTTTTCTGATTATTCTAATATTCTGATTATTCATGAACTGTATCATTCTTGACCCAGAGCACATGATTAATTTTGATTATTCACAATTTATGCATGTCTTCAATGAGTCATAAATTTTATATATAACCTAGGTTTCTCACGATATTGCACCTCAAGTCCTCACGATACAGGAGGATGCAGTGTCTGATTTGAAGAGCTTGCTTTCTAATTTGATCCGAGACAGAGGTGAGCACGAATGAGGAAAGAAGGAGAGAAAGAAAGAATAGATGGGCTTCTACTCATTACATAGATTTGTAATGTCACAGCTTGATGATTCTGAATAATTTTGGAGTATCCCTTTTATAAATGGATAAATAATGGATGTTTTCATTACACAGCTGTTCCACCACTATTTTTTGGCTGAGTTTTCTAAGTATCGCTTGCCGAAGTGGGTCTTGAAGAGTAAAGGGACAGAGAGGAAAAGAGAAACAGAAGATACCATGTTTCCATGTGCATGGAGTAACACTGATAAAGAGTATTGAGCAAAGTCTGCCTAAGAACCTGTCTGTGAACTACTTGCTTCAATTTACCTGCCAGAACAAAAACACAAGTTGATTGTTCAAAATGCCAGAAAATAGGAACAGGGGGCTGAGGAACTTTAGCTAGGCAGAAAGGTTAAAAAAAAGGGGGGCCGTTGTGTGCCTATTGCTGCACTCAAAACCTACACATATTAATGAAGTCCATATTAAAAAAAAAAAAAAGAAAGAAAAAGAAAGGAGGAAGCCTAGATGGGAACTAGAATTTGGTTAACCTCATACCAAAGACCTCATACTGCTAAAGGTTTAACTGAGGGCTTAGAACACTGTTTTCCCATGGATATGTGCTTGCAAACAAAGGTGCTATCAACCGTAACTATGGAGAAGATGAATTTCAGCTAACTGTAGTCATCAAGAAGTGTCCAGTCTAAACTCTGCAGACAGGTAGCAGCACTGCCAGAGCCATATTTGTACCTTCTTGCAAGTAGGTTGTTGTCGTCAAGATCAGAACTAAACAATGCATCGGAAGAGCCCTCTATTTCTGCATGATAAGCTGCTTAAACTTGCATGTGCATGTAATTGCTTTTGTTCTTATATTGTATGTTTGCTTTCCATGATATGCAGAGAAATTTAAGGAAGTGTGCTGTGTGTCAGATTTTATGATTTGGTGGGTTTTTTACTGGATAACACTATGTAGAGTGTTATCCAAGTCCATCCAAGTTGTGTTTATTTTGTACATGGCTGCTAAAAATCTCTCCCTGTTTCTTGTGGCTACAAAGGGAAAATACCAGTTGAAAGAAAGCTAAGATCAATAACTGCAGCTTTTTGAGATAAAATAACTTGCAGCAAAAACTGTGACTGCAGTTAGACAGATACTTGATTATTAACATTCTGTTACAAATTAACTTCAGAAGAGTCCCCAGGAGGCACTGCAGCTGCTTCCACTGAAAAAAAGAAATCCTGCAAATGAGATATCTTCTCATTTGAAGACTCAACAAGTGCCTGTGTTTTTCATCAATATTTCCTAAAGGTTACATCACTGTGAGAAATCAGTAGAACATCTCTTCCTCAGCTGGTTGTTGCCATTGACCTGTTGTGCCCTGTGATCCTCCGAGAGTTCAGTGCACTGACCAACCACTGCCTTCACCAAGGGTGCAGCTTCCTGTTCTGAAGGGTTGTTTAAAAGTGATGAATCTTAGCAGAGGTGAGAAGAGGAGAGGAGAAAAGATAGCCTTCTCACTGTCCCATAGCTCTATGCTGGACTGGTCTTACCAAATGAATGTATCTTTGGTCAAGGTCTAAATGTAAATGTCAGAGGGTGGGAAAGTTCCTTTTCTTGTACTTGGCAAGAAAAGTTGTAAGGCATTACAGGGAGGCAATGCACCAAACTAGGGATTAGTCTTTTTTCCTGAGGTACACCAAAGTCCCTTCAAGCTTACAGGACTCCAACAGAGGTGCATCACCAAGGAGCTGGGGGTAATCTGGCCTGTTCCAACTAGAGTGTGCACCCGTGGAGCATGAGCTTTCCTAGTGTTTACTTTTATTTCTTGAGTGGAAGAAGAATGAAATATAATTCAGCCTCAGCATCTTCATATTACCTACTGACTTTTTCTTTGCAAAATGTTTGTATTTTGCTTTCTTCTATGCCTCATCTCTTTGGCTGGACTAACCTATACACACCAAAGCTCCAGCATTGATACATAAGAGGATATATGAATCCAAATGGATTTTTTAACTCAACAGAGGAGATAGAACATGCTCTGAGAGGTTATGACCAGAAAAGCTTAGGAATCACTCATTGCAGTATATCTCCATATAGTGAAAATTATGACCATAGCTACTATATATCCATCAGGAATATAGTATTATTAATGTGCACCTCATGAACAAGCTGTGATTAAATAATTAATCAGTTTACACAAAATAGTTTTGTATTCTAGTCAATGCAAAAAAAACCCCACTCTCTTCATTTTTCTAAAGTTTCTAGTTCCACTGTCCAAAATGGGAGCTATATATTCATATTTTCTTATCACCTTCTCAGCCCTCTCACCACTACTGGTATTTGGCTACTAGGGTAAGATCAGCTCCAGAGTACTGGAGATGCAATGTAGAGTCTAGATCATCTAAAAAAGATTATGACAATTGGCCACCCAAAGTAATCTCCAGGCTCTTTTGCCTATATGTCTTGTGTAGAACAAGAACTTAAACACTTTCCTCCCATACAGACTTTTTAATTGCAGACATCCACAGGTAGGTGTCTAATTGTGAACTGAATGACAGTCATAAATTCCAAATTTGCCTCCAGCTTTTTCTTATAAAGCAGCTGATGCAGGTAAATAATCTACTTGACTGAGGTGGAGAACGTTTTCACAAAATCACAGAATCTCAAAGGCTGGAAAGGATTTTGAAAGATCATCTAGTCCAACCCCCCTGCCAGAGCAGGACCACCTAGAGTAGGTCACACAGGAACTCATCCAGGTGGGTTTTGAATGTCTCCAGAGAAGGAGACTCAACAACCCAAGTCGGCAGCCTGTTCCAGTGCTCTGTCACCCTCATAGTGAAGAAATTCTTCCTTGTATTACTTTGGAACCTCTTGTGTTCCAGCTTGTACCCATTGCCCCTTGTCCTATCATGGGACTGCATCTCCTATTGCTTCTTGGTCACTGTCAAAGAGCAAAATGATCTTCCTGATGTCATGACATGAACTGGAGAAGGGGGTTATGCCTATTTCAACATAATGAAAAAAACATCTTAATGATATGTTTTCAGCCAGATTTTCCAGCAGAACTAGGATCAAGTTTTACTTTTCTATACAATTGTGAACCAAACCAAAATTGACTCACATTTCAGAGGAAGGACACATAGTTCTTCAAGGATTTTCTTGGACTCAGTCACAAGGCAGCATCTAGTGTCATCACATCTGTGTGCAGCTGGAAAGATTTTGGTGATTGCACTTTCTCACTAAGGGAAGTGATGAACAGTATACAAGCCCTGGAAAAAGGCAGAGAGGGCACTAAAATCTGGATTAACTTAGAATCATAGAATGATAGGGGTTGGAAGAGACCTTTAGAGATCATCTAGTCCCAATCCCCTGCACTTCATACCTTCAAAGTCTTGCTGTTCCAGTAGAATGTCTCTAATTGCATCCTTGAACCAAACAAATGTATTTATAAGCTTCTAATGGCATAAGTATGCCTACTGTGTGTGTTTATGGACTAGTTTGACATATATCTTCACTAAACAATTATCCACAAGATAATTGGGTGATGGGAGTCATCTGAAGTATATAAACAGAGTTGTCCAGAGTCAAGTTAATCTGTGTACTGAATTTCTCTTTGGGATGTTCTCTTGGGAATTTTTTTCAGAAATACATTCCTTTTTTTCTTGATCCTTGATGCCTATGTTTTGCTATTCTTCCCTTGGTTCTTTGCACAAGCAACTGGCATTACCCTGGTTGGAGAGCCACTAGTATTTTCTTTCATCTGTTAGAAGTGGAGAATAAGGTCTGCATAATGTATTTTCAAGTATACTAGTTAAAAGTCAGTTCAGGACAAATGATCTATAACAACACTTGAAGGAGAGTGAGAATAAGACAAAAAAATGTATCTTTTTTGCTCTCTCCTTCCTCATCATTTCTGTAACCTATTAGTTAAATCTAAATTCTGTCCTTGCTCCAAGTTATACTTGTTGACAAGAGTTTTTTTCTTAGGTATCTTTTACAGGCTCTTTGAGTAGAGCTCACAAACCCCACCCCAAAGTAAATGGCTTTTCTTCCAGGAGGAAGGGGCACCCCTGGTGCTGAGAGTAAAAACCTTCCTAGATTACTATGGAAAGGATGGAGAAATGCTAATCATGGTTGGAAAGGCAGGAGATGGATATGAGTCAGACCTTGCTTTGAACAACTGCAAAGCAACTTGGAAGATGTTTTTTAACATCTCTGTCTCAAAGCATACAAGCAATTCAGCCTAAAGAGATGACTCTTGATGTAAGACATAGGGAGACAGAAAATGCTTGTCTGCTAACACATATTCTACACAGTGTCAACAGCCACAACAAGAAAGCATACCAGCAATTTGGAAAGTGTTTCCAACAATGGACATTAGGCCACTCTGTGCGACTGGAGGGTTGATTACATGCAACAGCAACATCTGACAGCCAATTATGCCACCTGATCTCGGACATCATGAAAATGTCTGGAATTTATGACCTTGATTTTTGAAAAATGGAAGAAAGTAAATGAGTCTTTCAGATAATGTCAGTGAGCCCTACTCCAGAACACCTCAAAGTCTAAGCTCTCATAAAAACAAGATAAAGAAAAAATCTGAGTTTCATTCCCTCATTTAAAAATCCATAGGTTCAGGGGGCAAAAAGAAAAACTGAACTATTTGGCTGAATTGGCTGTTCATAATGGATGTTGCACCTTTCCTAGAATTTGAACTACAGCATGTATTGCAGAAAAAGACCATTTTAAAGACTTCAGAAACTAATGAGCTTCCTACTCACTCTGTAAAGCAGCTCCAGCATTTAATTAACTTTACTACTAGGAAAAATATTTTTCCAATTTAATTTTGTCTTCCAGATACTGTTAAGTATTTTTCTGAAAGACTGAATAGCTTCTCCCTATAGAATATCTTTTCCATGTAAGAGAACCTAAAGACAGTGATCAAGTTGCATATCAGATCTTTAGCTAATAAACTCTATAGATAGACCTTCCCAAGAATGACACTGCATGCATTTTTTTTTCTATCTTCTGGGACATTTTTGTGATTCCATTTTTGAACTGTTTTGAGTGTTTTCTCATCCTTCTAGACAGGAGTACACCAAAGATGAGTACAACATTTTTATAGATCTCATCAAGGCACAAAAAAACCCCACTTCTTGGTTTCTATTTCATATTTCTAATTATACAAAGGCTACACTGGTCACATCATCACAAATAAAACTCAGGTTGAGGTGGTTATTGATGGCAACACCTATTTCCTCTGAGTTTTCAGAGACAGGCTTCTACACTATAGAAAGATCTTGTAGTGTTCATACATAAATGTTCATTCCTAGATGTAATGTAATGTTTCTAGATATGTCCATTCCACTTAAAGCACATATCAGTGGATTTCACTTTACTCCACTCTCTCATCTACATTATTTACTAATTCACTAGTCTATCACATAGAAATATAACTAGAAAATATTGTCTCACTTTTGCCTAAAATGTTAGCAATTAAATTAGGGTTTGAGTGGGACTGCAACAGTCTACAAGTGTGTGACTATATGTGTGTATAAATGCAGAGTAGAGGGATGAGTCCTGCCAGACATTAAGTTTTTTGTACCAGTGAAGTATTTGTGAGTTTGAATGGTAAGTCACAAGCAGAAAAGTTTTACAAAGTATTTATTTACATAGTAGATGAAAATAATTTAATATTGTGAGACCAAAGACCATTCCCTAGAAGCCCTGGAAGTAATGCTCATTGATGCCTTCCTATTAGCAACCACACTTTAAAGTCTGTCGCTGAACCAATTTTTAATCCGTCCAACTTGCACCTGCTAATCCAATGTAATGGAAGATTTTTAATCATGCAATGTTGTGTCAAATGCCTTGGAGAAATCCATGTAAACTATGTAAGTTGCCTTTATCAAGCAGAACTATAATCTTTTCAAAGAAAGCTATCAGTTTTGTTTGACAAGACCTACTTTCCATGATACCATACTGACTGGTATTAATTAGATTTTTAATCTCCAGGTCTGTGTTGCTAGAATCACCAATTAACTTTCATGAAACAAGTTAATCTATCCTACTATCCCAGGGCACTGAACAGACTTCTCTAAATAGCCAAATTTCATGCAGCTCTCCATCCATCCATTTGGAGATCCTCAAAGTTTACGAAGTTTAAGTCCAACCACCAGCCTCACACTGACAGACCCATCACTAAACTAAACCATTTCCTTCAGCACCTCATCTATGTGTCTAGGAATATCTTCTTTAAGTCTTGTTCAAGACTGTATGTGAAGTACTAATTATTAGCGTGTCACCAACAGGACACATAGCACATTTGAAAATATCTGGTTTCACTATTTTTAACTGACAAAATTATTAATGCATTTCAGCTGCATCATTAGACTTACTTCTGCAATAAAAGAAAGTTGAATACCTGAAACAGTAACTCAGTTGGGAACAATTTTTACTCTATCCCTCTGGATGTCTATGAGTTCTTCCTTTTACAGCAGGTACAAATCACTTCAGCACATCTCCCATGACAGACCAAGAAATAAAAATGCTTACTTAAAGTTGACAACAAGAAGACAAAACTTTCTGTCATTTTCTGTGCAGTTTAGCACTCATAAGGTCTCCTCTGCAATACTTATTCATCTTTTATGAACACATTTCCAGAAAGATATGGACCAATAACAGAAAGTCAAGATGAGAGCGGCAGTAACAAAGATGCAAAAGCTGTGAAGAAATGTTGCTCTCTGTAGAAAGGATGACAGGGAGGAGAAGCCTTCATGTACATCAAACATCAATGTACAGTAAAAATGCAAGCATCTGTTCTCCTTAGCCTTTAAATTAGTTGTAATAACAGAGATATTGAATGTGCAGAAAACCTCCTAAAGATAAGATTAGCAAAGACTTGTAGCTGGTGGTCTGGAGACTGTGGTATCTTTCACAGGATGTTTTTCTTCTTTGGATCATGAAGTGAGAAGATGATCCCTTCAGGTTCTTTCCAACCCCGACTCGGTTACAGATGTCAGGAACAGGACTCTTCTGCCCAGGGCATCTTATAAGACCAAAAGAATGAAGGTGGAAGAAACTCTGCTTCTTCCTGCATATCTTCTTTCAGTTATGGAGCTCTTTCTCCTGTGCAGGTCTATGGGGTTTTGTCCTACATGTCCTTAAAAATAGACAGTCTGGCATTCTCATCATCACAACATGGAGTAATTTCCATTGTTACAAGCAATGAGTTAAGTGAAGTAGATACCACTGTCATTGTAACTTGTCTCTTTTTGTCAGCCTACATTAAATGCTCACTTAAGAGTTATTTTATCATTTTTAAATGATCTTGGCATTTATTTTATTTACTAATAACAAGAGTGTTATTGGGTTTGTGTGGGCTGCTTGTAGCGGCAGGCAGCAGCATAACAGCCTCTGCGCAGCTGCTAATGTCTCTTCTTCACAGGGAGTGAGTGGGAAGAGTGAGGAAATGAGTGGAGATTTGGCTGCTTCTCTTCAGCATGCCAGCTAGCGCAACTGAATCAACACAGTAGGGAAAATGTCTAACTGTATATCAGCAGCAGATGACTGCTCTCTGGAGTACAAGTGTAGTGCAATATACTTTTAGGTACTTTTCCATAAAAAGCAGGTCTAGATGGCATAGAACATACCACACACGGATGCTCAAGTTAGTCCTGAATGAATCGGTTCAGGCATAAGATCCTAGAGAGACACATTAGTATGGTATCCTGCCTTGGCTAATTTATCCCAAATAACTGGTATTTCTCAAGGCCTGTATTGTGCTACATAGAAATCTTAGTAAGACTCAGGCAAGGTTAAGATTCCCAAGTTACAAATTCTTCAGATCACTACCGAACTGCTAACTGCAAAAGATCCTTAATATTTGACATTAAAATTGTCTAAAATTTGTCTTGTTATATGTGTATTTGTGTGTGTGTGTGTGTGTGTGTGTGTGTGTGTGTGTGTGTGTGTCTAGGAGGGCATCACTATGGATATCAAATACCTAAGACTCTGTAATCTACCACCTAGGTATTTCTTTTCTTCTTGAAGCTTACTCAGAAGAGGTTCCTGTCAGTCAGTAAGAGCTCTTTTAAATTACCTTTTGGAGCAAGTGTTACATAGGTACAGATAAAAAACCACATTTTTCTGAATAACTTAGTAACTCTGAATGCCTTGTGCTGAAGCAATATAAATTACTGTAAAAGAATATGTAGTGCACCACCAAACAAAAAAGCGATACAGCCTAGGGGACAATATTTTGCCTAGGGACCAGGTGGTCACATAGTTGTCCTGAAATAACCCTAATTGCTCTGGAGTCCACTCTTGGGAATTGCTTTCATGTCATAGATTATGTATGGTCTTTTTAGAAAATATTTTTTAAATATCTGGAGCAAGATTATAAAGAGGTATAGTCCTTTCTCATGTGAGTTTGCACAGCAGACATGTTCCATGATCTTCTTGATCACTCCCTAACTCCAGCTTAACAGATCCTTGGGGTTGCCACAAAATTGAACATCCAAAAGAAGAGGTGAAGAGATGGATACTGTCATGTTCCCTCACTCTTCTGATAGACAAATCATAAAGGGACATCCTGCTGTCCATGCAAGATCCAGAGGCCAAACATCCTTTCTACCACAAGAGTTAGGGTAATCTTTCTCCAAAATTGTAAAAATAAGTGTCATGAAAAGAGATTGTGTTAGGCTTCTAAATAGATTTGCTGATTGAAATACACCTTTGACCAATTTGAATGTAACTATTTATATTATTATTTATTTCCATAATATATTCCAAACAAACTCTTTAGACACAAGCATAGCTTAAAGCAAGCTTCAAGATCTGTCTCACTGCTAAGTAACCAGTCCTGCTGACCTCCTTGAGCCATGAGTTCATGCTACAAGTGAAGCACTTGCTGTAACGAGCTTGCCCATCTGCAAGGCCAACAGCCTACCTACACTTTCTTTCCTCACCTCTCACTCTCCAGTCATCCTTATTCTCCATTATATTGGAGGCAACCTAAATATATCACAGAATACAGGAGGCAGCTTCAAGAAGGCATGGGAAGGTATAAAAATCTCTGAGATACAATGCCAGAGTCACTAAGGAGATGAATCAACATATTCTATACACACAAAGGAGTAAAAAATCTAAAGGTCATGCAGCAAAAATTAGGTATCAAGAACTTTCTATGGTTATTTAAAAAAAAAAAAAAATCACTAGAGGAGTTTAGCTAAATTCAGCCACTAGAGCTAGAAACATCTTTAATCCCATATTTCACATGATTTACTGAAAAAGCCATCTTGGTCAAAAAAGTATACTGACATTCCCTAAGGTTCAACAAAGGCACCGATGCACCCATAGACAAATTTAACAGGTTTATGGCACTGTATCAAAGAAACAGACAAATATGCTCTGCTTTAGGGTCTCATCAGCACGTACCCAATCTGAGTGAGCCATCGTGTTGAATTATATGTATCTAAGTACCTTGCTGAGCTGAGGCAATATTGGCATCCTTAAAATTGCTTGAGATTTTTCTCCTGTAAATCTGATGGAATTCTTTCAATTTCATCTAGAAATCAAAGATCTCACAGCTAGTTTAATAGTTAATGAAGAACTTAAGGCAAATTATGGAAATTGCCGAAGAAAGAAGACATTATGGCACTTTTTTCACTGCATGAAAAAAGCGCTATATGTTGGGGTTTTTTTTCATTTGGCACTGCATGAAAAAGGTGCCGTTTTTTCAGTATCAGAAAAACAAAACATTTTTCCTTTCTGAACTTGACAGTTCTTTCAAAGCTCCTTCAGATTCATAAAGCTGTAACCAAAGCATTTTTATTTATATGTGTAATTCAATTAATTTTTAAAGAAATCGCCTAGTTAGACACACGTAAACATACTGGTTAAGCTGTATATCTTCATTTTTTTCCACTTCAGTGGTTGAAGTTGTGTAGAACAGACTAAAAACTGCACCAAAGAGCGTACTCTCTTTTTATTGCTTGTCAAATTATTGCTGTGACACCCATAGTTGCTAGTAAAACATTGTGATCTACTGTTAGCAATGAAACACAGAGTGTGAGTTGCTCATTGAGTTTAGGTAATGTAGCATAAAACATTGCATGAAAACACTAATTTTCTCAATATATATTAGTAGACAGACACAGTGTTTACCAACCAGAAGTTGGAGACGGTTTTAAAGAGTTTATTCATCTGAAATCTTTCCTTGACTTTACTTAATCACTTTATATTTGGGGTTGCATTAAAGATAAATGACATATGTGCTGAGGAAGCAGAAGTTGCAATTTGACCTATGTCTCTGTCAGTCTTGGGTAGATGTCAACCTGACATATGCTGACATTTTTACAGTGAGCTTCATATGCATCATATCTTTAACACTGAGCTATCAGTTAAGGCATCAGTGATGTTACACCCACTGTAAGTTTGGCTGGTTTTATCTTTACCATGTTGCTTTGATTACTCTTCCTTTGTATTTGATGTAGGTGCAAAATACAGGAAATTTGTAGGTCATCGCTTCAGGCCTGCTGGTACCTGTCTTAGTAGCCTGAACAGTGCACCTGACATTCACTCCTTCCTCGTAGACCTGCCCTGACTTCAGGTATCTTACTGAAGATGATCTTGAGACTATTGTTACAGTGTGGCTTTAGAAGCTGTACAGATAAGAGCTAGTTTTATTTAATTTATCTGAACTGTATAAAGAGAATCATAAAACACAGTATTGTCAGCCTTTAATAATACTACCATTGAAACCTTTCATTATCTTAATATCAGTGTATTCAAGGAGAGGTTCTTTGTCTCTGTCCTTTTTCTTAAGATGCGTGTTTCTCAGTGTTAAGTAGCAGCTGTTGGCTAAAACCAGCAGAGGGGAAAGCACCATTTCTTGGATAGCAAAACAGTTGATATAAGCACATAATAATAAGCCATATAAAGTGAAAAACACTGTGGCTTGTACATTTCTTGATTGTTTTTTCTCAGTTTATCCCTATAAGGTTTATGTAGTTTCTCATGCTGCCTTTGTGGATCTAGATGCTGAGCTGTCTTTGAGAGCTGAGACCAACTTTTGCTGCACCTGCTCCATTCTCTGTCACTCTCTGGGAGAAAAATTGTATGTGTGGTGAATTTATCTTCATGAACGGACTAGGAAGGGATCACCAAACCCTATACACTACAGGAAGGCATGTAGTGGAAATTTAGCCTTGAAGACTTCCCTAGGACACATATTCAACACACCATCACAAAAAGCAAGTCACTACCAGACAGATTCTCCCTGCAACTGCCTAAGCATCAAGGCTGACTCTTCACTGACTTAGAGGAAGCCAAGAGCAAGTGGCCTCAGAGAACTGACAGTGTGAATCTTTTACTGCTCACTTGAACTCGAATGCCATAACAGTCATGATGACAAAGCACATCAAGAAAGTTAAGTATTAGTAGTGCAGAACTATGAACTGTAGCATGAGTGATCAGAAGCCACAAAAGCTATGCCTTGTGCCTGGAAAAGAAAGGTAATGATCCCAGGAGAGTCAATATCCTATGCTCTATACTGTCAGTTTTCGAGACATCCCAGGAAGTGAATTGTACCTCGGGAGAAAATAAAAAGCAAACAAACAAACAAACAAGATTGATAATCCTTGTCATTCCTGTTAGGAGAAAATGTTCTTTCTGAGCTGCAAATGTGGTGACCGTTACTGTAAGCTTGTGAGCAAAACATGACGGTTGAGCAATGAGAGGTTTTCTGTATCTTATGGCTAAATCTATACCAGCTCACATTCAATGCACACCAGTGAGCATTCTCCAGTTCTGCATACATGCCCCATCCTGGGGAAAGACTTGGGAGGATACTGTTCCCGTTCCCTGTATACCAATTTCAACACAGAGAAAACCTTGACCTGCAACACAGATGAAAATCTTCTGGAGAAGTGAGAGACTAGGTTCTCTAAATATGCCATAGCACACATCAAAACCTAAATCCAGACACAGTTCAAGGCCAACAGCTCCACCTCTGGCAACACCACCCACTCAGAGTTTGTGCTTAGGTCATATCTATCTCTGGAGCTTCAAATATGGGCAATCCTTCTTTTTCCATACCCGACTGCTCAAAAGCAGTTCATCCTGGCAGAACTCCTCTTTCCCTTCTGTTCATGGCCAAACAGAAGACATGCATTTATCAGCAAATGAGTGACAACTAAAACCCTTTCCAGTTTCCTTAAAAATAATGAGCACCTCGTGTTATAACACTTTAAGATGACTATTTTTTAAGTATTTTGTAGTCGCTGATATGTCATGGTTCTCATCAGAAAATATGTCAACTTGATATAAAAGCATTATTCCTTTAATCTAAGTGAGATTAAATAAAACATATTTTCAACGAGCTTTGCATATAGGTAAATGATTGACTTTCTTTGGCTCTGTAAATCACATTTATTTATTCATTCCTCAAAAGTTTTTTTCTCTCTCTATCTCCATTATTTGAATTTCATATTAAAGGTATGGGAATCAGTCAGACCTTTTATCTTACCCTAATAAACACCTTGTAATGTAAAAATGAGTGCAGATCAACCAATGTCTATGGCTGGTGTTCCCTTCCTGTGCTTTAACACCTGACAAAATTATTCATTAATTCAACAGCCACATTTAAAAGCAACAGTTCAAAGGCCTATGAACGGTAGAATAACGTGTTCAAAGCTGAAGTGCACTTCAGCAGCTGCAGTGTCAGAGTTTAGAGAAAGAATCATTTCCTGTGAGGTGAAGGGCTTGGGAGAGTGAGATAGTAGTTAGGAGAATCTCTACTTTATAAACTTGTTTCTGAGGCCTCTGGCGAGGCCAGCAGATATTAACTTGCATGTATTTAGGAAAAAAGAAGCATATAGTGAGGAGAGTTTTCCACACTGAAGTTTCTACATAAAACTTCCTTGGATCATGTGATTTTTTTTTTCCCCAATTAATTACTCACCAGGGGAAAAAGTAAATCATGAAGTAAATACAAACCATAGAAAGGAAAGAAAAGAAAACAAAGGACTTTGGTGCAATACTTTGAAATACGTTAGCAGATGAGTAATATCACAGAATCACAGAATCTTAAGGATTGGAAGGGACCTCTAAAGATCATCCAGTCCAACTCCCCTGCCAGAGCAGGACCTCCTAGAGTAGGTCACATAGGAACTCATCCAGGTGGGTTTTGAACATCTCCAGAAAAGGAGACTCCACAACCCATCTGGGCAACTGGTTCCAGTGCTCTGCCACTCGCACAGTGAAGAAATTTTCCTTATGTTTCTTTGGAACCTCTTATTCTCCAGCTTGTACCCACTGCCCCTTGTCATATCATCGGACAGCGCCGAGAACAGCCTGGATCCATCATCCTGACACCTGCCTTTTACCTATTTGTAAACATTAATGAGGTCACTCCTCACCCTCCTGTTCTCCAAGATAAAGAGCCCCAGCTTTCTCAGCCTTTCATCATAAGAGAGATGCTGTACTCCCTTCATCATCTTGATGACCCTGTGCTGAATTCTCTCCAGCAGCTCCCTGTCCTTCTGGAACTGAGAGGCCCAGAACTGGACACAATATTCCAGATGCAGTCTCACAAGGGCAGAGTAGAGGGAGAGGAGAACCTCTCTCAACCTACTGCCCACATCCCTTCTAATACACCCCAGGATGTCATTGGCCTTCTTGACCACAAGGGCACATTGCTGTCTCGTGGTCATCCTGCTGTCCACCAGCACCCCCAGGTCCCTTTCCCCTACACTACTCTCTAACAGTTCATTCCTCAGACTGTACTGGTACATGGGGTTATTCTTTCCCAGATGCTAAGAATTCATTCCAATGTCACATAGCTTCTATCAGCTGAGAAGTGTGGCATGTACTAGTCACATAGAGCTGTTTACACAGTTCTTGTGTCAGATAAAACACACTGTGTGCAACAAGCTGTACAAAATTTGGCTTGCTGTGCTTCAAAAGACTCCCTCCTTGACATGTTTTTTTGCTGAAGACTGATTTCTACCTCCTCTGTAAAAGTATATATTGGTTTCTAGCACTGTCCCAAACATCTATGACTGTCTGTATTATGGAAGGACCATACTTGAGCTAAACTGTTCAGACTTGTTCATATGACCAAGACCACCTTCTAGGGATATGAAATATCTAATCCTTGGTAGACCAGCCAGCACAGAGCCATGTTGTGATATTAGCATACAACAAGTTACTATTGGATATGTAATCTATTCAGCTGTAGATTTTCTCAGTGTTACAATGCAGATGCCCATTGTAAGATGTAGTGCACGTGATGCATGGAGCAGACCATGTACTCATGTCCATCAGTTTAGAGGAATGCTCTAAATTTTTCCAGTTTTGTTCTTACTGTGGTTAAATGTGGTCTTTTCAGGAACCCTGTTCTTGTGCAGGAGCACTGCAGAACATCAGAAGCTAGCATTTATTTCATAACAATTTGTTTCTGTCCTGCAAAACTATACCATTATGAGGGGCTTCATGCAATACTTACTGAAGTTCACTAACATCTTCCAATGAGAATAAAATCTCCCATTGACCGCAGTGGACACTGAATCAAGTCTCAAGTGAGGTTGCCTTTCCAGGGTTCAGAAATTAGAATCATAGAATCTTAGAACAATAGAAATATAGAATCATAGTATCACAGAATAGTTTGGGTTATAAGGCACCTTGCCCTAAACTAGGCTGCTGAAAGCACCAATCAACCTGGCCTTGAATACTTTCAGGGATGAGGCACCCAGAGCATCTCTGGGAAACCTATTTCAGTGCTTCACTGCACTCACAGCAGAGAACTTCTTCATATATAATCTAAATCTCCCCTCTTTCAGTTTGAAGTCATTACCCCTTGTCCTATTCCTACATGTCCTATTAAAAAGTCCCTCTCCAGCTTTTCTGTAGATCCCTTTAAATATTGGAAGGCTGGTCTAAGGTCTCCCCGGAGCATTCTCTTCTCCAGACCAAACAACCCCAATTCTCTCAAGCTGTGTTCAGTACTTCAGGTACTCCAGCTGTTCAATCATCATCTTCCAGCAGGTCAAGGGAGGTTTCCCTTCCCCTCTACTCTGCCCTGTTAAAGCCTCATGTGGAGTCCTGTGTCCAGTTCTGGGCTCTCCAGCTCAAGAGGGACAGGGAACTTCTAGACAGAGTCCAGGGCAGGGCCACCAAGATAATCAGGGGACTGGAGCATCTTTCTTATGAAGAAAGGCTGCAGTATCTGAGGCTGTTCAGCCTGGAGAAGAGGAGATTGAGAAGGGCCCTCATGAATATTTACAAGTATTTAACAGGTGTATGTCAAGAGGATGGGGCAACACTTTTTTTCTGTAGTTTCTAGTGAAAGGACTAGGGGTAATGGACAAAAGCTGGAACACAAAAAGTTCCATTTAAACTTCAGGAAAAGTTTATTTACTGTAAGGGTGAGGTAGCCCTGGTACAGGCTGTCCAGGGAAGTTGTGGCGTCTCTGCAGGTTTTCAAAACACTCTTGGATGTGTTTCTGTGTCACCTGATTGAGGTGGACCTGCTTTGGCAGGGGGGATGGACTAGATGATCTTTAGCAATCCCTTCCAACCCCCATTCTATGATTTTATGGCCCTTCTCTGGACTCACTTCAACAGCTCCATGTCCTTCTTATGTTGGGGCCCCAGACCTGGATGCAGTACTCCAGGTGGTGTCTCGCAAGAGCAGAGGGGGATAATTACCTGTCTCCACCTGCTGGACAATGTTTCTTTTGATGCAGCCTAGGATACAGCTGGCCTTCTGGGCTGCAAGTGCACATCTCTTACTCAGTTTATCATCCACCAATACCCCCAAGTCCTTGTACCTGGCATGAAGTTTGCACAGATCCACCTCTCAAGCCTGTCAAGATTCCTCTGGATGGGATTCCTTTCCTCCAGTATGTCAACTGCACCACACAGCTTGATGTCACTGGCAAACTTGCTGAGGGTACACTCAGTCCCATTGTCCATGTCACTGACAAAGATGTCAAATAGCATCAGACCCAATACCAGCCCCTGAGGAACATCACTTGTCACTGGTCACCACTCACACATCGAGATGTTAACCAGAACTCTTTGAATGCAATCATCCAGTCAGTTCCTTATCCACCAAGTGATCCATTGATCAGATCCATATCTCTCCAGTTTAGACAAGGGTGTCATGCAGGACACTGTCAAATGCTTTGCAAAAGTCCAGATAAATGACATCAGCTCCTCTCTCCTTTTCCACTGGTGTTGTAACCCTATTGCAGAAAGGCATCAAATTTGTCAGACACAATTTGCCCTTAGCGAAGCCACGTTGACTGTCATCAGCCTCGTTATTTTTCCATATGCCTTAGCATAATTTCCAGGAGGATCTGCCCCACAATTTGCCAGGCACAGAGGGGAGGCTGACTGGCCTGTAGTTCCCCAGCAACTCTAGCTCATAATATTCTGTCCTTTGGTGATGGTGTATTTCTCATATGATAAATCACTGGAACATGGACTCTCATTTACATCTTAAGACACTATCTCTAGAGGATGGAAGCAATTATTTCATAGCACCTTTCACCTTCTTCTGTCTATGAAATTTTGAATGCATCCATCCATTAAGTGATTTTAAATTGATCTTCTCCCTTAACTCCCCAATCTTTCCTCTCAAGGTTATTCAATTATATGTGTTGTATTGGGTAGTATTCCATTAAAGCATTTCATGTTTTTGATCCAGTAATATGTGTAAGCATTGGGTGAAGGAGAGGCAACTGATGGCCTCATGCTTTTATTTTGAGACCTGTTTTTGCTACACTAGATTGTACAGCCAGAAAACTCAAGTCTTTAAAAAAAACTATTTTTTTTTCATTTATTATTTGAACTGTTAGTTTTATCCAGGGAAGCAAGACAAAAAAGGTCAGGTTATTTTTATATAAGTACCTTCTCCATACTTAAAAAAAAAAAGAATTAATACCAGACTAATTTTCCAGGAGTATTTATTTTTAATTAAATTTCTAAGTTTCTGAGTAGCATTAAATAAGAGGACTTCATCAAATGTGCTGAACTCTTGCAAATCCCCACCAATCTCAGAACAAACAACAGCTACTTAAGAACAATGAACTCTAAAGTCACATTTCTACACACACTACTTTGAAAACACGATCTCTCATTTCAGTTTCTTTCTGTATAGCAAGTAAGAAGTCCTATGTACAGAAATATTGTATGCTTTCTTAAAGACTTTCCCTGCTTTTTAACTGAGTCAGAGTGACATCAACTCAGTGTGCTAAGATAATGCTAAGATAGTGTTAAGATTAAGATAATATGCAGGAATAAAAATAGACACCTTACCAGGCACATTTGCAGACAGGTGAAAGGGAAATCATATTCAGATGTACATAAAGGGAAATTTCTGGCATCACTGTCTTCCCATTAATTTCCCAAATGATGTCAGTGACTGACAGTAAATAGGAGCAGTTAATAGCGAGTCCTCTTGTTGCCTTAAAATGGAACTGCAGATGTGGCATTTGGCACTGTAGCTTGTTCCAGATGTCTATCACACTGTTGTGTGTCGAGTCTCTGCAGAAAAAAAGGTAACAAGACATCTACTGTGGGAGCATGGGTGGCACACTGCAAGACCTCACCCTACAACAGATGCTGCTCTAGGAATGCAACCACTGTGTCAGACTGAGACGCACAATGTCACCCACAAGCCCCTGTAGTATTGACGTCATGAAAGAAGGCAAATGCTACCGTACTGAAAGGTGAATAGAGTTTCCAAGCTTGTATCTCTTTAGATTTGGATCACAAAACCTTTGCAATGCTGTTTACATTGCTGATTGCCATTTGCACTGCTCTTATGCATGATTATTACCTAATGATGGAATTTAGGTGATCACATATATCCTTAACCTCCGTGAACTTTTGGCTAGATCACATCACTGATCCAGTTAATTTAATCTGATTAAATGAGAGCAGCATTTGGACCATGGTACACCTAGGTAACATATATTCAGCTATTCAGTTCTCAATAGCTTTGGAATTTATGACTAAGAATATCAAAAGTGATTATAACCTTGGTCAGAGGTGAACTAGACATTTAGGTACTTTTGGGGTTTGACTGACAGTGAACAAAAAATTCGTACTTTAACAAGCTGATTTCCTTCCTATCAACTGTTTGTAAGGCCTTTTTGCCTACGGTTGACAGTGGAGATGGCAAATAGGAGCTCACAGCCTCACTCCAAATATTTCAGACAACAGTTTGGCATCCTAGTACAAGATTGGAAGGGACCTTAAAGATCACCTAGTCCAACCCCCTGCCATGGGCAGGGACACCTTTTCCTAGACCAGGCTACTCAAAGCTCCATCCAGCCTGGCCTTGAACACTACCACGGATGAGGCATCCACAGGTTCTCTGGGCAACCCATTCCAGTGCCTCACCACCCTTACAATGGATGCTTTAATTGTTATAGGAAATGGGTTGTAATATTTCCAACTTTACATTATCTGATGTTCTGTTCCTTATAATGCCTTTTTGAATGTAAAGCTCTGGAAATCTTCATTAAACCTCAGCCGACATGTATGTTATTTAAAACACATCAAAGATCCATCAAACTGGTGAAAAGTATATCACACACGCCCCAAGCTTAGGTTTCCCAGTAGCCAGTCTTCATCCACAGCAGCCTCTACCTATCATAAGCACAGGGTTGCTATCTGTAAGCCTGCTTCTCAAGTTGTAATATTAGTATCTTCATATAATGTTTTCACTTTTTTTTTTGGCCTTTTCTTGCAGCTGTTGGTTAGTAGCATTTTCCTCTCATTTTGTTCCATGCAACCTCTTTGCACTGAATCCCAGATGCATGTGAAATGGCCACAAAAGAACTATCTGGGTTAAATGAGTACTAAACAGGTTTAAAATTAGTGCTTATTGTTTGGAAGCAGATGCAAGCTTCAAACAAATGCAAAACATCAATGGAAATGCAAAAAGGAGGGCAATTTGAAAATCAGATCCTAAGTACTTGATTCTATAGGTTGTTTTTTCTAGTAGTAATATCCAGAACAGTTCTGTTAATGTAATGGAAGCACATTGAATAACTACTCTACCAGCATTTGTGTTTGCAGAGTTCATGAATCAGCAAAATAACTCAGGTTCCCTGTCATTCTCATTTTAATGAACTGTTATCTCTACAAAACTACTCTTTTAGAAGCTAGTAAACACTGCTACACATCTCCACGCTACATTCTATCATCTCTACACTACATTCTACAAAAATTATTACTCGCTTCTAGAGTTACTGCTGCAGCTTCTTTTTCTTCACCTTTACCTTTGCATTATTGTTCTTGAAGGCCAGTTGTGTTTAGAATCATGGTCCTGAAGATCTGCAGTTCTAAAGTCTAGTGAGTTTTATCTGTCCATAATAAATGCAAATTGATGGGAATTGTCAACGTCAAATTTCTTCAAATACACCACTGACAAAATTCTCATATTTTCCTGAATTTTCATTCTTTATTTTGCCGTGCAGATTGAAGCAAAACCAAACAGTGTATTTGTGCCAGCATTTCAGGTAATGCAATGAAGAGGGTTTGCTCCAGGCATAAGCAAAGCAGCAGGTTCTGAGCATGGCATGTGAATAACAGTGACAAAATCATGGTCTAAAGTGAGAGGGAAATCTCCCAAGACTAATATCACCATTCCTTTGTCCAGCCTGTGGAGACTCAGAGGTAGGCAGAGTACTGCTCTTGTGAGATATTATTGCAGTACATTCCAGACACTAAGATGGAGTCAGCTCCTCAGCTCAAATAGCAGACCACCAAAGCTGTACTGCTGTGTTCTGTTTTATGCTTGCCTCCATGTATGTCCTGCTGCTGTTGCTGAGGGACATGGCTGTGCAGCTAATAGATTCTCCAAGAGCAGGGAAGGAGACAAGGGAAGCTGGATGGTGGAAGTGGACCATGGCATCCACCTTCCCATTACCTAGGACTCACTCATAGTGCCTGAGGGACAGACACACTCATCCAGAGCTGGCAGGGAGGTTGTTTACAGCCAGGCACAGAATGAGACTGGCTACCCAGACAGTGAAGTAGTGGCTGCTTGTTTTGGGGACAGGATGAGCTAAGCTCACTTAGCTTCAGTTCTCCAAATTTTGCAGCCTGGTGCCCTGAAATTAATTCTTTTTCATTCCCCAGATGTATTTAACTTGGCTATAGCCTTGTAAAGCCTTGAACTGGCTCTAAGAGTTGGTCAACAATGAACTCTGAAAGGATTGTGATGCACAGGAGGCTGAGACCATTGAGAGTGCCACTGCTAGAAATCCAAGTTCCCTCTACAAAGAACAGATTAAATGTAAATTCCCCCACAGTCCTCATTGTCTGTATGTTCCAGCTTCAACTCAGTGGATTCTCCTCTGAACCCTATGTGTCACATGCGTTTTCTAGAGGAAGCAGTTACAAAAAGTACTTTGCAAAGACAAACATCTTTCAGGTAATATTGGATTGCCAACTTGCATTGCTCACCGTAACATCTCAGCAAAAATGTTACAACCTGCAGGACTGCATGATCATCTATCCTAAAAGATTTTTTTTTAAGACCTGCTCTTGAAAACTTGGATGAAGAATAGTGCCAAGAGGGAAATTAACTTTCTGTACTTGTCTATAAAATGCACAAAAATCTGTCAGCATATGCCAATTAAAACAGCAGTGATTTTGATGTAGATATCCAACCGCTGAAATTAGAACAGGGCAACAGCTAGTTTCAAAAATAGTTCTGAACATACATTATGTGTAATGGCTTTTAGGAATGGTTTTGATTTAATGACAGCATTTGGGAAGAACAAGAGTAGAAAACCACTGAAATGAAATGGCCATTATTCCCCAAAGTATTGTTGCCAGGAGCCTCTTGTGGCTTACAGTTAACAGTAGATGCTCACCAGGATTAATTTTCATTGCAAGCCACATTCACTTCTCCACATTATCCAGGTCAATGCTCTCTTTAGTAACTCTAATCTTACCTCTGTTGCCTGCTTATTTGAGCTCTTTCAAATTGGATAGACACTACTCTATTTCATACCATTTTAACTGTTTGCCAGTTTATAAATATTACATTTTTGTATGCATCCTCTTTTCCTGTATTGATAAATATCAAAGGTGTGAATAGCAGTGGAAATAAAGGGAAGAAGACCATAATCTTCTTTAAAATATATGTCCAGGACTCAAAGAAAATAAATGTATTTGCCAGAATGGCTTATGCTCACTTTAAAAGTGCAGAGGTCTTCTTACATGTTGTAAGAGCACTGCAGAGTAGACAGCTATATCTTGATCATGGGAACCACAAAGCAAACAGAGTGCTAGTCAGTGCTGAAAGCAGCGCCCTGGTCTTGGGAATTAGGAAATGTCCCTTCCTCAGTTGGTGAAATAGTTTACAGGCACCCGACCTTAGTGGAACTCTCTCAGACTGTTCCTATAAACCACTTGAACTTATTTTCCAGCATCTCCCTGGTATTTCTTGAAAGAAACACCAAAAATACTTTGGCACATCTCTCTCTCATCACCTAAGCCGTGAAATCTGCAGCAAGACTTACCATAGACCTGCATGCCAGGAGGCTACAGTTCTGATTACTCCTTAATTATTAGTGCCTCCATCCCCAGTCTACTATTCAGTCACTGGACAGGCCAAAGGCAATCAGGCACATACATATTTCTCCAGACATGGAGGCACTACTGTCATACAGGTGAAATTTGAAGGCAGATGCTGATCTTAAACCTCTACCAAGGACTGCAGAACAGTCCTGCAGACACATAAATCATGACATGATGCTGTGCCATCACTAAGAAGAGGTACAGACCTAGGACATCAATAATTAGCATTTTCATTGCAATCCCTGCAATTGCACTGAAGGTAATTTTACTACTCGACTGCTGACTATTGATCATAAACTCTTGTGTTGGCTTGTAAAATAGTTCTAATAATTTTATATTAAATACAGGCTTTCCAAATTTTATTCTTCCTAGACAGACATAAGATTCTTGGTCACAAGGAATCTCTCCATGGTTTATTTACATCTAAATGTTGTGAAGCTCAGCACTGTCCAACTAGAGACCAATAGAATGATTCACAAATTATTTTCCATCACCATGTACCAGGAGAAAACAAACTGCTATAATTTAATTCAACGTTTTGGTTATTGAATAAGTGGGACCCTTGTGTTGTAGCTGAAATCTTATCACAGTGGATTTGTGTTCATCCATTCATTCCAAGGGAAAAAATAAAGGCATACTTTTTGGTAGTTACAACTCATTCCTGTTAAAGAGAAGGTAGGCTACAGTACTTTACAAGTTGCTTCAAAAGATAGTAGTGGGAGTCATCTTTCAAATCAATGTTACCTGAGAGCTCACTGGAACACCCTGTTTATGGATGTGAACAAACCACATTGTTTCTACATAGAGAATAGCTTTGAGTCATGACTTCCACAGCATGCTTACTGAAAACAACTTTCTAGCCTAACTTCTGCTTCTACCAAATTCAGGGTCCACAGAGAGGTTCTTCCACATTCTGACCATTTGCAGAAATAGATATTCAGAGGTATCTCAGTATTCCTCTTTTTATAAAGCATACTAAAATCTGTCCCTTCAAGATTTATTACTATACCCCCAAGAAATATTCCACAAAATACCTTTTCAGCCTATATAAACGAGCCTCTACATATATGATAAATACATTGTATGTATCACACACACACACACACACAGAGAGGTACTTTCTGCAGCTTATTTCTGTGTAGGATGAAAAACAGAAAACACGAGGAAAAAAACTCATGGAACATGGAATAGTTACTGTTTAAAACTACAGTGATGTTATCTTAAAATGAAGCTTGCATCATAGTTTGAGATAGAAGAGTCCTGGTAGGGACAAAGTATAAACCCATATGGGGAGAAAACAGAGGAGGGGGAAAAGAACTGTTAATGAGAAATATCTTAATTCAGTGTATTGCAGGTATACAAATATATTTTCCACTATCCCCAAAAGATTAGAATTGTCAGATTTTTGTGTATTGAGGAGAATGTGTTTCATAAAGCAGCATTAACTAACAAAACTATAAAGGAAAGAAGTATAAGAGAAGCAAATTAGAGTAGTACCAAATCAGACATTATCATGAATAAATATGTAAAAATGGAAAATTAGAACTCAACTCAGACAACTGGAGAAGGTCACAGATCTGATTTTCTTCTTCCATTTTTAGTGTTATGAAACAGGAAAAAAATGAAGTATGAAGTTAAAAGGAAAAAGTCCCCCTCAGTTTTCCATCATAGAAAAATGTCAACACCATTACACTGTCCTGTTGAAGGGCTTTATGCACATTTTAATTAAAAGAATAATGAATGGCTAAATCCATCTTTCCTACTTTGTTATTTTGCAACAGTAAAAAGAATGTACTCTAAAGGAGTTTTTAAGGTTCCATTTGTATTTGTTCCTTATCTATATTTTGTTGCTATCTACTAGTAAGTAATCTCGGGATGGTCTCTAAGGCAGGCCCACATTTGGACCTGAAAGCTTTTGATACAGTTGGGCTTAAGCAGCACTGAGACACCACCAGTCAAGGTGGTAGTCAAGGCCTCTGGATTCCCTGTGATGTGAATCCATGCCTTGGCACCCCCTACTCCAGCCCTAAGTTTTTAAGAGCTATGTGCCCTGAGGGCTACAAAACAGTCTTACGTGTCCTGTAACAGAATAAACTTTTCTAGGAAATCTACCTTAGATATAAAGTCTTCAGAGAGTTACAAGACATCAGAGCAAGGAACATGGGCTTTTAAGAAATGCTTTCTTAATTACATAAACACTCAGAGATCTCTTAGAACTCTTCCAGTTCCCAGTACTGGAGAAAGACACAGCAGGAACAGGTTTTGCAACTGACATTTTTCTAACCAAAAATAATGTGGGCTAGACACTTGTCCTGTGGGTAAGTCAGCTTGTAAGAAACCAAATCATCAGAAAACAGGATTTAAAGATTGGAGCAAGGGAAATTGATAATGATAGAACAAGCAGCAAGGTAAATTTTGACAGAAGGCAAGGAAAATGATTGTCATGAAGTGAGGTACCCTCAGGGGCTGTGGAATCTCTACTCCTGGAGACACTCAATATACTGCTGAACAATCCTTCGAGCAACCTGATCTAACTACAAATCTGGCTCTGCTTTGCTCAGGGCTGACCAGATGGCCTCCATAAGTCATTGTAAGGATGAATTATTCCTATGATTCTCTGAAATGCTAGGAGGAGTGATTTTAGGTCCTTTTTTACATATGTGAAATAAATCCCTCACCCACAACATAAAGTAAAACAGCAGTATTATATTTATATTTTTGAGGTAGTCAAAACACAGAAGAGGCTCATATATTCATCACACAAGCAATTTTTGCCTCAGAAATGTCTTAGTAGAGACAAAAACAGGTGAGAAGTACTGGGAGAGGACTAGGTCACAGTATAGTATCCAAGCAGAGACGGTCAGTCCTGACAATGAGACTACGGTATGAAAGCACAGTTGTTATTTTCACTGCTCATCCAGGGGTATAGAATGGGACACAAAACTCAATGACAGCACATTTATTGTCTTCCACCAACTCTTAAAAAGTAAATACAGCTATTTGCTGTTTACTGGCTGGAATCATCTCTTTTAGGACTTAAATATGCCATGAAATATTTGGGAAAAGCAAAGAAATTTTACAGAAGTAAAGACATACACTGTGAGTGCTGCATGGCTTAGACAATCAACATTTAGCTTTGAGCTCAGTGGCACAGAATACATGACAATGAGAATGAAACTAGGACTTGGCATATTTCTGCAGTATAATAATATAACCATTTAAATGAACAATCACACCTTGAATTTTTTCCTTTAGTTCACCCCAGTTTCAGTCATGCATCATTTAATATGTGAATTCTGTTTCTGAAGGCACTAATTTAATTGCAAGCATTGAGAAGGGACTTGGCTTGTCCACATTGCAAGCATGAGCTTATGGATTCAAAATACTGATGCTCAAAACTGTTTCACATCACACAAGCATTCCAACTATGTATACACACCAGAGAAGTCCCAAAGGTACCTTAATCCATGTGACTATGCATATATCTGTACAACCAAGCCGTTAGTGGCACGGAGCATCATGATTCTGTTTAAGACCTCATGGGCTTTGCAAAATAGGTCCCTTTCTCATCCACAAGGCCCAAACCCAAACGATATTTACAAAAATGTTAGTATGACAGTGGCACAAAACAGATGAATAGTACCTTTTCTCCTCTCATCTGAATACTTCTCTGTATAGAAAGCCAGCTTCAGCTCTGCCCTGTATCTGAAGAGACAAGAGTACATATGTTTCTCATCCCAGGAAACTGACTGTCCTCTAAAAGACAGCATAGTCTTTAAACTGGGGTACTTCCTTCATCTCTCCTGTCCTACCGAATATTTCAGTGATTTGGGAGTTACTAAGACTTTTTGAGAGAAAGACAGATGAAAACTCACTAGCATAGTAATTTGGGCCTTAATACAAAAGAAATGTGGAATCCATCTAATTCCTTAGTCTGCTGCAGTTTTATATGTAAAGTGGAAATGTCTCATCAGAAGAGGATGGGACATGACAACCCTGAACTCAGTGCCTGGATCCTGCCATAGTTGGAGGGTATTTAAGTTCCAGCAGGCAGAAAAGAGAGAGGAGCAATTTCTTCTCTCATTTTCCAGAAATATTTGGTAAACAGCTGGTCATTGTCCTTGAGGTGATTATTATATGTTGGGGAAGCAAAGGATAGGAAAAGGTGAAGTTGCTGCAGACACTTGATTTCAGGAGCAAATTCACAGCAGAGACTTAGAGAGCTATCCTTCACAGACCAACACTGAGCCTTCTTGAGAACCGCAGACTTCTTAAATAGCCCTTGATCCTCTTCTTTTTTACATTTTCTAGCTTGGGTTGCTTCTTGGTCAATTCACGTGTTTCTGCAATAAGGTTTGGCCAATGCCGGCCTCTGGCTAAAAAAAGGTACACAATTCAGTATCCTCTGAAGAAGGACACCAAATGAAAGGAAATATGCCTGCAGAATAAAAAATATTTAGTGCCAAGAGCAGAACCATGGATGATTCTCCATTCTCTCACTGAACACAGTTTTTCTTGAAAATTTCTGAGCAGATGAGGCTGCAGGTCTGTGTAAGACGTTTGCGCTCTGTCCCCATTGTTGCAGTAGCCTGTCTGTCTTGAGGGACAATACTGGCCTGAAGGGCACTGGCTGGACTTGGCAAGCAACACTAACACATCCTTGTCTTTTCAAAGATTTTAATATACAGCTGTAGGGGAGAACTCAGTGCTTCTCCTCATGACAGCAAAAAGACATACCAAAAGAACAAACATAGAATCACAGAATCACACAATGGTAGTGGTTGGAAGGGACCTTTAGAGATCATCTAGTCCAACCGCCCTGCAGAAGCAGGTTCACCTAGATCAGGTCACACAGGAACACATCCAGGTGGGTATTAAATACATGTAGGTCAACTGAAAAGTCTAGCCTATGTATATCTGAACATTGGTAGACAGGACAAGAGAATTTATTTGCTGACTTTCTGATATTACAGAATCATTTTTAAAAAAAAAGTTTGGCATGAAAGGCATTTTGATATCTAATGACGCTAGTGCATTTATCCAAATGTCTTTTGCCTTAAACATCTTAATAGAAATTATACTATTCTCCACTTAAATTTCGTGTAGTCATGCAGTCAAGCCAGTCTTGAAATCAAGATGTGTTTCAGATCATCCAAGCAACGTTAATCACTATAAGATCTCTGAATCACTAGATATAAAGCTATATTTGACTTCTTTATTCATAGCAAATACAAGAACATTGGAATGCTTTCAAAGACCTAAACAGCCCATTTTCTCTACTTCAGTCACTACTTACAGGCTCTTCACTTAAATATAGGAAACTAATGAAAACTGCATAGCAGGAGCAATTGCTATTTAAATAACCGTGCCCTAGTATTTGTACATACCGTTCCTGCCGCTGCAGTTTTGGAAAGAATTGGACTATCTGCTTTGGACAGAACATTAACTCATGTTGACCTAGATCTAAACTCACTCAAACTTTGCTTGGATTGTAAACTAAGATTATGATATTTTTCAAAAACACAAATCAATTGTCTGCCCACAATGTGAACTATTTTCTTTGGCTGGAAATGTACACAGATCTGATGCCCTATTTTTCTTCAGCAGAAGTTATCATTTTAGCATTTTAAAATGCTGAAATATTTTTAAGAGTTGCATGATCTTTCTATATTCAGGTTTGTTTCACTTCCCTCTATGAATATTTCCTCTTATGTGCAGCAGTAAGTTTCAAACACCATCACTACTGCTGCTTCTGTTTACTAGCTGCAGATAATTCAGAGCTTTTGAAGTTATAGGTGTCCTTGTTTCCTCACATCAATTGACAGTATCATGAAGTAGCCTACGAGTTGCTATTGGGAGCAAATGAAATATCACCAAGCCTCTTTCTGGTTCTGGTGGAAACCAGAATCAAGCTGCTAGGTCTTGATTTCTCAGTTATCAGCTTTGGCAACACTACTTACCAAGACAGTTAGTCATTTCTTCCTTTCCCAGAATTTCTCATGAGCATTGGTTTCTGGAGATACTAAATCTCCTACCTGGTGCTTCAGGAAGATCTATACTTTTATAAATGTGAGCTTGAGTAGAAAATGAGTTGGTGAAATGTGCTGGTGAAATTACCAGGGTGGGGACCAGATAAACTAGGGAATACAAACTAAAAACTAGACTCAAAAAACTCCATTTGTTACAGAAAGAAGTCTGAACTTCCATTCTAGTAAGCAAATAAATCAATAAATAATAAAAATAATGTTTACAAGGTTATAAATAGACATCAAAGTAAACACTCCACTAAGATGAATGGTACAGTTTGCACTCCTCTTAGAACTATTGATTCAGTCTGGATGCCTGTAGATTCGTGAAAATAATACTGCATCATCCACATTTTAGAAGGTTTCTTTCTATCAAAAAGTGTTATCTCTCAAGACAAAAGTTTAAAATGGTACAAGGCAATTGTTAGAAGTTGTTCCACATATTTTCAGCTTTATGTCATTAAATGATGAGGATTTTTTTTTCCCAGTAATAAGATTCTGACACTTAAGTAATAGCAATAGAACTGAAAAAAAAAAATAAATCAACTTGGAAGAAAAAACATGATCCTGTTTAAAAGTATAGTATTACTCTATGAGAAGCCATCTCATGATCAGTTTTGAGAACATTCTGTTGATGATAGCCATATATACCTTAATTTTTATGCAAATAACCCTCTCCTTATTTATATTACCTGTGGAATAGCAAAATTTATTGATCATAAAGATATCCATTCATATGAGATAAGTTTTTTAAGAAAAGTAGTGTCTTGTGTCTCAAACACTGATAAAAAAGGTTTGATGTTTTTTATATGGAAATAGAGCCCTAGATGAGTCATTTTTCTTCCACCAATTAAGACAAATTGTCCATGCAGAACCATTTTCACCACAGACCTAAAGTCAGGTAAGATGAATACAGACACAATTTCAGTTAAAGTCAGTAATTTTTAGGTCTGTGCTGATTCAAAACAGGCTAAGACATCACCTAAAAGACATAATTCATAATTATTATGTTTTATACAGGTAATTCATTTTATATTTCTTCAATTTATTTGTAGGTAAACTAACCACACCTAAAAAGACATAGCTTTGTTTTGCGAGTCTAATGGTCTCACAGAATTATACATGTGTGGATCCAACTACATGCAAGAGTGTCATTGCCACATATCTGTTTCATCTGATCGAGACTTAAAGCAAAGAGAGGAATAGTTTTGTTTACATGGACTACCTCACTGGCAATATACTGGAGGATACTCTAGTACTATTTATTGAACTATACTATAATGCTTCTCACCATTTGTTCAGAATCCTATAGTCTATAACATGGCTCAGGAGTCCCAGTTGTGTGAATTCAGTGTTTTCCTTATCAATTCCTTTGCCTTCTGCTATCTCAGATGCACAATACCATCATTATGAAAAGGCAAATGCCTGCCTATGTGAAAATAACGCTAATATGGGAAGAATTACATTAAGCACAGCACAGCATCTTGAACATGCTAAACAGAAAGAGACACCGTCCCTCACAGTGTCTGCCTTTTTAATCTATAATCTGAATCTCCGTTGCTGTCCTAAAAAGTTCTCTTTGAAAACTTACACTGGCAGGCTTTACAAAACAGAGCAGTTCCTGCCTGTCTCTCAGGTGAAGTCAGTAGAGGCACTGCTGGACAACAAGGCAAGTAGACTTCTGGCATGGAGCTCTCTGGACTGGAGAAATTTTCACTGTCTAACAGAAAGGGTCACAGATCTTCCTGGTGGAAGAACTTTGTAAAGGATCCTCCTGAACATGTCCTTCCCCTGTGGACCCTGCTTGCAATTTTCTCAACTTCTAGTTATTTATTAAGCATACTGGTAAGGAAGTCATTATGGGCATCATGTAGATGTGTACACTATGTTCCGCTAATGGAACTTCAAGGATGTTGTTTTGAATCTTGCCTAAGAGGCCAAATACATCAACTTTATAATATATTCAATCTGTAAAAGCATTTGTCCTTAAAACTCCAGTGTCCTCACGAAGAAGGCTTTCCTGTTAATGGAATCAAATAGTAGAGTTCAACATAGCAGCCAAACAAATCCTGTTTTGCTTTAGGTTTTTTTTTTTTTAATGAAACTTGTTGGCTCTTGCCTTCAGACCCATCCCCCTTTGCTTGCTGCTTGTTTCACTGCCATTATGTCTAAATTAATGATGTGTTTGGCAGTCAGACAACTGATCCAATTGGCTGCAATGTCACAGTTTGAAAATGCTCATCAGTCCTGCAGCCTACTAATTTTTTATGACTGACATTAACACAACCAGTGAACAATGTGCCTGCTCCTGCTCTTTCCACACACTCAGCACACAAACATCATTTACATCAAGTTGGAGAATATATAGTCATGCTCATTGAGTATGGGGAGCTCCATTCAAGAGAATTGCAGAGGGAATGGTTGTTGGATGAGCAGTGACTCTGTAGCTAACTCTGGGAGTCCACCCTGATGTTCCACAATCCCTTCCAGAGTAAGACAGGAGACATTTTTAGCACGGGGCTCTCTTAAGTGAGTAAGCCAGCATCATTGCATTTCTAACAACTTGGCTGCAGCAAAAAGGCAGGAAAAACCAAAGCTATTCATATCTAAGTCTCTCTGGCAGCAACTCAACAAAAGGACTTGCATGCCTTACAGTGCTAAAATAGACCATCCAGATTATTAATGATAGTAGCAGACAGTACAAGAACCAGGATAGACTCCCGTGAAACTCCATACAATTTAGCCTTCCATTTTGACAGTGAAACATCACTAACTGCTCCCTAAGTACGCTTTTCAAAGTCATTTTATACATATCACTTTTTTGGTTTATACTTTTTTCTTTTACTTTACTTACTTACATGAATGATGTGTGAGATAGTGTCAGAAGTTTTACTAGAATCAAGAGAGACAGCATCTGTGGTCTCTCCCCAGTGAGCAAAGTCTGTTCCTCACTTTGAGAAAGAAATTATATTTGTTTCACTTTGCTTGTTCCTGGAAAGTCAAGGGTGACTGTACCCCATCTCCTTACTTTTCAGGTGCTTGGAAATATTTTATTAGATTGCTCATTTCTTTTTAGAAATTGAAGTTAGTCAGTTGGCCTATAATTTCTCAGCATTGTTTCTTTAAAAGACAGAAAACATGGCTGTCCAGAGACAATTTCCAGACAGTTCATTCACTCTTCCCAGTTTCTCAAAGATAACAGCAAACAGACATAAGATTTCATTAGTCTGTTCTTTTCTTGGAGGAAATTCATCAGGCTTAGCTGATTCTCTTTAAGAATCTGAGATCTTGTTTACCTTTTTGCAGGTGGAATTAGTTGTACTACTTGCCACCTCAAAATTGAGCTCTGAAATGAAGGGCAATGTAGAAAAACTTGTCTCAACGTATTTTCCTAGAAGAAACCTCTAATACTTAAGTGCTGATGTCATAGGTGTTAGAACTAAATGCATTTTCTCCAAGGTCAAGTGGAAAAATCTTGGGAAGTGAACAAATGAACATTTTCCACTTTCAATTCATTGTCCTTCATTCTGCAGGGATTTTTTTTCTTGAACTTTCAGTGTGGCTACACATTTGCAGCAATATTTTCAAGATTATTGAATTCTAATTAGTCTCACCATCTCACCTTGGCTTATAGGCAAAAGAATTTCTTTTTTTCCCAGGCAAGAACAAGTTAACAATTAAAACGCTCACAGTACAAGTCTTACCTATATATCAATATGATGACGTCCAATCAATTGATTTAAGCACAGAACAGTGCTATCCTCTGAACCAGTAAGTCCAAAGCTATTCAATAACATTACAAGGACGTAGCAGATTAAAGACAAGAATCGTCTTTCTCTGAATCATCTACTTATAGTTTCTTTTAGATGTGTAATTGATTGGATCCTCCAATACACCAATTTCTTCTACGTTGTTAGCAGCATCTCATCAAATATTCTTTGCTTCAGGACTGTAGCTGTACTAACCATCTTACAGCACGAGTGAAAAGTTCTCTGACAACTTGTTCACAAGACAACGAAAAAGCTGAGAATAGCAAATGAGACCACCCATGCTTCACACTGAAGTTTGAGAGCTCGGCAGCAACAAAGCTTACTTTCTTTAAACCTTTCATTGCCGCTCAGTTTTGCTATGCAAATCAGGGCTTATACAGGACAAGCAGAAACTAATATGAGAATGAAATGCGTTGATCCTAAGACAGTCTTTACTACTTTACAGGCCTGACCATTTAGAATGTATGTCAAAATTAGAATTATGCGTGTGAACCAAAAGTAGTCTGAGTTAAACGTCTGAAAGTTTTTTTTAATTGCAAAAAAAGTCATTCGTTTTCTTGATTCACATATAAGATGTATGTTTTACAGGCCTCTGGTAGAAATATTTTAGTATTCTTTTAAAAAAGATTTTTTTATTTTCACTTCAGGCTTTTTCAATATCTATATTTAATTTTTCTATAACTAGTCACGCTTTTCAAAACAGACATTTTCCATAAAGTCAGGAAACTTCCTTGTTCCAGTAGGTCTTCCTGGGCAAGCAGCTGCTGGGAATGAAAGCACAAAAGACTGAGCAGCTATTGAAAAAGTTTACATTAAAAGTGGAACAGCAAAAGGCGTCAATGTGGAAGTAGGAAGCAGAGTGAAATGAAAAGACAGTGTCTTTTGAAAATCAAAAGACATCTAGGAAAAGCAAGATATAACTAAAGGTATCACAGAGCAGCTTTTTTATTTCACTGGAGTAATGGTTTACACTAACCCACCCAATATGCCATCATGATTAGGAACAACTCAGCTATGGAGGCAGTAACCTCAAGCAGTAGGATGGCACTGAGTAGTAAAGGGGCTCTTCCAACCACTCCAGTAAGATAAATTAGAGCATCTCCATCCATATCCATAGGATATGTGTAATGAGACAATGTAAGCGTGGAGTATAAAAATTGAAGTATTAAAGTGAAAAATAAATTAATAGCAATAAAGGCATGCATTTGAAATCAAGGGAAGTAAAAAGAAAATATAGATTTGCCATTTAATGAAGGAGGACAGCAAACAACAGGTGTAAAGAAGGATGGATCTTCCAAAGCTTATTTTGCTTCAGGCTTCATGTAAAAAATTAATTGAAAGCAAATGTTAGTGAAATTCACTTAAAAGAGAACAGTACGGAGGCCAGAACAGAGAAGGGGTAGGTGCAGTAATATTTAGTTAATTCAAATGTATTTAAGTTATTGGTTCCTGATGAACATTTAAAGAATCACCCAAAGCAGTCCCTGGGGCACTACCTTTGACAACCTGAGGAAGGAGGGAAAGGATTCAAAAGACTGCAGAGAAGTCAGCCTAGTATCTATAATTAAAAGAGAGGAACAGAATCATAGCCTAATTCAGTGTCAGAAGCAATATTAGACGAAGAATTAAATAATCAATGTATAAGGATCTTTAGGATATTAAGGTGATTAAAACTGCCAACATAGATTTGTCAAGAGTAAATCATGTCAAATCAATCTGCTCTCTCCTTGCAGAAGGACAGCTGCTCTAATGATTGAAAAAGACATAGTAATCTCAGTGATATACCTGTACTTTGATAAGGATTTTTGGTTTGTTTTGCATGTCTTGGCATATATAAATCACAGAAATATGGCATAGACAAAATCACCATAAAATAGTGGCAAAACTGTCTAAAAATGCATTCAAACCACAAATGTCCCAAATGCATTATCAGCATAACAATGATATGCATAGGATTTTACAATAAATCATCCTCGACCCAGTTTGATTCAATGTGTTCATGAATGAGTTGGATGACAGAACAGAGAATACACTTAAGACATTTGTGGTGACATAATGTTAAGCACACCAGAGAAGACAATATCAGAAATGTAATTGATCTTGATACGTTGGACGTCAAACTTGAAATTCAATAAAGACAAATGCAGAGCACTACACCAAAAAGAGACATTAGATACACAATTACAAAATGAAAAACTGAAGAGGCAGCAATCCATCAGAAAGGGACCTGCTGTAACAGCAGTTTGCTGAGTGGATAAAAGTTGTGACACTCCTGGAGAAAAAAATTAAGGCAAATCTAATTCTGGATCAAAATCAGAGGAGTGTCACAGGTAAGAAACACAATGCACTGATTCTGCTCTGCTTACAGTCAGACATCCACTGCACCATGATACCTCATTTGCTCAACATACTTTACACCAAACACAATTTAGGGGAAAGCTAACAGACAAAGCAACAAGAATGACAGAGCATTTAGAAACAGGATAAAAGTCTAATGGGAAAAAAAAACAACCTAAGGAGTAGACACAGTAATACTTCAATATGTAAAAGCAGAGAGTGAGTTCTATGATGGCAGCTGTGGCAAACTGCTGGAGGCAGCTAAACATTTGGGAGTTATTCATAGTGCTATGCCAGAGCCCTAGAAAGCAGGGCTGCCTGCTACTGCTGCCACTGACAAGGGCTTGGGTGGGTAGAGTTGGGGCTATTCTGGGGAGGAAGAAGAGATCCCAGAAGCAAAAGTCACTGTTCAGCACTGGGACAGGAGCAACAGGTCTGTTTTCCACGTATTTTTGCTTGTAAGTACAGTCTGGATTCAGACTTTCTCCTTGAAGGCTGACTGTCAACTTTCAGTCTTGCCTACACCATTGAAAGAATTTGAGTTGCACTGTGGAAGGCATGTATAGAAAGTATGAGGATCAGCTCTTGATGTCCATCCAGGGAAGGATAACAATTTAACAGCTTTGCAGCTGATAAATATGTATTAGCATAGATGTCAAGATATAATACATTATATTAGCATAGATATTAAGGGGAAAATCCTAAAGAAATGGACTGGAAATCGTAGTCTAGAACATTTTGGAAACTCCTTTGCCAGAGAGATGAAAGAGCCATTAGGGGAAATATATATTAGCATGAATAGGCAGGACTATTTGTTTTCTCTCTGGGAAGGAAGACAAACGTGACTTCCTGAGGGTGCTTTCCATCTTCACATTTCTGATTAATAACATTTCACTAAATCTCCACATTTTACCAGGAAAAAACGTTGAAAGCAGATCATCTCACTCTGTGCTGATGACAACTTTCAGAGTCACTCTTCATGGCCCCAGGGCAAATGACTGCCAGGATAAGGTTCATTACAATTTTTATCTAGGATTATATAGTGTGTGACATCAGCCCACAGAAATTGTTTCTGGCTTCGCTCTCTGGCATCAATGAGCAAGTGCTAAGTCATACATCTGTTTGGGAATGCAATCACATTATTATCTACTGACAGAGAACATAATCAACTAATTTCGGCCCTGGTATAAATGGATAACCATTTATTATAAATGGATAACCATTCTCAGTTACTCTCTGAAGAAGCCTCCTTGTCTCCATTACTGCTGTATAGGTAAATTAAACTCCTCAATTTATGTGCTCCAAATTAGTTAAAATAATTTAAAGTAGATGAAGTTAACCACTTGGAAGTTATTTCTCAATAACTAAGCTATTAGTAATCATTCCTAGGGCTCTTTATAATCAATGCTGGATTGTTTCTCAGTGAATATGCACATCTCCTTGCTATTACTTCAGTGGAGTAATGCTGAGTTAAACCAACTGAGGATTTGGCCCACAATATCTCAAGGGTACTTCCTTTTAATTTAGTAATAATTATACCCTAGTCTAATATACTAGAAGGTCTTTGGCCTTTGAGTTAATGAAATAATACCAACATGGCCCTCAGAATCAATTCATTCAGCAAAGAGGAAAATTATTACTTCACAAACAGGAAGTAACCTCAATTCAATTCAATAAACTTCATTGTGTATATAAAAAGAGGGGGGGAAAGAGGAGATTAACAAGTAGAAGATAATTTTTAATATGATTTTCTATGGTTCTTATCTCTCTGGTATCTGATAGCACAGACTAAAAGTGTAAACCATGGACATGTACACGCACGCATACACACACACAAACAAATTAAATTAATCCCAATTTCATCACCTACTAAAGGCTTCACAAGATTATTGCATATTGTACAAAGGAATGACAAGCAATATATGTTTTGCCAAGCGCAGAAGGCACACCTCAGACTAGATTAAGGATTACCTAGGAGGATGGTCTTCCATCCTCCCAGTGGACTAGTAGGGAGACTGAACTTGCGGTCTCAGAACAAGAACCTAAATAAAGAGGTGACAGCAGCTCCTCTTTTCTAAACTTCTCAAAGAAAAGCTATTTCATCTCCTGCTCCCATACCCTATTGTTATGGAGGAAAACTGCCAGGAAGAGCAAGCAGATCAAAATAATATAGTCCTTATAGCTCACTTGCTTAGTCTGAGCTAATTCTGTTGACTACCACACAATTATATCCACAGAATCTTAGAGTTACACAGAGAGAGAGAATCAAGTCCTGCTGAAACCAAAAGAAAATACCAGAGTCTCATACATTAAACATTGTATCCAAAAGGAGAGTTACAGGGGATGGATTTTAAACTTCTGGGCCAAGTAAAACTTGTGCTTTATACAGTAATTTATATGCATAGTCATAAAATAGTTCTTTCTCATTTGCTTCTGTTCACATCCAATTGGTTTAATATAAATTTTCATAGTACAACTGTAGGAGCAGAATTCTGCCCAAAGTTTTACATAATTAAATGGTCTTTCCCTGTTCAATATGAATAATTTTGTTAAGAGCCTAACTAAGAATGAATTTTGAATACAACAACCAGTATTGATTTAGATAGCTGGACCATCAAATCAGAGCAACAACGGTATTGCAAGTTACAATTGTACTCTCACAAGACGTGAAATCAAGCTGTTGAGCAGAAGTAAAGGCTGGTCTTGTACCTCAGCCATAGAAGTTTGAAGCATTCTGGATGGGATGCGTTTACAGGCATTCTTGAAGACTAGGTTATGTGATAATTTTGCATTATAAGCTTGACAAATTTGTGCTTTCACGTCTTAATGTGTATTTGAGTAAATCTTAGCAGTTCCAGATGATTTTTTTCACTTGATTTTGAATTTAGAGAAATCTGGGTAATGGTGGAGAACAGATGAATCCTGCAAATATTGGAACAAAAGAAAGAATGTGCATAAAATGCTCTGAAGAAGAAATACTGTATTTTGTAAAACACAGAACAATTAAATTTAAGATTAATACCTTATTGTGTAAATTTTCTTCTCTAAAAATTAACATATTTTCATGCACCAGTTGTATCTAGGCCGATATATTAGCTTAGAGCTAATATATGCATATGCAGAGATATTAAGCAATGATGTAGATATGTACAATTGCATTGAGGATGTCTCTTACATAAATATCATTTCACTATATTTACTCTGTATATCATGAGATGGCAATATCTCTAATCATGTAACTTCTATTAATTTGAGCTTAGTACAGCTATGGGCAAACATTGCATAATTCAGTCCACGTCTTCCTTATTTAATACAATTTTACCAAGACTATGAATGGTTCTTGGAAATCAATATCATAGAATCATAGAATCATAGAATAGTAGGGGTTGGAAGGGACCTTTAGAGATCATCTAGTCCAACTCCCCTGCAGAAGCAGGTTCACCTAGATCAGGTGGTATAGGAACATGTCCAGGCGGGTCTTGAAGACCTCCAAGGAAGGAGACTCCACACCCTCCCTGGGCAGCCTGTGCCAGGGCTCCCTCACCTGAACAGTGAAATAGTTTTTTCTTATGTTTAAGTGGAACTTTTTGTGTTCCAACTTCATCCCATTACCCCTTGTCCTGTTACTATCTACTGTAGAAATAGAATATACTACTACTATAGAATATGTGAGGAATGTTCTGAAAAAAATAAACTAGATTTCATTATAAGCTGAGTACTGTCTTCTTGATGAATCCAGTGACAGAGATTTCCTAAAGTGAAGTCAAGACAACAATTTTCCACACTGCAGAATGGTCTGAAAGGGATTAGTTTGTGAGCTCTGAGGAAGTTTTTTGGCTTAAATGTAGATAAAAATTAAACATAGCTAAAATTGCAAGCATACAACGTACAGTATTCTGAAAATCAGATAAGAGACATGAAGAATTCCATATTTATCTAAAAATGAAATCTGTATCTCTCTTTAAACCTTTTGATGCTTAGCAAGAGCTCAAATAAGAATGGGAAGATGTGCTAAGAAATCCTGTACTCAGTCCTGCTGACACTGCAGTATCATAGAGAGTTCTAAGGTTGAGGTAAACATTTTGCCTAAGTTTGTGATGTACTGGTAAATTAAATATTGAAGAAACCATAGAACATGTTCTTTTTGATCATCTCTTTGTCAAGTTTGCCATTGTGTTTGCAGATGTAAAAATAACAAGAAAACTTTATAGTTTGGCTTGTTGTGAAAGTTTTGCAGCATGGTAGAACCTGCTGGTGGGATGTACTTGGAAGAGAAGGGATACACTGCCAAATATGAACTCCCAGTGGACATCTAGTATCCCGGAAGCATCGGCTACACATGTAATGGAGACTTAATTGTTTATGGTGAAATAAGGTCCTTTAAGCAAATGCTCAAAGGACATGGTTGCAATACAACTCTACAAACTCTTCTCAATGCATTGCATAAATTTTAAAGCTACAGAGTCACACTTAGGTTGTTTTATTCCTGTCTGTTGATTTTTCTGGAGCAGTGAACTTTGCGTTCTTTCCTTACATAAATACTGTACCCTTTCTCCTTTCTCTCCATTCACCTCAGCTATTAGTACTGAGAACACTTACCTAAATGGTCATTAGGGAGAGACAGAAGCCTCTCACACCATGGTAGTATCTATCACAAGGCTCTTCATTGGACAGAAGAACCTGCCACCACTCTAAAAACGGTGGCATGAGCTCCTGGCAATATGTGGTTCAGATACTATCTTCAAGCTGGTTTGTCTTGACTACTTGCCCTTGATGCTGACTTTCCAAATCACCTCCATGCTCTGTAGCTCACAGTCTGATTTGGAAACTATGTAGTCAAAATCTAAATACTGCACTGGTTTATCATAGAATCATAGAATGGTAGGGTGGGAAGGGACCTTTAGAGATCATCTAGTCCAATCTCCCATGAGACTGCTGTTTTTTTAATATCAAAGACCTAAATGTTTCTGCAAACCATGGAGACACTCAAACCGCTGTGGAAAGGGAGATATGATGTTATAATATAAAATATTAGACATACTAAATACAAAGCTTTCAAACAGTTCCTTCTGGCTACTTTATTAACCAAACTTTAATACATTGTTCTCAAACTAGTTTAAGGCTAATGTTCTAGTTGTGTTGCTGTTCTCCAGTGGTAGCTTACAGAATATTACGGAAGTTACAGAATGAAATCTATGCAAATGATAAGGGAGTTGACCATTCAAGTGTGAATTTCAAGGTTTGCACCCTCAGTGTTGAAGAATCTAAAAAGTTTTGTGGAAAATATTGTCATTGTTCAAGGACAACTCAGCAGCCAGTTTCTCAGGAAAATTTAAAAAAAAACAAAAAAAACCAACCAAACCAAAAGTATTTCCTGCAAACACTCTGCAGAGTGATGTGAGCATTACACCTTATTTTCCAAGTCCTCGGTAGAATTTTGGAGCATATGACATTTACAGTCTTCCTATTACAAACAATGCAGACACCCCCCCCACCCCTTTACATTAGTTTCAATAGGTAACAGCGTACTGCAAATTATAGCTAGTTCTAATTCATTTCTAATAGCCTTGTGTTAGCCTCAAAGCATAATTGAAATTCTAATATATAAGACTGGAGCAGCTGATAAATTTGAATTTATGTATTAACTATTTGGAGAAATTAGTTAATTAACTTTAACATTGTTATAGTCTCTTTTACAGTGTTTCAAAATAACTAGCTGTGATTAATAGACCATGATAAGAATTTTGATCAGTTGTGATCTAATGTTTCTTAGTCAAAAAAGAAAGAATTTATTGCACATTAAAATTTCATTTGAATTATTTAATTGTAGATTTCAATCTTGCCTCAAAATGCAATCTTCATCCATTCAGTGAAATAAGAAGTTAGTTTCCCCTACCCAAACATTTACAAACCTTGCCTCCATTTCCTTTCCTTCTCCCATTATTTCATTTAGTTTCATGTGGTTTTAATGAGTGATTGTTTTCAACAGTTTTTGAAAGTTTCAGTCAGCAATATTTCATTCTGGAATAAAAGCTAATGATCCATAAATTCTTAATGCCATATTTTTATAGCCAGTAAATTAGTCTTAAATGGGTTCAGTAAGTTCTGTGATGTATGTCATTAATTGTTAATGGTGTTTTAACTAGATAATTGTTGTAAAAGGCTGTTTATCATCACCATTGGTGGGTGGCTCTTCCTTGCAATCTGTTCCGCTTGGTACTGCTGAACTTATGCTATCTACCATTGTGTGCAGCAAAGAGGTCAGGAGACTGTAAAGCACAGTTTAAATATCGAATTCAAATATGTCCAGTGGATAATGAACCTACAGAACATCAGACTTAATAAGGTCAGATTACTTTTTGTTTTTCAAACAGAAACACATGTGTATCATATACTAGTTCTCTTTGCACATAGTGTAAATGAGTTAGAAAGCAGTCCTACCTAAGCAGTAAAAATGCCTTAGCTTAGATTCAAGCCAATTCAGGCATTGAATTACCTAAAGATTATGCTATCCGATGACTTAGTGACCTGAGTAGCAAGTGAAGCTTGGGTAGTCATTAGTGGTTTCTTCTTAGGACGAAGAGATAGTATTACCTTAATGACATGCAGTAATTAGAGCAAAAGTTCATCAAGTGCTAAGTAAAGAAAACTTTTCAATACACAAGGGTAAGTCAGTAAAAGTGAATTGAATTTCCTTTTTGCACTTGAACCCTTAACCAATATTATGATTTCACAGGCTGTTTCCACCAAGTTAATTACCAAGTAAACAGATATCTTGAGCAAGGTCAGATCTAACTATAAACAATAGGAATACAAAGTCCCATTTCACCAAACATAGGAGGCACAAAGCATCCGGAAGCAATGCCTTTGCTTATTATTCCAAGCCTTTCTCTGGTTTGCCCTCATTCCTAGAAACACACATGCTCTTCTGTCCTTGCCCTCAGGGATGGATTTTCTTTGAGTATTGCTACAAGTATTGCTCTTTGGTGTCTTTGAGTACTCTTTTCAAGTCTTCTTTGGGATTCCTTGGGCTCCCCGCTGTTTTTCTCTGACACCTAGCTCCCTCACAGGAGTCACAGTCCCTCACATTTTCTTTCCACCAGTGGTCAGCTGCATAGCTTGACTCCTAACTGGTTGGAGCATGGTCTGCTGGTCCCAGTTGGTCCCACTTTGTTTGCACTTCTCTCCATGCAGCTTTTATGTGTTTGCTCCAAACAAGAGGTAGTGGATATTTGACCTCAGTTTCAGGGTAAAATATTTAGCATAAGATTCACTCAATCCTTAGGAGAATAATATAGGCAGAACAGACTATGCAGACTGAGGCCAGCCCTTGGGTCATCCCTGCTGTTCTTTCCTCTTGTTTCTTCCTGTGTGTGAAGTTACACGGAGCCCTAAGGACAGTATGAGCAGAGGCTGGATTTCATGTGTGTGAATAGGGACTAGTGAAAGGGTCTTATGTGCCAGCTTCAAATCCTCCCAAGACAGATGGGGTGTTTATTAAGGGACGGTACTTAAAACTGTCAGCTCTTCTCCCTGGTGCCTTCTACAGTAGGAAGGGTGTAAGGATTTGGAAACTTTTGTTTGGCCTGATCCCATGCTTAACTAGCATGTGTGAGTTGTGTATGCACCATGCAGAAGGAACAAATGCAAATTATAGTGACTTGTTTGGCACCCAGCAGGATGATGATGCCATAGTGCTGTGTTCTATCAAGAAAACCAGATATAAAGGCACATGTCATGCTTAAGCTACATATCACAATATTTTATCCATCTTGTTGGCTGCCATGTCTGCTTCATTCCCCAGTTCCTTTTGGCCTTCTAACTAGTAATATGCTGCAGATACCTACCAGCCCTACACATGACCGAAAAAGTCTGCCAGAGGTAGCCTCCTGTAAAGAGTCAGTAAAGCTTCTCAGTAGCTCACAAAAAGAAGCAAGGAAAAATTTTTCTCCCCCTGAATATCAGGCTCATCAAACACAGGCAGGACACACGATCCCCAGAAAAGCAGTGCTGATGACAGCCTGGCTCGCTACATTGGAAAAACCTTCTAGAAATGTCTCATTTCCTCACTACCACAACCATGTTTCCTGGCAATGCTCTTTCCAGCAGCACCCTTTGTCCCTCCCCATATTTGGAAGGCTCCCCTCTATTCCCTTTTTTCTCAATCCCACTGCAAGAACAAATAAGCATGAGTTTTGAAGTGTCCTTGTCAGCTCAGTCGATGCTCATCCTGCTTTCCCCCTTGAAAAGAGGTCATAAAAGCAGAGGAGGAATGTGTAGTGAAATGTGCCTGCTCAAGAGTAAGTTATACCCACTAGGCCATGCTCAGTCCCATTCCTTCTGTCTAGTCAGGAAGGTCTTCCACAAAAAAAACCCCTCATCTTCATCAAACTGGATGGGAGAGGGAGGGAAGGAAAATACCTACATCTCACTGGGCCAATGAAGAGAGCACCCCACAAGGTGGGCTGGATTTCAAAGTGCTTCAAGTAGAAAAGGGAATCGGTGTCCTACATGACAGGTCAACTCTCAAACTACCCAGGTGTTGTATAAAACCTGAGAAGCAGCATTTCCTTTAGGGGTTGTAAAGTTTCGTGTGGAGTCAACACCAGCCCTGAGACTGCCTGCCAGCCCATAATGTCTTGTGCAAATGAGAGAAAAGATGTGTATTTAAGGAGCCAGTAGGGCTTATGCACAAGAGAGTTAATAAACTGCTCACTTCTGACAATTCATAAACAAACTGAGATTTTTAAAATTGAAATTTTTGCGAAACTCTCAGCCTGCAAAAGTGTGTGAAGTTTCTTTTACTTGGGATATAAATGAGCAATAATTTCACTTGGTTTTATATCAAAGGTTATAGCCGTGTCAACTAATGTGTCTGTGTGTACAGGGACTACCACTGTACATAAAAATCACTTATCTTAGTTGCATTAGGAAATGTTCTTAAGAACTTTAAGGGGTCTTCAGCTTATTTAAATGAACTCATTACAGATTATACTCCTTTGGGGTGAGATCCTTTGGCTATCTGGGGTGTTATTTGTAAAATCTATTATTTCATTATGCATAAATCTCTAGAAATAAATAAGCCATTATTTCAGCCCAAGACTCTAGTTTCTACTCCTGCTTTTACTCTTCTCACATAAGCTTAACATAATCCTCTTAATAACTATGTGTTCTGTTTACAATATTTCAAGCAATATCAATCCTAAGCCACTATTTTTTTTCCAGTTGTTTAATGAAGATTAGATTAATTTTATTAGCATTCAAAGGATGCTTTATTCTGATGTTCAGTCATAGTTCTGCAGAGATTTTTTTTTTTTTAAAGCCTAAGGGAGATGATTATCCAAATACCAAAGAATTCCAGTGAAAATAGGTTACATAACACAGGCCATTGGAGAATCCTAGCTTTATTTACACCTGCAGTCCAAAGATCAGCTCTTGAAATACATTCTGCATATCTAAACACTTGCTTGGTTCTGAGTCTTGAGTCATACTACCAACAACAACAACAAAAAAAAAGAAAAAGAAAGAAAGATGTGGGAATGATTAAAAAGAAAGAAAAAAACACCACATAATTTGAAAGCTTCTTGAGATATCATGTATGGTCTGAGGGTGATCACATATTATGTTAGCAAAAAAGCACAGGGACAGTACCTGCCTTTTAGTACTGCTCCTGGATCACAAAAAGTGGGGTTTTCCTTCAATGCCTTCTGTTCTGTCCTTTTTTTCTTCTTTTTATCTCACCCTAAACCTTCATGTTGAACCAGATCCTTAGGATCCAGCCAATAGGAAAGTTCACGTCTCTAAGGATTTCTTACCTGTGCAGACTTTTTGTTTGCATCCATTAACTGTTTAAAACTGATAGAAATCTCTTTGCAGGGAAGACTATAACAAATTCAGACCCCTATAGAGCTCACAGAGACCTCAGCCTCAAAGAAGACAGAATTAGAGAACACATTAAGTAAAACATTTCTCAGTTTAGTGAAAAATATGCCTGACACAGATGTTTGGGCTAAATATATGATGAGATGTTTCCCAGTCTGTGATTCCACAATTTGTCGAGAAGGACTGGTTTTCATGTAGAGGACGTGAATGAATACAAACTTCTCAGTAACATTGACTTTAAACGATGCTTGCCCTTGCTGGCTGTTGCTCCTCTTTTTCACAGGTGACTATTAACACTGCTCTTGACCTCCTCTGTACCCCACAGAGACTCTGCTCGGGAAGTCACTGATGTTTCCCCATGCTGAGAAGATGGGAGGGACTGCACTTTGCCTAAGCACTGTTGGCAGGGAGGAGGTCAGAGAGAGAGAGAGTCCACTGGGAGCATCAAAAATACCTAGAATGCTCTGGCTTCTTTTAATCACTGAATACAAATGACCTAAAAATGACCCCAAAGATAATCATCCTCAAAAATAAGAAAATTTTTAAATGAGGCAAGCAGTGAGAAGGGAGGATTATGAAGAGATTCCTTTAATAAACTTTGCCCTTTTACAAAGGCTGGAGGGCAGAATTTGAAGATACAAGTTGTGATGGTAAAGGTGGCAGCTTTCCAATATCTATGTTGTCAGTTTATCCTGAAAAGTTGACCTTTTTAAACTGGAACCAAATCTTTTCTTTTTCTGTATGACAGCATTTTGCCTTTTTGTGGAAACTGTTCCCTAATAGGCTTTCTCTTGGTCGTTTATTACACGTCGAGTGCTAGGTTTGGTTTCTAATAGTTCCTTTTCATCTAGCTGCCTACTGCTGACTGTGGAAAGTGTAGGTTTGGCTCCACTGATGGCTCTCTGTAATGGCTGTGATTACACCCTCTGCATCTTCTTCACAGTGCCAGCCTTTCAATTGAACAGCACATTATGCCTGGATAAGACTCAAAGAGCAGCTTAATATCAGGGTTCTCTGGAGCTATAATAACTGGTTCAAGATCGAACAGATAAAACCACATCAATATTTCTGTATGGTCCATGAGGTAAAACACATCAATCCTGCATATGTCTGCTCATGAGTTAAAGCTGTATTTTACCATTGCTCTAGGGAAAGAAGGATTAAAATAAACCAATGTTATCAAAAGGCCCAGAGAACAGCAAGTATAAAGCAACCTGTCGCCTGCTGCAGGCATCAGGGGCATAGTATCTTTGTGTCAGACCCAAAAGATCACTTTGCAAGTCACCTTTCTTGAGCAGATATCCCTTTAAACTTGAGGAAATGTGAGTTTGAAAAATACTTCACACTAGTTGAACCCAGTTACTTCTACTGAGTAATCTAGTGAAATGTTGCTGTAAGTAGAAACAGAATGGTGCTTTCACAGGGGGAAATCTGGGAAGAGGCTGGACATGAAAGAGAAGCTACTCATTAGTTTTTAAACTACAAACATTTACTGTTCAGTTTTGTAATCCTGAAATGTTAAGCAAACAGGGCCAGAACACAAAAATACAAAGGAAAATTAAAAGACAGTCTTTCATTTGATACCCGCTCTTCAGAGTTTGCATTTTGTATTTTTTCTTTCTGTGCACAGGTAAAGTTTAAAAAGAGGATTTTCAACTGAACACCTGTTGCACTCCACTGATTCTCAAAACTAGGAAGTAGCCTTAAAAAACAGCAAATTTTGCAAGGACTTTTCGTGAAGGCAGAAAAGATGATGGCAGAGCTGTTATCAATACTTGTATTCAAACCTCGCTTCAGCTCCAGCTCTAAGAATAGGTCAGCAAATACATAAAACTTCAATTATGGCAGTAGTGGTGTTTGTGTGAAAACCTAAGAAAATGACGCATGCAGTTTTCACAGAAGGCTGGATTGTGGGGGCCTTTTTGGCACACCAGTCTTTTGACCGTACTGTCCACAGGACTAGCCCCATAGATGTTATGTCCCTGTCAGCAGTGAGTATAGATGAGTGAGAGTGGACCTCCACAGAGTAAAGCAATTAATACTGAGGACTTGACGTTCTCAAGGTACATATTTCATATTGAGGGAGTTTTTTTGGGCAATCACCTCAGACTAGCTGTCTTCTGCCTGTTTGTGGATAGAGACCACTAGGTACACACCTGGAGCAGATCTTCCAGTTTAGTTTCATTTGAAAGGAAACCATTTATTCTGAGACTCCTCTGTGACAGAAAACAAAGTGCAAGTGGAGGCAACTGGGAAACTTACTTCAGTAACACATCTATGCTCTGAACTCAAACGTGACTGTAGATGCATTTTCAACATCCAAGAAGCAACCACTCTCTGAGCAGCATAATGTTGTGAAGTGCTAAAGTGGTGTGTAGGATACGGCAGTTTAAATAGTCAGTTCATAGGTTCATTGTAATGATTCTATTCTTAGCCTTCTGCTCCAGAACAGCTTATTGAAACACATTTTTTCAAAACATCAACCATTAGTGTGGGGGAATCAAATCCTGACATTTACACAGTAAAAACACACTTTTCAAGACGCTATGTATTTTATATGACAAAGTTTCCACTTGTCTCCAAATGATGAGTCTTCCCATTCCAATCCAAAGTTTAATGCCGTTTACCTCTTTACATGGCTCAACCAGCACAGCAATAACTGCTAGTGTGTGGAACCACAGAGGGGCACTGTGATTGTTTAGCACAGCCAATGTCATCCACTTGCTTTTCCACCTGGCATCAGCAAAGACCTGCGATGTGACCACAGCCAGAGAAAACTGTGCAAGTTTTGTTCCTCCCAGGCTGCTCTGTTCCCTGAGGTTTGCTATCTCGCTGAGGCAGGCACTTAGTGAAACTGCCATCAGAGAGATCACGACTGACAGGCACAAATTTTCAAGGATCCTTACAAGCCTCATGTGGGTTTTAAGTAAAGCTGGCTTTGATTTTTTTAATATTTTTTTTAAAGGGACTCTCACAACTTTACTGGAGCTGACATGAATTAACCAGCTGAGGCTTGAGATTTAGCATGTGAGTGAAAGTGCTCCCATGAAAAACACACTGGTGTTATGTGTCTAGTTCCCAGAACTCTGATGCCTCCCTTTGCGTCCACCATCAGCAATGCAATCATTCAAATAAGCTGAAATCAATCATATAATGAGTCCCACCATATGATACTTATCTTTGAGGGGAATGAATAAATCATTGTGCCTTTGACAGGGTATTTATGCCATAAATTGACCTAGGAAGTGGCATGGCAACACTTTGATAGTTATGGCTGTGATAGTGACAATTTAGGAATGAATGCATCTTTGTACTTTGACCAGTTCAAATCCCGGCACCTGTTGAAACTAAAACTGTGTAGGGAAAAAATCTTGCCGCTAATAGAGACGTTGGAAACAAAATGGAGAGCTGTCAGAGGAGAATGCAGAGGAGGTCTGATGCATAACCCCCCTGCCAGGAGGAAACATACCTGGGAGCAACAGGAAACTGATAAGCTCCTTTCTCTTCGGTGACAGACCAAAGCCTGCAGGTCTGAACCGAGAGCAATCACTGGTATTCACCTTTCAGCACTGAGACACTCTGTGGAAAGGAGTGCTCTCAAACTGATCACATTCCTCCTTTGGGCAGTTCTCCATTTCTCACTGCTCCCTGTCCATACTCGGCAAGTTTCTCATTTATAATTAACATTTTCATAAATAATGCAGTCAGTAAAGCATAGATTTGTGGCAAATGGCCAGGTCTGTCCTATCTGGCCAATATCAGCTAATCTCTACTTACATATGACTATTATGAATGGTTAGAGACAAGCTCTCTTATCTCAGAATAAACTAAAACTGAATGTGAAGGCAGGTCCCTTTTGCTTTGGATTTTTTTGTACCTACCACCTGCAAGCTTTGTGTCCTGAACAATATGACACTGAAAACATTGAGTGTTGAGTGACACCAGCCTGTCAATCTTTCTTCTTGCTTCAGTGATTTTTAGTGCTAAATGTATTATTTTTAAGAGAGTGCTGTAGGTGTGAACAAAGCATTTGCAGGGGTTCTGGAAACTGTAGACAGGATAAGTATTTGTGGGGCATAAAAGAGACAGTGCTTTTAAAACAGCTGTTAGAAGCAATTACATATTTATGTCATAACTACTACAGTATATGCATAAAATCTTATACTATCTATATAAAAATAGAAATAAAATATAAAGTATATTAAAATGTAGGTAAACAAAATATAAACTACATACAATATATTAATACAGATATTTATTTATATATACACATGCACAACTCTAATTCTTTGCCTGAATATTTCCAACTCTCTGGAACTTCCTAACTAATTAAAATATTAATGCTTATAAATTTCTGTACTTAGTATTCCAAACGTTATTCAAAATAATCATATGGCAGAAGTTAATTCTGTTATCCCCATTTATTAAATTATGAAGATGGGCCATAGGGTCAGATATTAACCAAGGGCATCGACATTTTAGCATTGGATTCAAAAGTACCTTCAGAACCATCAAATCCTGTTCCCTGTTCTCATGGTTGTTCAAATTGCAGATTTTATTTCATTAATTGATCTGTTCTTGTCTGGAAAGTGATTGGGATTTTTTGCCCACACAACTCCATTGGAAGACTTCTCAAGCCCTACATCTCGGATATTTGCAAGTGTTTTCTATTCTCTAGTATAAGTGTATTTCTAGCTAGTTTACAGCCTTTTATTCTTATGTCAATAATGTTCTTTAGTTAAATACTTTTCCTCCTCGCTGATGCTTATTCTCTTGACATATCTGTAGAGCACAATAATTCCCTCTCTCAACCTTTGTTTTCTTTGGCTAAATAAACAGAGCTCTGTTTCCTCTTGCAAAATAGACTATCCTTTCCCCTAATTACTGTAGAAAATCTTCTCTGTAGCTGCTAAAACTTTAATTCACTTCATTTTAACATAGATTCTTTATCACAGAAGTATCTTGCTCAATGATATTCTTCCTTTCCATCTCTACTGGAAACACATAACAGCTAGAATAACGCATGTCTTTTTATCTTGGCTGCATAATAACGGTGACTTGGAGGCTTTCTCTACTACCCTCTCATCTACATGCTCCCTTCTGCCTCAGTGGTATTACATCATCTTTTCTTCTAACAGTCTGACTTCTTGCTATACAGTTAATAATGTCTGTTTATGAGCAGGTATTATATATACAGTCTTGCAATTTTCCAGTAAGACTTCATCCCATTCCTAGGAATTGATGTTATTTATTCTGTAAGCTATCTTGTAAGCTTTCTCCGTGACTTTAGTTCCACACACTTGTGTCAATAAATAAGAACAACTCACTCTCGCTTCTTGTGATTGTTCATCAGAGGAAATACTGAACAAGTGATTATCAGGCCCATCCTAAGGAATTCCACTCATAATTTCTCTTTAGCTTCATGCTTCTGAGTGGGTTCAGCCCACCACATTTTCTTAGGTAGATAATCTTGTCAAAGAAGGGTACTCTGTTGGGTACTGTCTCTCTGAATTTTGTCTCCTTTTCTTTCTTGAAGAAGAAAGTCTTTCTTGAAAGCCATACTGAGAGTTCAAGCTACTCTTTGAAGACTATCTTACATGGACTCTGTTAAGCCATCCCTCAATCTCCAATACAGCGGTCTTTTCCTTCTCCTCTTACCTCTGTAATTGTCTTAGGAGCAACATCCCCTCAGTTCTCAGTTCTCCTTGATTTGATAGCTAAAGCCAGCACTACTGTTTAGCTTCCTGACTGCTGCAACTGCTACTTTTTATATACAGTGACCCACCTAAGGACCTCATAAGTAAATGCACATAGAGGCATTCTGACTAATCTGCTGATTGCAGTTTGCACTCTCAGTCATATGACCAGATTCCTGGTCAAAATCATCTTGTGTTGACAAATGAATTTTTGGGGCCATTTGTGCTCCTGGACCAAACTGGCTTCCCAGCTGAGTTGTACGCCCTTGGCAGGCCTGTCAGATTTTGACAAGTGCTACAAACTTCTGAGTTTGAAATAGTGCTGACTTTGACTGCTTTCTAACGTGTTTCATGATCCAGGTTAATAGATCTTTAGGATGGGTACAGCCCTCCTTCAGGTTTGTTTTAATCTCTCTTTTTTAATGTCTCCTCTCTGATCCAACTGAGTACACTGCATCTTGGTGTGTTAAGTGTTTCAGAGCTGCTTGGGCTTCCCACAGATGTGCAGGAAATCTGGAATTACTATTCCTGTGAATTACTATACTCTTTTTCATCCTTTCTTCTGCGTATTTCTTAATGACTCCGATCTCTGTGGCCAAATGGAAACCCTCTATATCTGCTCTAAGATGTGAAGAAGCCTGTTTAGCTCCCTGTGGTGGAAACCATTTTGGGCATCATACCAGTCGATACTTGCACAATGGATAAACCACATGATCTATCCTGAGTCATTAAAGAAGGCACTGTCTTGTTTTCAGTCACCAGATCTGCAAGTCAGTCATCTCAGAGGATACATACAGGGAGTCTATATCAAGCATGCCTTGTCTTCTTGGTATGTTCTTTTTTCAAGTATTTCTTACACTGGACTGCTGAACAAGGGCAGCATTACCTTCCATAGAAGAAGGTATATTGTGATCAAACCTGTGGAACCTGCTGCTTAAATAACCTGCTGTGAGTGCAAAACTATAGAAACTACAATTTACAACAGGGGGAAATTACAAATTCCAGGTGGTCTTGTGTTTCCTGGGTTGCATACAAGCACTCCTCTGTTGTTCATTAGAATTAATACTGTTTCCTTGTACCTCAGCAACGTAGGATGTCATTTTTCTACTCTGATATTTCTGGGATTATACTGCAGCTAACTCCACAGTTTACCTGGATTCAAACTGGGGTTTGACATAACAGAATACCTGCATATTTTCAGCTTTCTTTTAAAGCATTTAAAATCTAATAAAATATTGTTTTCTTTGACTGCTGCTTTTAGTTTATCATTAAAAAAAACCCAAGTAAACAAGCAGACCTAGTGTTTGAAATCCTATTGCTGCTAAGCATGTCTATCTCCCCTTTTCCTTCTCTCTTCTTTACAATTTCTTTTTCTCAGCATCATCCTTCATATCCAGTTCCATATGCAGTAATTATCTCTGCTTCCTAGCTTCTGCAAGTATTTAAGTCTGTAACTTCCAGTTGTTTAAATCCTTCCATACACTTAAGCATTCTTTTTTTCTTTGCTATAAATGGATGAGGCAACCTAATGGTCAACCCAGCAGAAGCCCCACAATGGTGATAGCCAGATCTAGATCTACTTCACCTCTTTCCTTTTAATGCTGTGCCCACTCATGCTTTACATGGGCAATAACAGTCACATGCCACTCAGTGCCAGTCCCCCACACTGAGTAGTATCTCTTTTTATTCATGGGTAGTCACCTCCACTTTGGACATCCAGCACAGATTAAGTTGAGCACCTCTGCTTTCTTTAGCTCTTTCTTTATGTTGTTTCCTGTTTATCTAACTGAGCTGCTGGGAGCTTCAGCATGGGCATTATAATAAGTTTAATTAATACACTGTAGTAAAGATGCAAAACAATTAATGGAAGTTGAAAGGTCAGAGCTTCTGCATGACTTATCCTTGTCATTAACCATGGGAAGGCACTGAGGGACAGCTATGCTTACCATGGACTTAAAAGGACTCCACTTCAGAGTCTGAAGGTTTTTGACTTGGAGCCATTCTGATGGAGCCTCAACTATGTTCAAATTGGTTTGGACTCACCTAGCCAGAGCAAAGAAAAAGTAGGGCTCCCTTTTTACTGTCAGCAAGCTTAGAATCCCCTTTTAGTCCCTTTTGATCCTAATATAAAAAGGGATCATCAGGCAGGGGTGAGAAGGATTAAACCACTGGCCTTCTTGCTGGGATCATTTGCTTCCATGCAGAGGTGTCAAATGCTCACAGGTCAAAATGCTAGCATTTTATACCCAGAAGACTTCAGAAAGCAATTAAGATTCAAACCCTTCAAGCTCAAATCAGACCTTGTTTAACTTCAGTTCTATGCCAGAGTAATTCCACTGAAATCAGGTGAATTACTTCAGTATTATGTTGCATGAGCAACTCCATCACTTTAAATGGAATTACAATGGCATAAAAGTGGTGTAACGTGGGTGACATGAATCAGGCCTAGTGTTTGCAGCAGCCTTGAATACACCAGTATTGAGAGGACCTTTGGAGCTGGGCCCAAAGCACTCACAAAGGGAGCTCCTGCTGTTATTCCAACCCATAGGCAGTTCCCCGAACAAAGACCAATTATCTGAGCTTTGTGTGAAGAGGGTAGGGGACATGCACCAATATTCATAAATTAGGCAAGCCTGGTGTTTACTAAAGTAGAGGGCCTTCATTCCAATTAAAGTCTGTCTTCACTCCTGTGAATTCTTAATCTGCTTTCCTTGTGATATTTTTCAGTTTTCATCTGTATATTATGACACATTTCAGAGATGAGATGAAATATCATCATTCTCCATTTATAGATCGGGAAACCAAGGCCAAAAAAAAGTTAAATTTCTTGCCCAAGAGAATAACCCCAAGGTCACTTGCTACCTAAGGTAGAGGTTTGCCCACATGCTGCCTCCCATTAACAATTCCACTCACTTCTTCCAGTGGTGTGAAATAAAAAGAATGGAAATTAGACTTTTTCAAAGGCTTTCTTGCAGCACACCTTAAAAAGAGCTACTGCTTTTTTTAGTTTTTGTAAAAAAAATTAAGTAAATAGCCATAATATTACAAAACCACTTAAGAATGCTTTGAACTTATGTGTTAGAATTTAAAGAATTCAGACAGAAAATTATAAAACATTTAAAATAATTTGTTTTATCTGAAAAGGCCAATTAAAAAGGGAGAAAACTTCAGAAAGAATTTTGATAATGCCATTATATACAGAATAATAACAAGATCATTATAAGTTGTAAATATCATGTCATTACCTATTGTAATTATCTGATTACATTCACTTAACTTTGTAATTAGATGTAATTTCACACTTATCAAGTAAAATCATTTTTAACACACATGATAGTACAGTTCAGTCTTTCTTTTTGCCCCTAGCTTGATCCCTGACAACAGGAGCATGGATTCTAAGCAAGTTCTGGACAATTGGTCCTTCCTCGGGACAGCAACAGGAAAGTCTGTTCTCACATGTAAGGGGATAAATTTTATTTACTCACCTTTGACCAGGAGGATTGGGGCCCTGAGAACCAATTCAGGGAGAGCAGAGGTAAACAATCCTGTGAAACAAGAAAAAAGATAAATCAAAATAGAGCAGATAAGTTATTTTAATACAAAGCTAAGCCTACATTACATCACCTAGTGAAAAGACAAATTTTATTTATGAATACAGGGTCTAGAGAAGAAGTCTGATGAGGAGTGGCTGAGGGAACTGGGAGTGTTTAGTCTGGAGAAGAGGAGGCTGAGGGGAGACATTCACTCTCTACAGCTACCTGAAAGGAGGTTGTAGAAAGGCGGGAGTTGGTCTCTTCTCTCCAGTAATGGAAGATAGGACAAGAGGAAATGGGGTCAAGTTGCACCAGGAGAGGTTTGGGTTGGAGATTAGGAAGAGCTTTTTCATCGAGAGGGTTACTAACATTGGAAAAGGCTGTCCAGGGAGGTGGTGGAGTCACTATCCCTGGAGATGTTTAAAAGCCTTGTAGATGAGGTGTTGAGGGATATGGTTTAGTAATGGGCTTGGCAGTGTGAGGTTAGTGGGTAGACTTGATGATCTTAAAGATCTTTTCCAACCAAAAGATCTTTTCCAATCAAAACAATTCCATGATTCTATGAATATATTATTTAGAGAGTTTAAACCTTTGTTTAGAGGAATAATGCCAACTTTCAGCTGTAGTCCTAAATTTCCTTGATTCTTTGCCTTCTCTGACAAACTTCCATGACAGCCTTTTTGCTTTCCTGAAGGTGCTCCATCACTATATTGAAAGCTCCACAGTCAGAACAGTGCCTGTGCAGATACAGTGGTGCAGAGATTAAGAATAGCTGTACTGGGTCAGACTGAGAGACCCTTAGATCCAGGACATTGCCTCCAACAGCGACTGTTTCCCTGAGCCTCTTATACTTTTCCCTTTAAACTCATGCTTTCCCTCTCAGAGACCCACCAAGTTCCCACCACCATGTTATCACCTCCTCCTGGCCTCAGCCAAGCTGATCTTTCACACCATCAGCAGGAGGAATTTTGAGAGGGGGTTTCTGTTCTCTTTTCCTACTCCACTTCTGGGCAGGGCAGCATCTATTAGCATCTCACACATGACCAGGGAGCAGTGGGAGCTGTCTGGCACTCCCTATCATTCCCCAGTTGCACATTTTTGATTTTGTAAGCTTCTTCTTTCCCTTCCCTTTCTGATTTGCTATTCCCACTGTTTCCTCCTGGTTTTGCTTTCTGGGACCATAAGGTCAAGGGACCATACACAGAGCCCATACCATCATACATCTCAGAAATCACAGGCTCAGGGACATCCAAAGCCAGAAAAGAGATCCTCAAATGTCATTCCCCTTGACAAACTGTACTCTCATGAGCTTTTATAATCCTTGATGCCAAGAATATTTACATAACCCTGTTTTCTGTCAGTGCATCCTACTCTCACTCTACTTCATGAAAATTAATATCCTTCTTACTTTGAACTTATTCGCTGACCTCCTAATTGATCCTTCCTAGCTCTTGTGTAAAGAGAAATGGAGAATAATCATTTTCTGTTCATTTTCTGTATTCTACTCAGGTTCTATAAACCTCTTCAATCATCTCTTTCTCAAGCAAAAGTGTTCTAGTCTCTTTAACCTCTCCTTGTACAGGGCCATGTTCCTATCATTCTTGTCCACCTTCTCTCTCTTTCCTACTCCTACAAGATCTTTTGGGAAAGCAGTTCTTCACTGTTTATACATTGCACTAAGTTATTTCTCTTCATTTGGCTTCCCTATTCACTTCTCTCACCTCTTGAGATCTGCCTTTCAAGGAAAGGGCTGGAGTGTGAAGTCCTTAGCCCTGGAGTCTCCTGGGAGAGTCATACAGTTCAATCTCAGCCATGATGATCATGGCTGGATAAGTCTAAACACTTTGCAGATGTCAGTCACAGTGAAAGACCAGAGAACAGACTCACTGTCTCCCCCCAGGGTTGAACCTCAGGAGACAACCCACATGTCTGTCTCATTTCTGCACACAACAGAATTCCCCCTTTTAGCTGAGCAATGCAAGGAAGCAAAGACTACACAGACACAGATCAAACCCTTTATTACAGTGAAATGAATTTTAGAAAACAAAAAGAAGTAGGAAAAATCAAGGCAAAACAATTTACCTTTGGGGCTAACTCCTTATAACAATATTAAAAAGTGGAATACTATGTGCAAAAAAGATTTTTTTAACTTCAAATAAATTTCCCTCCATTAGAGAAGCTTCTTCACCACCTGGGAATTTGCCATGTGCTAACTGTCCTCCAAAGTTAGAAGGGGAGGTGATTCAAGCTGCCTATTTGGAGACCTGGATAGAGCTTAAGAAATGGTCAGGTCTTAGTTGTCACTAAAGTCGTTTTTCCCTCTACCTTTGTGTGACTATTCATACATTACTATTCGTGATTTTATAATTTCTAGCTCTTCCTTGGCATAGCTGTTTTTGAATGTCACTCCAGCTAAAGATGAGGGAAGATGTTGGGGATGACGTAGACCGAGTCTGATCATGTTGCAGGAAATAAAATCTCTTTATAGGGCTCCAGTCCAAAGCAATTACGCAGTTTTAAACTTATACATCTGAATTGTCTCAACTATACAGGTAAATAACAAAGTACCTCAAAGTACCTCACTTTAGTGGTTTCATAGAGCAAGTCTACAGCCTGTGTAGGCTGATGATATCAGCTAATATGTCTATTTGCAAGAAATTTGTCAACATACTGGTCTAGGAGCCTTTTCATTCTTTTTTCAAATGAAATTGAAATGCACTGATTGTTTAGATGAATCACTTCCCTCTCCTTGTTTTGGATTACACACTCTTTTTTTCTCACCTCACATCTTCCTTGCTCTTGACAGCAAAGCTAACGTCAGACAGAACTAGTCCAAGATTTCCCTAAGTGATATTTCTGAAGCAGAGCAGGTGCAGATGAGGAAAAAGGATCAGCCAATTTTTAAGAAGTCAGATGGCATTGTGCAGCAAACAGAAGGCAAAGGACTGATTTCAAAGCACAAAATCAGGTCCTTTTATTTATGCAGAATGCACCAATTCACAGAATTTGAAATAGCTGGTTATATAAACGTATACATTTGATCATAGTTTATTTTTCCGTGGGCTGCAATACCTAAATCAGGAGAGCTGTAAACATGGCATACAGGTTGATTCATTTCAGAAGAGTCACCTGGCAAGTTTCTTACATGGAAGATATGTAAGATGTAGTTTATGTTATTCAGTGAGAAATTTTACCATGAACTTTTTTTCTTAGAGCATTATCTCTAGCGTCAGAGGGAAAAAATAAAATATATTAAGTAATTTTGTTTCAAGCATTTTCCACATATTTTGCTCCAAACTGAGTTCTCTGTCTCCCTGTAAATTTAGTAAAGTACACAAAAATGATACAGTGGTTCATCATGGGTTTTTTTTGTTGTAGTGGCTGTCCTCTGAGAGCTATTAAAGGTGAAAAAATGTCAGTAACAGTGAAACATCAAGCTTGTAGCTTCTACAGGAACCTATAGTGTGGTTTCATAGAAATACCATGTTTAAATTATTGTATTAGTGAGATCATCCAAGGATCTAAAATTGCTCCAAATTTTCACAAAATCCTTTATGCTTCAGTACTGAGCAGGCAACATCAATTAAATACCATTTTTGAAAGCTTCTTTTGATAAAATGATCAGCTTTTAAAAATAATGCCTTTCTACTTCCGCATTGCTCATCAAAAAATGCTATGAATGTACAGAAAACCAACGTAGCTACATATACATATGCATGAATACATAGGGGCAAGCTTCTAATTAACTCCTCAAGGCATAAGTACCCTCGGAAAACATAGTGATAAAAGTAGACCAAGATTGCTACGTCCTAAAATATTTCCTAATTGGAAATGTTGTAATTTTATCCAAATAATCATAATATTCACTTCCACAAGTTCTATCAAAGTAGAATTATAAAATAATATTACAAAATTATAAAATAGTGAGGAGATCTTGTCATGGTGATGTCACTGGGAAAGCTACTGCTGTTTTCCATGGAGTCAAGGCCTCATGTAGGATTTAATAAATTGCTTTTTTTTTAAGTGAAAGAAAAAATTAGATGATTGCACAGCCTTCAGGTCTTTCTCTCCTGATGCTTATTCCCAATATTAAGACAATTATACTCCAAGAAAAGATATAGTTTCTGCTGACTAATTCACCTCGTTAAAATTGATCTGCCATGCTTAATAGAGATGTAAGCAACATCCAGTGAACCTTTTTCCAGCAAATCCCAGACTGATTTGGCACAGCATAAATTGGAACCATGCAATCAGTCCAGCCTTCCATATCCCTCAGGCAGCTCCTGAGAACAGAACTCACCTTCATCAGCTGCCAGAAAGATCTTCTCAAACACCACTTTCTCCAGTGTTCCCATCTCTGCCAACTTCCCTTCATCTATCCATTACCTCTGAGAGAAAATTTCCTCAAGACAGTGGCATTTCTCAGAATAACACCATGGGAGGTTGTGCCTAACCCTCTCAGAGAGATGCTAAAATACTTACTGATAACATTACTATGAGCCCTCTGCCACAAAAAGCTGCAGAATTATTATCCAAGTTGTACTTAATATTGCAGTCCTTCCTTCCTGCACAGAGTAGATGTAAAGTGCTATTCCTACGATAATGCTGGAGAAGTCTGAGAAGCAAGAAAAGTTGTGGCAACTAATAATCACAGTGATAACAATTTCACTGTTCAGCAGACTACATACATACGCATATTTCAAATCCAATCTTGCGACATTATCTTGATGACAAAAAGTTACCAAAATGTACCACTGGTCCAAATGTATTTTTCTTCTCATTTAGTGGGTGCCACCATCAACAAAATAAGTCCTTTTCATTTTTCTTCTTTTCATTTTGGTAAGACAAGGAAGGCTCATTTTGCTTTTCACCACCTCTGTGAATTGCTTCTCTTCCCTGCTTGGTAAATCCCGAAAAGACTGGAAGGCTTGATAATATTGCTTCCAATTTTCTTCTGCAGCTTCAAGTGAGGCCTTCAAGTGAGGCTCAGTGAATTCCCAGTTCATCTCAGGATGTGCTTTTCAAGGATGAGCAGTGTGGAAGTTAGGCACGTTCCTACCTGCCAGTCCCATGATCCTTTTGGCACCCACAGTTCACGGCAAGATCAGAGATTGTCGCATCCACAGGGAAAACCTACAGAAGCCAGCATTCAGTAGAGAATCAACTTTCTTAACTTCCCAAAAGAAGCTGGCAGTGAACCTTCTGCTTTAGTAAAGTGTTCCAAAAAACTGGCAAGCCTAAAATGCATTAAATATAGTGCATGTACTCACATACACATGCTAGTTCAGGCATCAGAACTGTTTGTGTATAACCTCGGGAGCAGAAACTAAATGTCAGCAGAAGGAGGTCAGTATCCGTAACAATAATAGTGGCATCAAAACAATATTAATTCAGCCTTCCTCAGTCCCAGGGATGACCTTCCTCAGTCCTCAGTCCCAAGGATGACCAACTCTTAACCATCATCCTGATGGTTAAGAGTTGGTCAAGATCTAGGCAAGAAAGAGTAGAAATTATCTCATGTAGGGTTTTCCCATTAGCAATATCTAAACTGGCTCAATACCAACAGCTTTTACAGTAGTATCACATGCCTTCTGATACCGAGGACTCTTGTACTCTAGCTCTTGGAGTCATGAGATTATCTGAAAATCTCATTTTACCTTACAATAAGAAAGAAAAATAAGTAGAAATATAAGAAAGAAAAAGTAACATTCAGAAAGAACAATTTCAGCCTGGTAAAGGCATTCTCCTTTCAACTTGCTTTAGAGACTTCCAGAGATCACAACTACATTTTAGCTGTAAAAAAATTGGATCAGTGGTACATTTTGTTAATCATCTGTCACCAAGATATTGCCATAAGGGTGGCAGTACTAGGAGGTGTATATGAGTCTTTACCTTACTGGGATAGGACAAAGATGTGCAGATATGAAAAACAGCTGTTCTGTTTCCAATAGGAAAACTTTCTACATTTCCCTGTTTTTTTTCAGATGTCTGACATATAAATCAGGCAAATCAAGGGGAAAAAAAAGGAAAAAAAAGCACTTGATCTACAATATTTATCTCTCACAATGAAAAGCGAAATGTGTTTTTTTCATGTTGTATTTCAATCAAATTTTGATCACTAACAAGTGTTTAAAATTAGTGTCATATTTTAAAATTCAAAGTAATAGCAAACTGTAATTCTTACAGACATATATTTCTTTTTCTGTTAAAAAATAAATAATATTGGCATTTTCTGCTTCAACAGTGCAATCTTTTTCATATTTTAGAGACATGTCAACAAGCAAAAGATGCACTTAAATATTTTTGCATTCATCACAATGCCGTAACTGGTGCTAGATACATTTGTCACTGCTCCAAAAAATCCATGTGCATAGAGAGTTCATAAATATACGTGGCAGTACTTCCTATGCGTTGCTTAAATTACACATAATACAGTTTTTACTACAAAAAAAAAAAGGTAACACATTTCAGCTTCAAGTAAATTGCTAAGTTGGTTGCTGTTCTTTCCTCCCTGCTTTGTTCCTTTCTCTTTCCTTCTAAAAAAAGTTTTTAAAAAGCCAACTTTAAATGTTACATTTTTACTGGGAGGGTGGGTGGAAGAGTCAAAAGGAGCACACAAGAACAAGCAACTGGCTTTGCAGGAGAAAGGGAAAAACTGAAAGTAGAACATAATCTTCAAATGGAAATTAAGAACTGCAAGTTTTTATGCATTTACCTTCACAGGGTCTCTGTTGAGCTCTGTTTTACATAGTAAATCTCAGGAACTGCCTAGATAACACGTTGATAGACATTTTTTGAGAACCACAGCTCCATAGACAGATATGCCTTTCTGTCCACTGTACTGGTTTCTTGGCCCTGCTGAAAGGCACACGTATACCCGCCTGTAGAGCAGACACGACTCCACCTTACAATTTACAGTAAAACCTTTTTACCCTGCTTTGTCAGCATAAAATACTCACAAAATGGATACAGTTTCCTCTCATTTGAAGATTACTTTACTCTGCAAGTGACAGGCAGATGCCATGAGTAAATGTCTATTAAAGGAGGAAAGGATCTGGATTTGTCCTTACAAGAAGGCAGTTTTGTTATGAACTACTGAAGGAACTAACCTAACGCTGTCAAATGACATTTCAGTGATGGTTCCTGGACAGAAAGCAGTCTGCTACCTAAACAACAATTACAAGGCCATCCTGGACAAGGTGTTGGAGATGATAACTCAGAATTAATTGTTTGGAGAAAAGAGAGTGGGGAAAAAGGTGGAAAAGAGATATAGGGTAAGAAAAGTAATGAGAGCAAAATGAACTTCCAGTATACCACCGAAACCACTCAATGCCATCTTTGGAAAACCAGGTAGGAGTGCATTGAGCAGGTTATTACTGAAACTGGCACTAGCTCTGCTGCTCATGGTTCAAGGAGTGGTTGTGCCCAACTCTTCTGCTCACAGTTCAAGGACTGGTACCTTGAAGAAGGGCAATAACCACTCAAAAGGTGAAAAACACATCTTCAGAGCAAGAATCTTCATCCAAGGGGACCCTTAATGTGCCTTCCTGAACAAGGTGCAATTGCTAGTGACTCCAAAAGCAGCAGTGACTGAGCTACAGGCACAGCTGTTGTGTGTGAGGACCAAAAGAGAAAAAGTCTCCTCTGGCAAACTGTCCTTCAGTTATTCATAGCACCTAGGGATGAAAAAAGTACAAAACTGACAGACAGCAGCACAAATTAGTGAGAGATAAAGGTAAAACACATTCACTCTTATCCTCACTACATACACACTTTTTAATCAGCAGCACAACTGGAGGATTCCTGTGGGAGAGTCAGCTCTGTCCCCAGAGCCAGTCTGTGGAATTTGTGTGGCCAGAACATGTCCATGTGCATGTGTGAGGGGGAGAGGGAGCTTTCTAGCTGTGAAGACGGCTGCTGGGTGAGACAGCAGTGGGAGGGGGTGGTGTATTAGAGCACTCACTTTAGTCTCTTGGCTGGTTGCCAGCAGTACAGAAGTTGAGAAATCATTTGTCACGAGGATAAAAGCCAAATACGTTGCTCTGGGTGAGATGTAACCTGACAAACAGTCTCCTGTGACTGACACATTTGAACTACTAATACACTCTATATAAATGCCTTTTTTTCTGACAGCTAGCAGTCTTTTTTTTTTTTTTTTTTTTGCTCAGCTTTTCTGCTTGTTCATGCTGAAGTTTCTGAGTTCCTAGATATCAGATTGCTTGGCAAGCAGCACTGGGCAGGATAGTTCTGTCATGCTAGTTCCACACCACAAGTTCAGGGGGAAACAAGCTAGCAAAGAATTTTTTTTTTTTCAAATGTCATACAGTCAGCTGGCCAGCAGGAACTTCATTTGTAACTGTCAATTTAACAGTTCATTTATTTCATTGAAGCAGTGGGACCCAACAGGGGTGTGGTAACCATGAGATAATCACACCTCTGGGGTCTTACGAAGCAAGGAGAAACAGCCAATTCTCTCTAATCCCACAGAGGTGTGATTAGTGCCCCTGATAGCTGCAGCCAAGGAGGTTATGAGATAAATTGTGCATTTCACGTTCTAGAAAAAGAAGTAAAGTTAAATGTTTAACTAGCCTCATTCAGGTTCTGTAATTCATCTTGATATGTGTGATAATGAAGGCTGATCCATACACATTTGTCGACTTTAAATATTCGACAGATATTAAGACTACTCATTTGGATCCAGAATTATTTTACACATAGAAGACATAGTGTATAGCTTCCTAATTGTTTATAAGGCTTATAGGCAGGGATCCATCACCATGCTGTCCAAAAACTCGTTTGAGCAAGCAATCTTTACATGCAGATCTATACAAACTAGCTAGATGCTATTAGCCTTTTTTTTTACACGTTACAGGTAACACTGCTAATCAGTTTCATTAAAGGCTTATCTAAGTATGCTATGGAAGGTCTACTCATCTCTCACGTATGATGCTTCCTCTAGAAAACACATAGTGGGTAGTATGATGTTTTCATTAGAGCACTTGATAGACAGACATCTGCATCGTGGAGGACAGAAATTACAGAATTAACAATCTCACCTTTTAGGTCATATTGCTCATTTCTGTACTCCATTGTTGTCTGCACTGTACTTTATCCTGTTGTGTTCTAAAAGATTCACTGAAGAATATCCATATATTTTTAATTATTGCTCTGAAGACTAAACCAAGATTCCTTTATCATTGGCACTGGCATATCTGATGGTTCTTTCTCCCTCTCCTGGAGACAGATGACCCATCCTTGAGATCTTTTCTTTACCTGCCTGAGTAGTCATTGCCCTGGGGAGCTGTGGTGCGTTGGCCTTGATTGGCTGCCAAGTGCCCACCAAACTTCTCTATCACTTCCCTTCTGCAGTAGGACATAGGGGAGAAAATAAGGTGGAAAAAGTATCAGTATCAGTCATGCTTGTTTCTGAGGACAAAGGCAGCATATTCAGATTTACAAAGAGGACTTTAACATAACATTGGAAAGACCAAAAGGTATCTGTGATTACTGCATGTGTAAAAGGTCCCACCACACTCTTCTTCAACAAATCTCTGCTATTGTGTGTCACTCAGTCCATGCTGGACCTGTCACGTAGTTCAGAGTGTCTCCCTGGTTGGCTGGGATGTGGAAGCATGCAGTGGGAAGCTCTGTCAGTGTGCAAATCCTGCAAAACTCAGGGGTCTCTTTGAGGTTTGCTATCTCTGTGGAACGGCATAAAAGCCTCCAGGAAAATAGTTGGCATTTCTGGCTGTGGGGCTGCCAGCAGCCTCAGGATAGGGCAATAGATACCAAAATTCCCTAGGCTGTTGTAGCAATTTCAGTTGCCAAAGGCTGATCTAACACCCCTCAAGTCCTTTTAGCTAGTACACTTGAACACTACTCATCCAGTCTGGGAAAGGGAAAACGTGAGCTGCATATTCTTAGTATTTCTTGAACACTGTCACTAATTTTTCCTCTTCCTCCTTTTTTCTTAATAAATCTGGCTGTGTGAGAGGGGAGAACGAATAAGGGTTTATGTCACCGATATTTCTTTAACATATACAAAATACCACAGAGGTTTCTTCCAGGGCACTGGTCCTAACTGCACTTTCACTCGTTTTACAATGAGTATAAACCAACAAAAATCAGAGTTCTGTGACAAAAGAAGGCTTCAGTAAGCTGAGATATCTCACAGTTAACTGTATTTTAGATGCAAGACTTCTCTGCTGGTGTTAAGAGGTATTGTCCCTGCAATTCTCCCCACCCCCCCCCCCCCCGAAAACAAAACCAAAACTATAACCAAAACATGTATTAAAGTTTTCAGAAATTATTATCATGCTATTATTCACCAAGTAGGATTATTTTTACTGTTAAGATGATCCAAAATGATAGCTGCTAGTTTAAGTGACTGCTAAAAGCTCCTACATGGAGTGGTTGCTTTCAATGATCCCATGCCTGTGAACAAATGGGATGCAGGCATATTGTTTTAACCATGTCACTACAACTGTGATCCAATCTTTGTATGCATTCTGAAGGGGATGATCAGCTGATAGGATCGAAGTTTTTCAGCTTCATGGAGGGATTTCAAGTAGGCCATCCTCCAATGCTCTTCAGACACGGATAGAGCAGTACTGCAGCACTAAGTTGAGTTTTCTCCCCACTTAGCTCAAGGATGGTGCTGCCTGTTCACACAGCAGAGCTGCTGCTGAGATGTGATACAAAGCCTTTATAAGTCACCTGAAATGTTACAATGAAAACGTATGTGAAATGAAAAGGTCCTTCTTCAAACAATATTTTGGTGATGATTCGAATCTCTCTGGGCTACTCTAAGCAGCCTAGATCAGGCTGAGCTCAACTGGAAGAACATTCAGCTACCCTGTAACAATGGTGCAAATCCCAGCAGTAGCATTTCTGCAAGAGGGAACGCTCTGGAGCAATGCTGGCGTATTTTTGTTACTAAGGTAGGTTTGGGAGAACCAGCTCTTTGATACCTGGGGCACTCTGCAAAAATTAAAAGACTTCTTAAAAAAATTATTCTTCTTTCAAAACGAAAGCGAATTATAACCCTTTTGTCCTAATGATAGGGAAAGGGTTTTAAATTCCTGAGTGTTCCCTCCCTCTAGCCCCAAAATTTTTGTAGCTGCGGCACTGAATGCAGTCCCATTATTTTTAATGATATATCAGGACTGGGTAGAAGAATAGCTTACCATATATCAAAAGCTACACCCTTGGAAATCACAGAGCTCTTCAAGAAGCCACCAACGGGTTAAACGGTGACCTGACCAATTTGCTATGGTTCATTTGGTCTATGCTAATTGTTTTAAATGCTCACTTTGTGGCATATTCTTTATGGTGCTGATGGGAAGTGAGGCTTATTTCTTTAGAGCAAGGATTCAAGGATACATTTATGTTGGAAAGACTTTTTCAGAAAAGTACAGGCACACCTCAATAGTACCATGTAAACAGTAATTAAGCTTCATCATTTATCCAGTTTAAGGAAATATATGAAATAAATACTTTCCAAATCCTTTTACTTTACCTGATTTTTCAGTGTCACACTCTTTTTTTTTTTCTTCTTTATGCTTCTGAAATGCTGAAAGTCAAACAGTTTCTTTCCCATTACCAGGCTTTTGTGTCTGCCTGTCTGGTGGGTGGCTTTTTTTTATCCCTTCGGACTCTGACCTAGTAGTCATTATTTTGTCTTTTATCTTCATCTTCTTTCCCCTTTATTTTTCCTTTATTTTTCTTTTTTTATTAGACCAGTCAGCCTTGATATTAGTCTTCCCAAAGCTACTATCCATTACACTGTCAGCAAAGCAAGCTGCCTTACTGTAGGCCAAGTGTCAACAGAAGGTGAGGCAGAAAATCAGCCACAATCTAAAGCTAATTACCCTGCCTAGAAGTTAATTAAATACTTGTTAGGAGCAGCAGGGTAGATCCTAATTAAACTTGTCTAATAACAGTATGCTGACATACTCTGACACTGGGAATTCCTACAGGGTTTAAATAATTGTACAAAGGGCAATAATACCTGTCACATCACGGTGTGCAGGCAAACCTTGAAGATGCACATTTCTCAGTATTTTCTGTACTAATTTGCCACATATTGTGCACTTCACATGTGTTTAATTTACACGTGTTTTAATTTTGGTGTCCTGGATCTTTCTAAATGACTTTGCTGTTGCTGATCTAAGTGTAAACCACTGCAAAGGGAGATGGTCACTAGTCTTTCATTGTATCATTTAATACCCTAAACCTGATAACATCCTGCTGATGGCAATACCTCCAGGGTTACTTAAGTAAAGCTGTGGCCTTTTCTTTCAGATTTCATACGATTCTATGATACCTGGAAATGAAGAGGAGGGAACAGCCTGGCACTCCTTGACAGCCTTCCCACTTGCTCAAAGGGCCAAATTCTGCACCCACCTGCAGGCTGGGAATTTTATCCATTGCATTTTTAACTCACCACAGTGCCACTGACAGAGACTTTTACCCTCAAGAATAATCCCCTTTTAAACTAGCATCTCTTTAAATTAGTTAGATCTTCATTTACATTCAAAACAAAAGGAAGGGGAAACCACTAATAGGTGTAGCTGCCAGCTAAATTGAAAGGGAGGGAGGAGGAGAAGGGAAATGCAAGAGAAGGGGCTGATAGCAGGAAAGAGCTCCTCTTTTCTGCTTATTTCCAGCCTTTTGACAGGCTGGAAATATTTTTCTTTCCAGACAGGAAAACACAATTTGCCATCTTTTCAAATAAAGGAAGGTTCCCCACAAACCACAGCGAGGCTTTTGTCTACTCATTTTTAAGGCATCCTCTATGCCAGCAGTTTTAATGCTGGTTAAAAACCTGCCATTTGACCAGGTTCTGTTTTTCAACTGATGAGTTGTCACACTGCCTTGCGTGAGGGTTAATCCCCCATTGTGTCGCCTATGCCACCGCAAAGAAGGACTGCAACGACAAATATGCAATTGCTGATAAAGCTTGTCTCTTCTCGAAAAGCCCCCAGAGGCTGTGCCGCATGCTGACGGTTGTTTACCACAGCAAAACGCTGAATGTCAGTTTTAGGAAAGCCCTGTGTCAAAAGTTTTTGCCTTTTCTCCTGGTAAACCGGTTTAATTTCTCACTGTTCCTTCACTACCCTGGACTCAAATCATTCTTTTTAATATTAGGGCTCTCGGGTGGTAACTGGTGCCGAATGCTCCAAAGCAGATTTGATGTTCCCATCATTAGACCATACTTGAAATGCCATGTCAGTGAAACTAATGAAATGGAGTGCCGTGACGTGAAACTAATCAGACATGAGACAACTTTAGAGGGGGGGAAATAAGAGACTTGTAAAGATTTAAGCCAATCAGAGCATTCTCATTTTGCATCCTCTCCCCGAACAGCAAGGATTAATGGAAAGATGTAAGTGCTCTGATCTTTTCTGGCAAGACTGTTGTAGAAATAATCAATTAACCTTGGGAGATCAAATTGACGGAGCTTAAGCCTGAAGTTATTTAAAATGCCAGATTATCTAGGCAGATGAATATATTTGTTGCGATACTGAAAGGAAAATTATAGTATTTTTCCAAACTTCATTTTTCCAAACTGATTTAACATTATTTCCCCGGGAGTCAACTCTGCCTTTTTCAGTGTGCACTTTAACACATTAGAATAAAATGAGATTTGATGTACTCCATAAAGATACTAGCGATTTTTCTCTCTTCCTTCATGGAGTGGGAGGGTTATTATAGAAAAGAGCTTAGAGTAACCTCATGCTTTTAGCTCTTTACTTTTGTTTATTTGACAATTTGGTTATTTGGGTTCCTGTCTTCTGTGGTGATTTTGGTTGGTTTACATTCTGGCTAAATCACCTGCTGCTTCATCTATGGGGTAAGAATTCCCTTTGTCCTTAAAAATACAAAGAATCTGAAACATTTTATAATCTAGGTTATTTTTATCAAATACAAGAATTCAGTCAGACATTCTTTAAACAATCAATTTAACTTCATTCAGTATGAAGAGATAGCAATTTTATTTTATTAAAATGCTTTGGGCTGTGTTATTCAGACTAAGAACTTCTCTACTATTTCACCACACTGTAATAAGATGAGGACAACATAAAGTTCTAGCAGTATCAAACTGTAACTCTAGGCCTGTTGCTGTAAGCTTCAGCTGTGATACAGCATGTAAGAATACACTTAATGCAAGCATGCAAACAATGCCAATGCTTGTACGCTTGAAGGTAAGCAAATATTCACATATGGACTTAAGTCCTTCCTTTAAAGTGAGTTTGTGAACAATCCTATTGATTACATCAGTAGAGATCTATAATTATAGCAATGGCACAAATTTTATCACACGAATTTAAAATCAATTTTTTTGTTCAAGTGGAGCAGTTGTTGCATTTAACTCCCTCGCTCATTCACGCTTTCATTCATTTAATCTTTTTGTTACGCTTTCTTTCTTCATTTACTTACAATGTTGCAGGAACTTAATTTAAGGACACCCTAGAGCTTAACCTTTTATTAGGTAAATTTCTACATTTAATTCCAAGTTAAACTGTAAGTACAAACGCATTTAAGCAAGTAAGGAAACATTTGCACACAAAGACACACACAGGCAAAACTGTAGAATGTTAAAAAATTCAGATTGACCAAATTCACCCAGCTGCACTTTGCTAGCAGACACACTAGTTTCAGAAACTGCCATCCCCAACCATTCGTTCCCACACCAGCACTGGAGGTTAAAAAGCAGAATAAACCAATATATCAGTGTGTGTACCTTAATCCCTGGCAAATTGAGACAGGTTATTTTAGTCAGTGCTAGTTGTGACTTGAGCTAACTCAGTTGTCTTTGCTTGAAGCAGGGCAGGAAACATTCACTGAGCTCTTCTCCTGAGCTGCATTTCAGCTGGCAGTGACAAGCTGTTGAGAGTGTTGATGTGATCGATCACTTCAGCTGGCTCCAGAAAAGGCATCTGTCCATGCTCTCCTTTTTTCCATTCCTTGACTATATACTCTCTCTTCCCTCAGTTCTCTTTGAGATTATGATGTTATCAGATTAAGAGGCAAGTGAGGACAGGAAGCAGAGAAAGCTTGTAGTGTGACTGGTGCTCAATAAGGCCAATGACATCCTGGGATGCATCAAGAAGAGTGTGGGCAGCAGGTCAAGGGAGGTTCTGCTCCCCCTCTACTCTGCCCTGGTGAGGCCTCATCTGGAGTCCTGTGTCCAGTTCTGGGCTCCTCAGCTCAAGAGGGACAGGGAAGTGCTGGAGAGAGTCCAGCACAAGGCCACCAAGATGATCAGGGGACTGGAGCATCTTTCTTATGAGGAAAGGCTGCAGGAACTGTGACTGTTTAGTCTAGAAAAGAGGAGACTGAGAACTTATTAACATTTACAAATATCTAAAGGGTGAGTGTCAGGAGATTGGGACATCCCTTTGTCTATTGTAGCTAACAAGAGGACAAGGGGCAATGGGATGAAGCTGGAACACAAAAAGTTCCATTTAAACATAAGAAAAAACTACTTCACTGTTCAGGTGAGGGAGCCCTGGCACAGGCTGCCCAGAGGGGTTGTGGAGTCTCCTTCCTTGGAGGTCTTCAAGACCCGTCTGGACATGTTCCTATGCGACCTGATCTAGGTGAACCTGCTTCTGCAGTGGGGTTGGACTAGATGATCTCTAGAGGTCCCTTCCAACCCCTAATGTTCTAGAAAAAAAAAAAAAAATGAACAGCTAGAACAAAAAAAACCAACATGTGAAGACGTTAGTTATGAAGTAGATCTTTAGGGAAATTATTTTTTGGACTTGGAAAAACTGAGAGGAAAAGGCATTTGGAAGGTCTTGAGGTTTTATATCTGGACAGAAGTGCTAGAAACTGCCAGGAAAGGCATGGCTTTTATGGACAATGAAGCATTAAAAAGGATGACTATATATCACAGAAGCCATAAATATACTATTGGGCAATCCCTCATTTAAGATACTCAACTCTCAGTCAAACGCTTTCTTAATATGTTCGTCAGCGAACACATGTCATTCCTCAAGCTTATCAGTGCATCAGACAGAAAGGACACTTTTCAGAGGCTTTCAAGTGGCACAGTCTGGCCAGAACAATTCATGCTAGCAGAAAATGATGTCTTAAAATTTTAAGAAGTCTTCTTTGAAGGAGCAAATGGGTTAGTAGTAAATTATATGTCTTCCAAAAGATAAGAGTTGGAAGACCATTTGAAGACTAGAATCCCCAATACCTGGAAAAACTATCCTAGAAAAGACTCATATGTCATGATGGGTAGCCAGTTGAACAAAAACTCCCAGTTTACTTCTGTGGTAAACTACTGCACTTCATAAAGCAACAGGAGTAGAAAGCGGGACTGCTGGGATTTCACTTCAGATCCTCTCTACCTGGTTGTTGGGTCCTCAGTTCAAGAACAAGGATAATAAATTAGAGGGAATTTAAGGAAAAACAAGAATGTTTAAAAAGTTGCACATATGAATTAGAGCAAGAGAAGTTCAAGTTGTTTAACTGAGAAAAAGAGAATGTTAAGAAGAGACTTGATGGCTGTTTAAAAGTTTAAATACAAGGAGCAAAATGAAGAAGCTAATGAAGAAATATACTGGCTAGAATACAAACAAGTGAAAGAATCAGGGTACAAAGTTAGAAGGTGACAAACAGAGTTTAGGAATAACATATTTGTCCTTAATGGCAAACACAATTAGCCCTTCAGACAATCTGTAGCTATGGTTGATTCTCCATCACTGGAAATTCAACATTTTACAAAATACTATCCCTAACACCAAATACTTCTACAAAGTCTACAGCCTATGTTACACCAAGCTGTCATAACAGCTGACTGAAATAGCTCTTTCTGGCTTTAGAATGCATAATGCTTTTGGTCAGCAATAAAAGAATTAAAGCAAAGTAAAACTTCCAAAACTTGTTCTAGAAAAAAAAAAATGCAACTACACAACTTTTTTTTTTGTATGTATCGCCATCACTTGCTTTTGGTATTTAAATTTCACTTCTCCACCAATGCCAGATACTTGTACATGGAAACGTTGTTGCATAGTAAATGCAGATTTTTCTTTTCAAAGTCCAGCTTTAAGATCACACAATGGAAATAATGATCCTTGTGTTTCTCCTGGATAATCTGCATTAAACAATCTCCAGCCACTGCCAATATGGCACCACAAAGGGATAGAAGTGCAGCAAGACCATGGTGTGTCAATGCATCAAAGCCTCCATGAATGTTCTGGGTGATTTGTCCCCTAGTTCTTACTCAGCAAAATCACTATTCTGTAGTCCACCTTTAGAGGCACCCTTGGCTGATGACTCATGGAACTCTGCAAATTTTGAAACCAAGAATGTACAAATCTAGCTCATCCCCCAGTCTTACAGAGAGAATTTTAAGTAGCATACATTGCAGAGGTTGAAGCAGCACAGCTTGAAGGTAATGACTCTCCTGCATGCACATATGAGGAAAAACAATGTATGCCCTGAAATTGTACCCTTGCTTTGAAAGAGATGCTTGCTAACCCCTTTCTTTTCTGTGCAAAGATGAGACAAGACAAAGACAAGTCAGACCGTGGTCAGAAAGCAAACTGTGTTTTCTCTGCAAGACTCCACTTTAAACGCACCTCAGTAGACCTTAAACTGTACACACAGGCTCAGCATACGGGGTGATGGCCTTGCTAAAACGTTCAACATTACATTGCTGCTTCAGTGTGTACACTGATTAATTGCAGTGAAATCCTTAAATGCATTAGGATCAAATTGTCTTCTGCATCAAGGAAGAATGCCTTTGCTGCCTTTCTATTTTTAACCATTGCCATCTCCTCCGGCCTCAGGGAAGTGCAACCTGCCATCACATTTGTTCAGCGCAAGACTGATGGGCTTCGCCCCAGCAGATTCCTTAGGGATTATATTTAACAATTTAATACTTCTAATGCTGATAACTGATTATTTTTGCCAAAGTAAACACAGTTTAAGGAGATGGAGAATTATACGATCAGTGTGTTTTCCCATTATAACATCTGTTAGCATTTTTTTTCTTAGATTTTCTGTTATCGAAGTACTAGAACAGATGGTCTGTGAAAGTCCTTACTCTAGAGAAGATAACAAACATAAAAAGCAAAGGAAGTTATGGGAAAAATAGCAATGTCATTCATAAAAAATAAAGCATCATTACAAGCTTCTGTGAAACACGTAGATTTAAGCACACTACTCTCTGCACTCAAGCACTGAAGAGCAATATTTACAGAAAGCCCAATCTGTCTAGCAATGACTGTAAGTCCAAGTATTAAGTATCTACTCCTGAAGACCTGCCTGCCTAGGCCTAGTGACATCTGCCATAAGACCAAATCTTCAGCTCACCTGTAGCTGCATGTAAAACCAGCAGACTGACACAGAAGTGTATCAGGCTAAGGAGCTTCTCATACCTGTGGCAGATTTGGCCTTTTTTATTTTTTAAGATCTGGGCAGGGTCAAACACAGAACTTGAATTTATGGGGAAAAAAAATCTCTCTTCTCAGGCTCTTATATAACCAAGTTTTTGTGTGAAGAAAGGTAATACTTGTAGCACTTACCTTCACTCACTCAGATATAATATCTGGGTGAAAAGTATCTTGTAAGTGCAAAGTGTTGTTATCATCCTCAGTTTATTTTACAGTTATTAATTTGCTTCACTTCTGGATTGTAGGAAGTAAGCAATCAACCTTCTTGTGGAAGAGGGAACTTTGAAAACCTGCTCATGTTAATTCAGCAGCTGGTAACATTCAGACATTTTGGAAACAAACTCAATGTTATTTCAAACAAGAATTTAGTAAACAGAGCATACAAGGTAGCAATAATATTTTACTTGATAGATTTTTACTACAGAAAATGGGGCTTGGATGATGAGAATACAGAAAACTAAAGGATAAAAGAAAGTAGTAACAAATGGAGAAAAACAGGAGCGGGAGAGAAAAAAGACAGTTAAAGGAGAAAAATGTTTTGCGAGGATACCAAATGAAAGTAGAAGTAACAGCTAATTAGTGAATAAAAGGGCAAGAATCCAAGTTCTATAATACAGAAGTGATGAATTGAGGCAGCAAGAGAAAGGATTAGAATAGAGAAGCTTTAATATAATGTAGTTAGGAAAGACTATTAAAAAACATAACGCATAAAACAGTGGCAGACAGAAGAGAATTGGAGGAGAGAGAAAAGATGAAAACTGGGAAAAAAATGGATGGCATATGTCCATTCACTAAGTAGTTCACTGAGGGATGGAGAACTGGACAATAAATAAAATACAATTTGCCTTTCCTACTCTCCTGTTTTACTGGATGATAAGAAATGGTACAGACAGAATTGAAATCAGATAAGAAACAAATGGATAGAAGTCAGTACACTTAATAGCCTGAAAATGCTATCCATCCATTAAGCATATTTTAGCTTGGATTCCTAAAAAGAGCAGCTTTATGTATTTTTGCTCTTCAACTATTCAATTCTCTCTCAGCTCTACTAGCTTTTGCAAAGTCCGACCAAGAGTGTCTCAGAGACATTAAATGTTTCTTGTTTCAAGGAAAGCAGCCACTATGAAGAGGCAAGAAATTCAAATCAATCCCTACCCATCAATGACAGAAGATTGCAGTACACGCACAGATGTTCTCTCTTCTGCAACTAGTAAATAAACACTGTGTAGTTAATAAGCACAGATGCAGCACAGAATCACCCACAAGACATGCTGCCTCTTGTTCAGCTGGTAGCTGGAGACATAAGAGGGAATTGAGGAAAGTGGTGATTTGTAAAAGGCTCATCAGGGACCTTAAATAATCTTGGAAGTTGTGGGGTATTGTAAGAAACTCTGGAGGGAGATCAAAATATAGTACAAGTGAGATAGTGGAGAAGAACTGTAGCATGAGGATCTCTTGAGGACCTAGGGAGGGGCTAGGACTGTTGTGAAGGGAAAGTCACAGGACACAGGGAGGGGAAGTGGAGTTCTTACCACATAGTGCTGTGGGAATTTATGATGTGAATTCATGGGAAGCCAGGCTTTCACCCATCCATTCCTCCTGAAACTATCTGTTTCCTTGGTACACTTAGTGACTTCACTAGAGTGCTGATAAAAACTCTATAGAATGAAATGCTATTAGACTATTAAATGGCACTTAGTGTTTGAGTGAATTGTTCATAAAGCATGAATCTTTTAAGGAAAACAAGGGGAAGCTGTATTGCCTTACAGGTGAAAAGATGCTCTTCTAATCTTAGTTATGCTGGTATAAATCAGAAGTAACACCAAATTGACCTCATGCAGGAAGAAGTCACATAATAACTGGCAAAAGACAAAATATGCTTATGCTGTGCAATGGTGTCCACATTTTACTATTTTAGCTATGTCAGGAATTCTGGATATTCGTTTGTAAAGAATAGCTTCCACTAGTACCGTAGAAAAAAGTAACCAGAAGGTCATCAACAAGGGAGCTGAGAGTATAATATATCATGAATAATGTATTAAATTATTTCCGTCTTTATCTATTAATGAATTATCTTCAATCATCTTATAATTTTCTTGAATGTATTTGTAATTCAAAAGTACTCCCCATGCAATTTCTCCAAAAAATTATTTCTCTAAATTTGTCTCAGTCTTTTTTGTGGATAGAAAGTAGCTGAAATTCAAATTCAATTAGTTTGTTTTTAATAGGACATACAGAGTTAGAGTTTCTGTTTCTGTTCCCTCACAAACACATTTCTGAGAATAGTATTTCCTATACTGTAATAAACTTTCAACCATGTAATCTTTTTTTCTTTTTGTTTTAAATGTTTCCTTTCCACCAGCAACCTAATATGATGTGCAGTGTGATAGGGAAGTTGTTGAAATTTCACACCTAAGGTCTACTGCCCATTCTTGGCACAATTTTTAATTCTGAAAAGAACAACTTCTGCTATGGATGTTCACTTGCCTCTGGAAGAATTTAAGTGCTGGAAAGTCGTAAAAAAGTTACTTTCTTTCAGAACACATTGAATGACATTGATGTAGCAGCTGACCAGGCTTTTCTTTTCCTATACCAAACTAAAAAACTCCCAACGACTTTAATGTCAATCTTTGGTGGTCCCCACATGTAAAGACAAAACCACAAATTCTCATTCTTGTTTCCAGCACACCAACTAATAACTCATACCCCAGTGATATTTTTTTAGATACTGAGAGTTTACTTCTAATACTTAACAGTGACAACCACACCTGCATTGGAATCCTGCAGCCATAATGTAAGTGGCTACCATTCTATGATTCTATGATTCTATGACTGAGAAAGAGGTTATATTAATTTCCATGACACAGTCATAGAATCATCCTACACTGACATGCCAAGTAAAACTAAAATATTTATATAAACACTTATGCTTATGCAACTCTTTCCAGTGTGCAGAGATGTGCAGAGGTCCCTTCCGTGTGAAGATCCAGCAGCCTTTTCTGAAACATTTAAGGGTGAAGGAGTCTTATTGATTCAAAAATACTGTCAAAGGCTGGCTGATTTTGAAACTTCATTTTTCCTCACTGATTGTTATAAATGTCTGATAAACGTGTACTATCTGTCCAAACTGTGAACCTCTAAAGACATAGCTTTTTCCTGTGTCTTCAACAATAACTTTTTGGCCCTTGGTTGGTAGTGTCTGTGGGTCTTCAATAATTTCTCAGGAATGAAAATATGTGTGCCTATCTGAGACACAGAGTAAAGAACACAGAATTATACAGAACAAAGGATTACATACTCCCACATTCACGACATCACAGAATTACAGAATCTTAAGGGTTGGAAGAGATCTCGAAAGATCATCTAGGTCAATCCCCCTGTCATAGCAGGGCCACCTAGAGTAGGTCACACAGGAACTCGTCCAGGTGGGTTTTGAATATCCCCAGAGGAGACTCAACAACCCACTTGGGCAGCCTGTTCCAGTGCTTCATGACTGTGTTTCTTGAATGCATTTTAAATAGGTTTCTAACAGGCAAAATGTGTCCATTTGCATCTCAAATTCACAGCACAAAATGATGTAACATCTAACTTTGAGAAAAAAACTTCATGCTTTCTGAATAGCAGTCAGTCCATCCAAGCCTTCTTCCAAGTTCCAAGCTCTTTTCTCTTGGTCACTCGCCAGTCAATTTTGTTGGCATGGTCTTTGCTTTTTACCTCATACTTCAACAATATCCAAAGCCATTAGCTGCATCACCTAGGGCTCTTCCCAGCAACCAGTACTTTGGGAGGGAGGTCTTGAAGCCCACAGACAGATTTTGGATCAAGCTCTGACTGTGGTACTAGAGCATCTGCAGAGCCTCTTCCAACCGCCCCCTTTACTAACTTGATCCCCATGGGGAAAAACCCTAGTGGGAGGACACAAACATCTGTAATCAATGCTGACATCTAAGCACAGTCAGTAAATTATTTTGGGTTTCTTGGCATCAGTTCTGGGAGACAGCAGCTCATTTCGAAAACACAGTTGGTTTGGGGGTTTGATGATTTTTTTTTCCTGGAAACATCAAGCATACTTTAATCCAAGTACTATTTTCTTGTGAATAGAATCAAAGAATTTAGGAAAGTACTCAGGGACACAGAGTTTCCAGATTTTATTTTAATTAGAGGCTATAAATACTCATAAAGAGAGGCTGGCACTCAGCTTTAAGGATCAAGCTGTGTAATCCTCATCTGCAGCTTTCTTGTGTTTGTATGATCGTGTTACATCTTGATAAGACAGTGACTTATCTAAGGCAGAAACTTTCAAAATCTCCATCTCATCAGAACAAAGCACATTCTGACAGGCTTTTTAATACCATAAAAGTAAGACAGGCTCATCTCCAGGCAGCTCCAATACCACCTGGAACCCCGCCTCATCTCCCAAATGACAGCATTCCTCAGTGACGTCAAACAGGTGTGAAATCCTGCCTGGCCCCAGCTGTAGTGTGCACAAAACAGCCATCAGACAAAACTGAACATGCGATTCCTAATCTGGCTGCTGGAACTCAGTCAGCGATCACCCATGGTGAGCAAGGTGCAAATGCAACAGGATCAACAGGAATTAAAAAGAAACCCACAAAAAGAGGGAAAGGCAGACTGGTCCTTTCGCACTACATGCACAAATCCCTCCAAACGCAAGCGAGAAGTGTGATGTGCAGCAGATACGCTGTATCACACAGCCACAGGCATGCCTGCGTGAATCGAAAAGACTGAATCCAGCGAGCAGAGTTTCACCACGTGAGCCTTTATGTGATACCAGAAAACATAAAGGGAGGGAGAGGAGCTAGTGATCATAAAACTTCCTGGCATCAGCTGACATAACAAGGGCAGAAAGGACACATCTTATTTTAATCTTCCCTCCACGTGAGTGGTTTTTTTTCTCCCCTCAAACACAGTGAAGACGCTTTCTTTGACCACAAACTGTTCAGCAGGGACATCACCTGACTTAGTAAAGGCAATTTATGCTCTTCTGGCAGTTGCCAATCTCCATTTGCAGACGCAGATAGTCTGCGTTAGCTAACAAACAGGGGAAAAGAAAGGGAGACTCCAGTCCATACAAAGACTGCACCATCCAATAGTAAATCTTTGTCCAGGTAGGTCAGATGCTGAACACCTCAGCCTCCTTCCCAGCTCTTGCAAGTGCTCTTTTAGACCATTTTGGCCCTTTACATCAAGCACCTGCCTGCACAGCCACCACAAACCCTCTTTCAGCCAGTCTTCTCCAAAGGCTTCTTACTCCCATTAGGAACGACCTCCAAAACTTGACAGCCTGCCCTTGTTGTGGATTGCTTTGCATTACTTTTCCATACCCATGTACAAAATTACCACCACATCTGTGTTTTATATGTCAAATTTATATATATAAAATTGTTAGTCTAACTCAAAATGTATTCACTGGATTTGAAGTTAGAGAGGGAGAGAACTCCCATTGCATTTTACCTTCACAATGGTGCTGGAATGGTTGAATAAAGTGTGGCCCCACTGCCCATATGCCATTCAGCTTCTGTCTGTCTTTTTGTTTACACTGGGAATACAATAGGAACTATAGTCCTTCCAATGCATCATTTATAAGTGTATTCTACCTCTGAATGTACAGACAGAACTGGCTCTGTGAATGAGCTCTGTGAATATTGCCAAGACACTGTGCTTTGTTCAGCATTATTCTTCACAATAGATACCACACTTTGGAAGTAATTTTAAAAAGGGAATCAAAATAGTGGTACTTTTAGCCTTTGTTTCTTTTATACCACACTGCATTCTCTGTCTCTCACTCAGCTGCTTCTATTATACTGACAAATTAAATAAACCACTCCATTGCTAAAGAGGCTTGGGCGGGCTGGGCTTCGGTACACTGCTGCACTAGGAAGTTGAAATAAACATTTATGCCGGTTTTATTCTTAACAAATTTAAGCTAACTTGGGTCAAGCATCTTTTTCTTTTTTCTTTTTTTTTTTTTTAAGAATGAATGAAAGAAAGAGGGAAAGGGGGGAAAAAAAAGAAAAGAGTACTTCAAATTTTTGAGCCGGTCTGCAACACCAAGGGATCTAGCATCTGAAGCAATGGAGTAATGAGAAGCCATGTGTCCAGGTAATGAGTCTGCTTTTTTAGTGCTCCAGTATTTAGAAGCGCTGCAAGTTCATTCCTGCTGTGGGGCCTCTGGGAGAGTGACTTGGTGAGTTACGGGCAGAACGGCGTGGTGCAGATGGGGTCTGTTGCAGAGGCTCGCAGCAAGCAGCTTGCAAACTTCAGCAGCAAACTTTCAACTCAATCTGGGAATTTACCTCTCCTGCTGCAAGCATAGCTCTGTTTTGCAAGGCATCTTGCTCGCATGCTGTTCAGTGTACAGAAACAAGGGCAGCTGGGGGAGTGCTGAGAAAAGCGTGCTGGATGATGAGGGCAGGTTTGGCTGCTTATGGGGATGGATAGATAGATAGATAGATAGATAGACAGACAGATAGATAGATAGATAACTATGTCGATTTGTATTTTGGCTATAGATTCATATTCTCATTGCATCTGTCACAAAAAGAGAACTAAGAAACTGCAGAGAGAGTGGTGATGTGACCTTTACCTGCATCAAGGTGCTTTCTGACCTTTGGCTCCTCTCCTCAGCAGGCAGTAAACAAAGAGGAGAAGTGAGAAACAATTTGTGGTTGTCTGCTTGTGTGTAGATTTGGTGTGAAAGGCCGTTCTCCACTTGGAAGCACTGGTGCGGTGGTGGGGATGTATGCTGTTTTTAAAGGCTTATTTGTATAGTCCAGTATTCTTGAAAATACTGTCAAATGAACAGCACTATTTTCCCAAACAAGATGAGAGAAATGAAAGCAACATCGCCTAGATTAGGTCTGAAAGCTCTTTCTGTACTCATGGAGTGTGTGAATAATGCAGGACGAGTCTCAGACTCTGCCGTGCCTTTCCCCTCTTTTCCTAACAAAGCAGATGGAATACGGGCAGGAGTCTGAACTAGGGAGGAGATTTATTTTTTTACAGGTTTGTGTTTGTTTTAGGAAACCTTAGCACTGCTTAGCATCCTCCTGAAATTGCCTCTAAATGCCAGCCATGGGCTTTGGAGACCTAAGCCTCCCTTCTCTAGGGGGCAGGGAGGCTGCGGCACAAGCTGGTGCCCCGCAGCCAAGCAGGGAGCAGTGGGGCTGGCGGAGCAGTGGGCAGGGATCAATTGGGGCTCATCTTTTACTACCAAAGGGATACATTAAAAAAAGAGAAACGGAGGAAAAAGAAAAAAAAAACACAAAAGAACAAAAATAAAGAAACCCACCCCAAATCCTCAGGTGAAATTTCTTTCTATTGTCTAGTAAAATTCCCTTTAATTTGTCCCTAGAGACATCCATCCGCCTTGTGATTCCCCGCTTGCTCGCCTCTGTCAACGCCAACGTCTGTGGGGGGCTCTCCCTGGAGAAGGGAGTGGGGAAGCTGAAGGTCAGGGTTACCCGCTGTGGCATGACTTTTAAGCTAAAGGGGTTTTTATTTCGCTTGTTGCCATGTCAGGTCTAATTTGGTCTGCATTATTCTAAAAGGGTGGGCCTGCTCATGACAGGAGGGGGTTAAATGGGATTACAAGCTTCAGAGGTTGTCAGCAGCCACTGCTGCCTGGGGATGGTAAATTGCGATTTAATGGTCAGCTTTATCTGTATCGTATCAGTGGAAATCTGCTGTTTTCAGCAACTTAATAGGCGCTGTGTTTTCAGGAGGGGCCTTTTCGGGGAGAAAGGGGTGCCGGCGGGAGGAGTTGTCCCGGGGCGACGGGAAGCGGGACCTCGGCCCCTCAAGCATGGCTCCGGTGAGCGAGCGGCGGGGGCCGCGTCTGCTGTCGCTCCGGGCTCAACTTTCTTAAGTTCTTGGGTCGGGAGAGAGCAATGGGGTGGTGAGGCTCGGCTGCCCGGACGAGGGCAGCGAGGAGCTCGGCGAGGCGGCTGAGAGGACAATCCCTCGAGCCAGGCGGGGAGGGGCTGCGGTGGCGGCCCGGAAACCAAACGCCAAACGATTTCCCCCCCCCCGGCGCGGGGATGTGCGTGTGTGGGTTACGAGTGTGCGGGGGGTGCTACGAGGGGGAACGGAGGGGGTGTAAAACATGCTGAGGGCAGGCGGAGGGGCCTCGCCGGCAGACACCGGCATTGTGTACTCGCGAGTGAGGGGTCAGTCCGGAAAGTTCAGGATTAGTAAATTTAATATCCTGTGAAAATTCTCATGGTAATGAGGCCCGGCCGGCCTCGCTGGCAGAGCTGGCGCGGCGGTCCCGGCCCTGCCGCTCGCTGCCAGCGATTTATGAGCAAGAGATTGTGCTGCGGTGGCACGGGCCGGCCGGGGAGGGAGGGAGAGAGGGTGGGTGGGTGGGTGGGAGAGCGGCGGGGCCCTGCCGGGCGACGCGCTCGTGTCCGGGTCGGTCTAGGCGGTTCTTGCCTATTCCCAGCTCCTCCTGCTGTAGTTTGGCCGTAGGGACGGGGGTGATCTGTGGTCTTTTCCTCTCCTTCCGTTGCACTTGCGGGAGTTTCCCTGCACTCGGGATTTCTGGCATTAAAAATAACAAAAGAGGGAAGAGAGGCAAAATCACGATTAACCGTGCACATGGCGCGTTATAGACCGTTGTTTTCAAAGGGCGCTTCTGTAATTTACAGGGCTGGTAAATTTAGGACGGCAGACAGGAGATGATGGGAAGAAGAGAAACCACAGAACAAACCAGTCAGATTGATAGTAAATTGTGGCCCCAACTGAGTGGTTTTTGAGCTGATGGATGGTATTAAAATACAGTTCCTAAGCGAGTAACAAAAAGGATGGGGGGAGGAGGGGTGGAGAGGGGAGAGGGGAAAAAAAGAGGAGGGGAGAGAGAAAGTTCCTGTGCACTTTGTTCAAGGTTCTGCACCTCTCTAAGCAGCTGTCACATCCGTACATTATGGTACATTGAATCTGAATGAGGCTCTCCACATCAAAACCTTGCATCCATTATGATATCATCTCCTGCTCTAAGCTGTAATGCTTATTAATTCTGCACCCATACTCTCCAAGCTTCAGCAAATGTATTCCATCAGCCTAGCATTTAATTTAATTAGTACAGCTGGGCTCTCATTCTCCTTTCTGTGTCAGAGGTATTGTCAGCACGTTCTGCTATAACACAATTACTGATTGCTTTTAGATAGGCAGAAATATGATTAGGGTATTGGGTGACTGTATCATAAGCCTTATTAGATTCATTTGAAATCTGGAGATAAATAGGAAACTTTTATTTGCAGTGTAATGAGATTATGCTTATTAGGCCAAGGCCTCACAACCTTTTGCAAAGAACATAGTGTATCACTAGGATTATACTCTGGAACCACACTTTTTGCTTATAGCATCCAAGCAATTTCTCAGCAGTTTTGAGGTTTAACTGTTGTAACCCTGTACACATTTTAGAATTGTTTTCTGGCTCGGTGACTTTATCCTGTGATACATTGCACACACCTTCCACCATGTGATTTCTTCTGCTTAGACCCAGACGTCTAGGGAAGAGGTTTTATTCAAGGAAAGATGTTTGAGTGAACCTCAGCCATGTATGGATGAGTAAACATGCTGATACATTGGATGAAAGATTTTTTGCCAATACCAGTCATTTTATTTAGGTTTTTTTCCCATCGGTAGAAAACTGCAAAAATATTTCAGGATCAGCAGTTTTCAGAAGGTAAAAAACATTAGTGTTTAGATACTTAGAACCATTATGGTTGGAAAAGATCTTTAAGATCATCAAATCCAACCACTCACCTCACACTGCCAAGCCCATTACTAAACTCAACCATATCACTCAGCACTTTATCTATATGTCTTTTGAATATCTCCAGGGATGGTGACTCCACCATCTCCCTGGGCAGCCTGTTCCAGTGCTTAATAACCATCTCAGTAAAAAAGTACTTCTTAATCTCCAATCTAAACTTCCCCTGGTGAGACTGAATCATGAGAAATAAGGAATTAATTTTCTTGTGTAAAGATTGTTGGTAAGGCTACACATTCCATATCACTTCCAGAGACGGTACATTTAAATCTTAATGTATACATCGCGATCTTCTGTATTTTACTATCCTGACAAAACAGGTGGCATAGTGTTCAGGAAGCAAGAGTTATGTTTTTAAAAGTTCATTTGTTATAGGGATTCCAAATTCTGACCTGGTAATTTTCCTGTAACAATCAAAGATACAAACAACCTATCACTCGCTTGACAGGTGTCCCTCAATTTTAACATTGGTGTCAAATTTAAGTTTCATTCTGTTTCTACACAAGTTTTGCTACAAACTGCAGTGGAAGCAAGGTTAGCCTCTTATTGGATCCTTTACCTTTGTGAGTGGTATTAAACATATTGCATCACTTGCTCTACAGCTAAGACAGAGGAATTGGTTGGGGTGTCAGTATCACAGGATAAGGATCAGGGGAAAAATGTCCATCTTTACTATCATGGTGTTTTATTTTGCATTTGCCTAGCATTGAAAATGTGTCTCCAAGAGCTGGATTGCCTGTCACTAGAAAGCTCCATGTTCCACAGTTATCTCAAACATTTGAAATATTTTAAAACTGGCATGGAAATAAGCTTTGAAGAGGCCAGGTGAAAGTTCTTAAAGATTACATGTCTGTAGTTCTCATCTAGTTACCAAGGGAGCATCCAGAGAGTGTGTTGCCACAGCCCAATGGACTCCTTTGCAAAATGGACTGAGCTTTGGGATTGCCAACCCTGCCTCCACTAGTACTTCTGCAGGCATGTCATTGTGCAGTTCTGTGGGATTCTTCATCTGGGGAATCTCATGCTGTACGTGTGCTTTTTACTTTCCTGGAGAGGAGTATACATCAGTGTGCAGTGCTGCTGACTTGCCTCAGGAGCTACAGTAGGTATTTCCTAAGCAACAACAGCAAAAAGTCATTCTAGAGGAATACTTCTCTAACCAGGAGACCTCAGTACTCTGCAGAAAGAGAAGGATCACCCTTTCCATTTTAGGTACAAGCAAACTCGGGCACAAAACAGTGAATCATATCTAGTTACGTATCTAGGAGCAGCAGCCTCACTAACACTGAGTCTACTAAAAAGTCAGATATTAAAAATTGGTTGTTTGTACTATATGTAAGAAATTGTTTTGTTATTGTATAGCTTTATAAAGAGAGACACTACCTTAAATCAGGTGTATTTTGGAAAGGAGGTGATTTCTCAGATAGTTTTACGGTAGAGAGTATCTAGTTTCTTTCTGCTGACAGAAAGAAGATGAACAGTCAACCTGTTTTGTACTGGCTCCAAAAGCAGCAGAGATGACAAATGCCACAATTTTCCAGTATGTTGCTTCATCAAGAAAATATTTTAAAGTGCAGTGTAATTGCTGTATGTGAGAATGAACTGGTGGCCCTGTTCATTTGTACCCCATCACCATCATCCTGATTTGCAGTGAGCAACAGGGTTATTCACATGCTTGGATTACACACATGCTTCAGTGCTCTGCTGGATCAAGGCCTAATTGACACCTTAATTGACAGGCTCAGTTGAGAGACTGAAGACTAAATTGGGCTTGGAAGCTGAAACGTGATGTATGTTTTTACCCTCTGAGATGGTGTGTCCAGGCTGTGTTTGAGATGTGTTTCCCAATAATGTGTTCCACCTTGTGCTGTAGCTTTTGTTGCATTTCTTTTGTGGCCAGATAGAGGACATCAGTTGCTGGGCAAAAAAACCCTAAATAAATATGTTAGTCCAAACTAACAACATGTTAAATGCTAAATTGAAACAAACGATTTTATCTTTGGTCTTGCTAAAAGAACAAGTTTGTTAAAAGAAATACTAACAACCATTTATTCAAAACCAGTTGATTAAATGAAAGTGTAACTAATTGTTAGATGTTTGTTTCATGTAGACTCAAAGGTAGAATCACAACAGAAGTAATTAGGGTAATTATTAAGGTCTGTATTTAATTCAAACCCTTAGAGAATATTGCATATTCATTCAAGTGAGCTATATTTCCTGCTAAAAAGATAGCAGTTTCTCAAAGCTTTCATTTACAGGTATGTTTTTGGTAGTGTCACTTTATATGGTATCATGTCATCTTACTCTCTTTCTACTGTGACAGTATTTGTTATTCATAATGATGGCAATCAAAGGGGAAATGTTACTGGTAATTTCTGTGTGCACTTCTAACCTCCAAATATTTGTAACAGCCATTTGCCTAAGACAGTTGAGGATTTGAAGATAGGGGCATAGGATGAACTTGCCTTGATACCTTGGCAGAATGTACTGAGAACATTAAGATACTAAAGCTGGGCATTTTTGTATATGCCCAAAGTGCAGTGAGACATTATTTATAAAATAATAACTGAAAAAAATGAGGCAGTACTTGTACCCTTTTACCGACAATGAAGAAAAATCTATCTCTGTTTCACATATTTTCTCTTTTTTTTAAGACTAGTCTTTATAAAATGCAGAGAACATCTACTGAAAAAAAAAATGTTTGGGAGCATTTACTGTGTGAGAGGTTCTCAAAGGGCTGTTTCAAACTGTAGACCAAAGATGAATTAGTATCAGAGCTGTTTGGGGGAAAAGAAAAACAAAAAAGGAAAAAGCTTCATGGACCCAGTTCTTACGTGTTACTAATCAAGCAGAACACAGAGTGGCAGGATGTCTTCCAATATTTGTTGCTGGCAGATGCCATACACCATCTTTACAGGGCAGTTGGACTGGTGTGGTCTCCTCCTGGATGGATTTAAGGCTTGGATTTAAATCTGAATTCTTGTCTTGGTAAAGCCAGGTGTTTCTCTTGAATTCCTAAAATGCCAAATCAGGCAGAAAGCAATGTTGTTTGCTAAATTAGTAAGTACCCTTTTTTCCCCTTGTTTTTTAGATGCTGCCATAACACTCAAATCAAATGCACTATATGTATTTGATGGAAAAACACAGAATCAAAGTTCTCAAACAGATTTCTTAGGCTGTACCACTCAGATGATAAACTACTGGAATATTGTTAGTGCCATTGCTTAAATAGTGTAACACTAGAATTAAAAATAACAATGACAACAGATTCGTATTGTCCTTTTCTGTCACTGTAAAAGTACAGTAGCAGTGTTTGTAATACCTAATTTACTTATACAATGCTGGAAGCAGGAGGCCTTAGTAGGGAGCCAGCTATAATGGTCTGGTGATGGTCTACCCTTCTAAGATTTGAACAGTTGCTGCACTGTAGAATTGACCAAACAACTAAATGGAGAAATGGAGAAAAAAAAGTTGATACAATCATAAAAACAGAGTGAACAGAAGTTATAGGTGGTAGCATGACAATTAGCATAATTACAGCTCCGCAGTTAAAGTCATATCTGCATATTCATTGTAGTTCACATTTTACCCCCTTGGACATGAATTTGTGTCGCACCACATGTGATATCCCTTGTGACCGTTTAAGTGCACACTGTTAAATGCAGGCTCACTACCAAACCAGTGGGGACTACTGAGATAGCACAGGTGTCTGCTAGAAGACAGAAAACAAGGGGTTGTTCACTGATGAAACCTTTTGGCCAAATGATTGCATAAGCATTGTGCTCATTCATTAGGGCTCAGCATTTCATTGTTTGTCCACATTTCCAGAAGCATAGTTAATTAGAGAAAAAAATAAAGCTTCCTTTCCATCCTCCCTCTGGCTAAGTTAGGTAAGCCTTGCTGTCTCTGCTGTACTCTTCCATCCTCTTAGCAGTATTCTTCCTCTTTCAAGCCACAAGAGAGACAGGTAGAACTATTTCTGCTGCTGTCGATAGAAGTTTTCCATTCAGATTCTGTTTCTTCCAAAAAGCATGCACGTTTTCCACATTTAAAATTACCACTGGCTTTATGAAAATGCACTGTGCAGCAGGCACAGGCAATGCAGAACTGAATCTCCTGCATCACCGTCTTGCAGTGGAGTCAGGATGTTTACCATACAACTTTAAAGTGTGTGTTTCCTAACCCCATAGTCCATTATGTTACAAAACGTATATAAAACCATTTTCAAAGGAAAGTCCTCACCTGCCTTGTAATAAAGCTTTATTTGGCATTCTATGCTGAATCATGGCACCGAGTTGATATACTGTGTAACAGAGGTTTTACAGAGTTACCTATTAAGTCCATTTCTAATGGTAAAGGAATTACCTGATCACATCCATAACATAAAATGCCTTTGCCTTCATGCACTTATGACATGCAGACACTTTAGAGTGGGCAGAGAAAACATGAAAACTTGCTTTAAAAAGCATGATACTTTGTAAAATTACTTTAACATTTACTCGGTTTCCATTTTGCAACAGGTTACACTCAAGTTGACAAAATATATGAAGAATTATTTAATCTTTACCCCTACAGACAGACTTTTTTTCTGGTGCAATACATCCTGTGCAGAAGCAACCTGAAAAACTGTGTTGTTAGAGGTCATCAGCTGCGTTATACACACTTTCTCTGCTCCCTCTCTTCACCTCAGTATTAAAATGTATTCAGTCCTTTTTCTGCGGTCTGACACAGTTTTTTATACTTACAGAACAGTACAGGGAGCCTGCTGCCTTCCTCTGTGCTTTATGGAAAACAAACAGGAGGTTAAGACCATCTTTCTCAATTTCCAGCAGCTGAGTCCTGGATTCCATTGCTGAGACCTAATATAGCAGGGTACATGAAGAGTGTTTATTTCTGAGCATGGAAAGCTGCGATAACATAACACTTTGGTTAAGAAATGCCACTAAAAGTCAGGAGAGTTAGATTTTATTCCAATCTGTAACTTTTATTTTACATTTAACCTGGATGGGAGTTCTGAAATGTGACTGTTGCTTTATTTCTTAGGCTTACTGACAATTGAATGAGTCTGCTGGAACAGGTGTTCCGTTGCCAAGCTGTGTAGCTACTGCTTGTGTTAGACAGTGTTCATAAACTGATTCCCCAAACAAAATACACTTTATTAAAGAAAAGATAGGGGGTTTTGGTGTAAATATGTCTATGCATGGAAACAAAACTCTATTCTAGAAAAAAAATGTTCATGGCTACCATGTAAAGCACATGGTAGCATGCACCTTCTGCAATGGCTAAGCTTTATCCAGTGATCCAATGCGAGCACCCGTGAACCTTGGAGACTGTCAAATGTCTCTGATGCTCACCACTAAAACACCCTCTGTTTCATCAACCTGTTCTGAGACCAAATGTATTGTTTTAAACATAGTGTCCAGCAAGTATTTTATTTTAAGACTTTCTACATTAGCGTTGGAAAAATTTCCCCAAATTTACAATTTTCAACAGTTTGCAATTTAAATTCCATTTTTATTATAAAACTTTTAAAACTTTTAATGACAAATACAATTGTTTTGGCACACATACTGGTTGGAGCATTTTTGTGATCAAAAGGTGGAATATGCTGGCATTTTTGGACTAGATGATCTCTAAAGGTCCCTTCCAACCCCTACCAGTCTATGATTCTATGATTTTTCAAAATAGCAAGGTAATACTTAGAAAGTGTTCTGTAGCACATTTTTAACATTTTTTATTATAATCATTATTTCAGGTAGATCACATTGTTTACCTATATATTGTGGCAAATTTTTTAAAAACTTGATAGATGAAAAGCAGAGCTATGAGATTGGAAGCTACAGGAAGTTGAATGGTAAAAAGAGTGATTAACGTGGTGTGTAGAGATGTGTGTATGTGTAGAGCAGGATAGGACAAAGGAACACAGTAGAAATGTAGAGGTTTGTTGGAATGATGTCAGTGAGAAGAAGAAGATTACACAAGTGGGAAAGGACACAGGGAAAGCATAAAGGGACAACAATGTTTTAAAAAAATGATTGGGCAGTAAAGGTATGCTTGTGAACTGAAGGGATCAAAAAAGAACAAAGATCAGAAAACACTCTGGTGCATGGCAAAGGAAAAGCCTTACAGTGAACTAGGCCAGGTCTTTAGTATCAGATTCTGAAGTATTCTCAGGTTCTTGGGTTTCATCTGTACACTGGCCATGTCCTGACTCTATCCTGGAGGTCAACTAGGCATGCACTAAATTTTATCTTTACAGTCTGTATCCAAGTTTCTATTCAACTAGGTGATCATGGCCTTCTCTAGTTGGTAGAGAGCTGTGACTCCAGGGCTTATGTCAGTAGTTATGTAAATTACAGCTGGAGGCAAAGAAAAAAGTCAAATCCTTGGAACCTTAGGAGCTGCTTTTTGGAGAAGGGATGCTAAGTATCAGTGATTTCTTACAGTTGTGTGACGTCTCTTAGAACATACTGCTGGTTTCACTGCTATCCAAGAATAAGTTCAGCTTCTTATATGGATCTAAATGTGAAGTAATAATATAGACACAAGAGTTTGTGCATTTTTCAAATTGATGTGGACAAGACTCTGATTTAATTAATTTATCTCAGTATTTTCTGACAGAAATTACAACAGGATGCTTGTTTTTCCCTGCTTCAAATGCAATTTAAACATAAGACCATAGCGGGATCTAGTGGTAAACAAAATGTAGTATTGACTTTTTTTTAGAGTATTTCAGATACAACTTATTTGGTGGAAAAAAAATACACAGGGTATATGTCATACTGGGAGCTTTAGGTCATGAGCATCATATGATATACGTCATGATCCTCTTCATCCTCCTTTCCATGGAATCAAAGAATCATTTCATCTGGAAGAGACCTTTAAGATCATCGAGTCCAGCCTTTGTCCTAACTCTATCAACCAGTGGACCATTTCCCTAAGTGCAACATCTACCAATCTGTTAAACACCTCTAGGGACGGTGACCCCACCAGCTCCCTGGGCAGCCCGTTCCAATGCCTGACAACCGTTTCAGTAAAGAAATTCCTCTTAATATCCAGGCTGAACCTCCCCTGGTGCAACTTGAGGCTGTTTCCTCTTGTTCTATTGCTTGCTACTAGGGAGAACAGACCGACCGCCTGCCTCACTACAACTTCCTTTCAGGTGGTTGCAGAGAGCAGTAAGGTCTCCTCTGAACTTTCTTTTCTCCAAGCTAAACAGCCCCAGATCCCTCAGCCATTCCTCAGACGTGCTCCAAATCCTTTACTAGCTTGATAGCCCACCTCTGGATCCTCTCCAACACCTCAATGTCCTTCTTGTTGAAGGGGGCCCAAACTGGACACAGTATTTGAGGTGTGGCCTCACCAAAGCCGAGTAGAGGGCAATGATCACCTCCCTCCTCCTGCTGACAACACTGTTTCTCATACAGGCCCAGGATGCCGTTGGTCTTCTTGGCCACCTGGGCACACTGCTGGCTCATGTTCAGCTGCTGTCAACCAACACTGCCACGTCCCTCTCTGCCTGGCAGCTTTCCAGCCAATCCTTCCCAAGCCTGTAGCACTGCTGGAGGTTGTTGCGGCCCAAGAGCAGGACCCAGCATTTGACTTTATTGAAACTCATGGCATTGGCCTTGGCCCAGCCATCCAGCCTATCTAGATCTCTCTGTAAAGCTTCCCTTCCCTTAAGCTGATCAACAGTTCCACCCAGCTTGGTGTCATCTGCAAACTTACTAAGGGTGTTCTCTATGCCCTCATCCAGATCATTAATAAAGGAGTGGCCCCAGTACTGAGCCCTGGGGGACACCACTCGTGACTGACTGCCAACTGAATTTAACTCCATTGATCACAACTCATTGGACCCAATCATCTAACCAGTTTTTCACCCAGGAAAGTGTATGCCCATCCAAGCTGAGAACAGCCAATTTCCCTAAGAGAATGTGGGACACAGTGTCAAATGCCTTACTAAAGTCCAGGTAGACAACATCCACAGCCTTTCCTTCATTCAATAAGTACATCACCTTGTCATAGAAGGAGATTGGGTTCAGCTATATTGTCTGAATTCCAATCAAATGAGACCTCCCCAGTCTGCCAGGACTGCTGATAAATGCTGGACAGTGGCATGGTGAGCACTCCTGCCAGTTCGCTCAGCACTCTAGGATATACCCCATCCAGTCCCATAGATTTGAGTACATCAGTGTGGAGCAGCAGGTCACTGACCATCTCCTCCTGAATTGCAGGGGCCACATTTTGCTCCTTGCCCCTGTCTCTTGGCTTGGGAAGCTTTTCTCTCTGTGTTGAGTATGTAGTTCTTGAACAGAGACGGTAATAGTACTGCGTATGTTGGCTGGAAGTTGAGGATAAAGGGATGACGGGTTTGGCAGTGTGAGGTTAGTGGTTGCACTGGATGATCTTAAAGGTCTTTTCCAACTGAAATTATTCTATGACTCTATATCCACAAAGCATCGTCAGCATGAGAGCAATGTTCCAGGTGACTGTACACTGAAAGCAGTCTTGAACTGTAAGTTATTTTTGAAACAAAGCTTCAAATGCTGAAAAAGCCCAAATGAGGGTGTGGAACTCCTATTCCCTTTACAAAAGTGTGACTAAAATAATGAATAAAATTAATATGTTGGGGGGGAAAAAAAGTGGTATTGAATCACTAAGATTATTTTTTCCATTTGAAGAACCTTTTTGCTAGTGAACAATTACCAAAATTATACATATTCTTTGGCATCTTATTCAATAACAATGTTGGAGTCACCTAATGTTAATCAGATCTGTCCATTGCTACCTTTTTAAAAGCCTGCATGTATTCACATTCCATGGGATGCTGGATCAGAAATAATGCTGTGCAATTAACGAATAAAATGCCCACATAACAATTCTTAAATTCTTAACAATATTTTCCAAGGTAAGCAGAGACTCCTGCGACTGTATTGCTGCGACCTTCTGAGTAATACCAGCCACAAAGCCTCCCCAGCAATTGCTGGATTCATTCCAGTGACATATTGTTGAACCTGCTACACATACAGAAATATCACGCACACACACACAAAGGACATATATATATATGTATATATATATGTCCTTTGAAGTTATCCAATTTTGAATTTAAAACTCCAGGCTGTTTCATAAAGTGAAGCAGCACATATAGGATGATCACTATATAGTGGATCTCTAAGTCAATTATTGATGATAATAATGAAAGTAAATATTATGGTTTATTAGATGTGTAGGCCTAGCAGAAACAACACCACTCAACTTCTACTCATGTTTGCCATTTTCAGTCCCCTAAAAGAGAAGAATTAAAACTGATGAGAAATGCATTCATTGGGGTATATGTCACACAGCTGCAATAGGGATAATTGGAAGCTTAAGCCCTAATCCTGCAAACACTTAAGCAGTGCTTAACTTCAGTGCATGCAGGTTGACTCAAATGCAATTACTCATTTTTTCAAAAGTGCACTTGCTAAAGCATGTGGTAGAGAGGGGCAGAAACAGGGATTTATTTAGCAGTGAAACTCTTCACAAGGAAACAGACCCGTAGAATTGCAGTTGACTCCTACATTTTCACATAGCACGTGAGCATGCATATGCAGTATTCAGCTTCTCCAGTATTCTTCAAGGGTGTTGAAATTACTGACAGAGTAATGTGTTTGTGTTCAAAAGGGAACAATATAAATAGAAAAATAGAAATCACATAGCAAATAGCAATATGTGTAAGTTAATTTGTGTGCATGTACCTGTAGTATGCTGATTTGTCAGTGGAGAATGTGTTGGATGGATGTAGCTATCAGTATTTGTACCTGTCATGGACTCACTCACCTTCAGCAAGCTCTGAGATTTTTAATGTTATGATATTATTTAATTTTATTCTTTTAATCTGAAAGAGCGGCCTGAGATCAGTGAGGGGATGGTTTTATCTTAATCATCACTCCTTTCTTCATAAACATGCAGATGTTCAGCCTTCTAGTAACTCCAGAGATGATTTTTTCATGCATGAGGACAATGGAGTGGTTTCACCTTAAACACTATTAAAAATGATAGTCTGGTTATATTAATATTGGAAGGGCATATTATTGCTTCTGCCATTTAGAAGTTGGGAAAACATAACAGTAGAACTTGTAGTGATGCTGCTTTTTTCTCCTTTACACTCTCTAGTGACAGAGTGTAACATTGACAGGAATGCTGCTGGTCTTTTTTAGAAATATATATTTGGTGATATTTTTCTTAGCTCAGCTCTGATCAGCAGAATTCACAGTTTCAGATATTCACTTTTTTCCTTGTGGGAGGCTATTAACCCACGTTTCTTCTTCCAGGAAAACACTGATGGATTTTTGTTAAGCGTTTATCCTCCACATATATAAAAGATTTTCAGTGGATTTTGTATGTAATATATGTATGTAAACCATTTTAGTGGTTGGAAATTGTTCTGCTTCAGTGAACTGTTGTCTGCCTCTGATAGAAGGCACAAATTTCCTATACTTTTGAAATATGAGGGAAATTACCTTGGATTTGTTTTCTTTATTTCTGTGCCTGGAATAACAGAGGAAATGAGTATGTCGGGGTTAAGAATTTGGTAAAGATGAACCTTGTTGATTGAGAGATGGGTAGGCAGGAAAAGCATATTCACTCAGCCTATACTTTGAGACCTGGAGCTATTTCTCTGGTTCTGCATCTAGATACACCTTCTGGCTCTATCTCACTACTTGGAATCGGTGAGAAGGTGTCCTACTTGATGTGAGATCAGATATTTCTTGTGTTGTTCCCAGGTGGCAAAGTGTGACATTGACACTAATATTACTGTTAGGGTTTTTTTGAACAGGTATTTAGAGAGATTTGTCTTAGTTCATATCAGTAGCTCATCCTCATCATGTCCTGATTTTCACTGGTAAGGACAGGCATGCAGCTGTCTGGAAATCGCTGCATGGTCTGGCCAAGCCTCTATCTGGATGACTTGAGGACACCAGAACTGTATGGTACAATTTGAAGGACACTTCCCAACAGCTCAACAAAGCCTGGGAGTGCACAAGTGTTACACTGCTCCTTTTTTGTGTGTGTGGATTTTCCACAGGTTGAGACTGTTTCACATACCTTGAAAAGCAAAAGCTTAGAGCATGTCTGTAGGATATACTAGACAAAGGCATCTTATTCTTTATATACTGGTATCTACTTGGAATTCAGTCTACAGAGGTGCACACTAGCTAGGGTAAAAATACTGGCCTTTATAGAGTAAGCAGTGTAAAAAAGTGGTCATCATTCTTACTCTTTTGAAATGAAAATAATCAAAACTCTTGTGCTTTGCACTGGCTTCAGCGGTTCTATTGTGCATCTCTGAAAATATCTTCTTCAAACTTAGGCATATTTTGACATAAGCCTTCCTTGCTCCCAAATTATTCAAGAGGACAGATAAGAGCTATGTGAACCATTTACAGACTTGGGAACTTCTCAGTATGTCTAAGGAGATTGGTGGTCTGAAATAGAGGCAGTGCTTGACTTTGCAGTGTCATCTACTAGGTGGTGTTTGAGGACAGGCAGACAAAGGGGCACCATCAGGGGTTCTCGTCATTGGTGAGAAGTCTACAGGGCAGAGCTGGCAGGCATAGGTTCCCTGTACTGCTCATGGACAGAAATAGGCACACTTGTAGCACCTGAACTAGCCAAATGGGTTTAAACATCCAGTCAAGTTTTGAATATCCCAAAGGATGGAGACTCCACAGCCTCTCTGGGCTATCCACTAAGGATGAGCTGAATTGTGCCCTTAAAAGTAATTGTTCCTCTCCTGTGAACATAAAGGAAACTGAGATGATAATTCATACAGAGACATCTGATTTAGGTGTGGTAAAGCCTGCCTCTATTGATCACTTAAACTAAGATTTAGGCAGTATAGAGATAGCCTGACTTTGGTTTTCTTTCGTCATATTCCTTTTCCTTGCCTTTTCCTGTCATTTATTCAGAGGTAATTTTATAATATACTGTATTGCTTTCCAGCCATATAATGCAGTATCAACAGTCAAAATAATCAGGCCAGATTAACCATGAACTTTTACCCAAAGCACAGAATATATTTCTTTTTAAATTGAAAATTAGTAACCTGCTTTTTCTTCTTCGCTACTCCAATGGTCTAGTAACAGGTTAATAATTTCTATCTGACTGCTGTTCCTTTTAAGGGAGACATTTTCCTGGCAACAAAAATCTGTGTTTTTTGTGTAGCATATGAAGTATAAATTCAAGATTATGCATATGATGCCAGCCAAACTGCAGGGGGCACAGGACTGGTGCAGTAGGACTTTTTCTCAAATGGTAGGAGCTCTCAGTGGAAGAGTCATGACAGAAGAGATGTCCCTAGAAGTTAGAGAAATCGTAGCCCCAGTATGCTCTCCTCTTCTGCATGGAATGGCTGAGTTTGTCCCCTTCTAGTGCACAAAGAAGTTAAAAGTTTCACTAGTACAAGAACTAAAAGGTGTTTTTCTTTTCTGTGGTGTGAGCCCGTGTTGGAGTTGGAGTCACTAGTTTACTTTGTTTCATTTGTCTGAGTCCAGCAGAATTACTCACATTAAATGTTCTTCTAAAATACCTTTATTAATATACATACAGTTGGAACATAGGATTATGCATGTAAAAAACTACTTAGGCATTTAATATAACAGTAACACATACTGAAAGGCCCATAAAAAGCTGGTGGTGGTAGTGTACCTGGAAGTCTGGTGCAGTGTTCCTCTATGACTGTATGTGTGCAGGTACTATTTGATCAGCTTGTGCATCTAAGATTGACATCTTTGTAAATATTGCCTAGAGTAGTTTGAAATACTTGCTGTTTGTGTTTGTTTCTGTTGCATTGCAAGTAGCTTCATGCTTCTCAAATGATCTTGGCGTAGTTTCACGTGAGCCAAGACCTAATTGCTTTTGTCTTTTAGAAGGGAACATAACTGTAGAATTTCTATCATGGCAGTTCTGAAACTTCTATGAAATAGATTTGTATCCAAATGGCCAGTAAAGATTTTCAGAAAACTTTTAGGAATGTGCAGTCACAATGTTTGACACTGGTGTTACTATAATGTGTGTGTGTTTATATGTGTATACACATACATATGCACATACACTGTGTATGAACACATAGATATATGGATGTGAATACTCATGTATATAGTGATTTGCTGATCTAAAAAAATCTTCGGGATCACTTGATGAATTTATCTTGTAGTGAACAGGAAATAAGATCACTTCTATTTTGGGTAACAGAGCACTGGAACGGGCTGTCTGATGGGGCTGTGGAGTCTCCTTCTCTGGAGACATTCAAAACGCACCTGGACAAGTTCCCGTGTGACTTACTCTGGAGGAGTTGGACTAGATGATCTTTTGAAGTCCTTTACAACCCTTAAGATGCTGTGATTCTGTGATTCTAATGGGAGTTCTTTCCTTGATAAGATTGTATTTGTATGTGAAGGAGTATATTTAATACTTTTTCAAGTGAAGGCAGACAAAGGTGGTACTGTTATAATTTATTTTGTTTTCACTGAAAAGGGACACAAAAGGAGCAAAGAAAGTTGCCTAACTAATATTGGAAGTCTGTAGAAATTAAATCTGCATCAACCATGAGCACATTATATATTTAGCTGGTGAAGGAGAGAAATTTTCACACTCCTTGCCTAAGTAGATATGTAAGTTTGGGATTTATTTTCTTTTTTTTTTCTGTTTTTCACCTAGATTTTAATTTAGATGAAGAGGAATGGGAGTGTCATTGTGGTGTCTGTGATTTCAATGTTCTACTTTAAAGGGCTAATTTACCATGTGTATCTTGCCTATATGAGTATGTCCTTCACATCCAATCTAATAAATTTGAAGTTCCTAGGATTTTTTTAGTGGGACCAGGATGAATCAATCTTTTTGTATCCTCAGGGCATTCATCTCTGCATCACAGACTTGCTCTTTTACCTGTTCAGTGTAGTATAACCTCAGTCAGGAAATCAGTTGAATCTGTCTGGAAAGCAAGCAAATGTAAGAAATAAGTGCTCCTCCCATCCCTGAGGGTTTAAGATTTTCCAGCACAGTCATATTATACAGCATAAGAAAGCTCCAGAAAGCAAAGAGAATTCATTCTGTCCTCAGTCCCAGGGACTGATTAGATTCTTAAAAGCTATTTGGTGAATGTCTGCCCAGTTAAGTTGGGATGTTTTTCCTATCTACCTATGCTTGATAGTTCTCCAAGTCTCATTTTCATTTCCAGTTAACACAAATCTTGATTAATCTAGGATATGGAAAACAGTAGAATGAATCCTGAGTTCTTCACTCACCCATGACCACACTCTTAAGACTCAAAGTGCAGCATGGCAAACAAGTAGGCTGGTATCTCTAAACTTCTAGTTTCAGCCAAATATGGAGGAACCTTTGACTCTTATTCTTCATTAAAGACTTGGGTTTAGTATATGCCAGAAGTGTTTAGAAAAACTGCTTGAAGGGATGATAACTAGACTTATTTCTAGACAAAATAGCTGCAAATCCCAGTTGCTTTCCTTTTTTACTTTAACCTAGTTGCAGTCACTCTTCTGAGTGACCCATGCACAAAGAAGCATGTCTAAGCAAATATGCCATCTTAAACTTTGGATATCTTAAGCATTGCTGATTTGTCAGGTTGGGAATGGGGGAAGGGTTACCTATGGATTTCTTTGAATTTCAGTCAGGTTTGACATTCAAGTTTATGCTGTTATTTGTAGCAATAACAACAATAGCAATTCAAGTTCAGCAGATTTCATCCATAGGTGCCACATTTGCATTTCAAGGGTAGTGCGTGGTGAATGCATTTTATATAGTCACTCCTCAATGAAAACAGCAGTGATGGTGGCAGTATTAAAGTGGTTAGTAAGGATGCCTCTGCCCAGGCCACCACATAGCAACCACTATGTTTCTAAGGACGAATAGCTCTTGCCTGCCCTAAGCAACTGGATGAGAACATCAAAACAAGCCTTATGAGAGACCTCTAATACCCATTAGTGTTAGCAACTGTTACCTCAATCATGAATGACACAGCCCTAATTATTAAGGTAATTAGAAGTTATAACACTGGCAATATTAAAGGGAGAACTTCTAAAGCCCATTAACAATGTTACTTTAAGTGATCTGGCTGTGAACTGTTCAAATCTCTAATTACATTATACGTCTGTCTTAAAGGGTGATGTAATTAAATGATGGGAGAGGGAACGAATATATAGTGACTACTGTGCTATACTTTGTAAGTACTATTTTTGCAAAAACCTCGATAATGTCATTATGTCATTTAGGCGTGGGCTTTTTTGCTTGGCTGTATATCACGTAGCTAAAAAATACTTATCCTCAGAATATATAAAAATGATGTATCATGGTTTAGTGTAATGATATTATCAAAATGAGATTGGATTGTCTACGTTATTCATGGATGACAAAGCCATCAGGGATGTAATCATGCCACCTCAAATAGCACTACACTTTCACATCACTCTTTACAAGCATAAGTAGGTAAATACCAGTGTCCTGGATGTCCTACATGGAGGAAAGCTATTTTAAATATTTTAAAAGAAAACATATAAAATGTTATAAAAATGAGTAAAATTTGTCAAAAATTAATATCCTGGTTTTGACTCGGATAAAGTTAATTTTCTCTCTGGTAGCTAGTACAGGGCTGTGTTTTGGATTTAGTGTGACAACAGCATTGCTAATATGTTGATATTTTAGTTGTTGATAAGTAGTGCTTATCCTAAGTCAAGGACTTTCCAGTTTCCCATGCTCTGCCAGTGAAGAAGTACACAAAAAGCTGTGAGGAGCATGGCGAGGAGAGCTGACCCCAACTAGCCAAAGGGCTGTTCCACACCATAGAGCATCGTGCCCAGTATATAAACAGGGAAGTTGGTCAAGAGAGGTGGATTGCTGCTGGGCCATCAGTGGGTGGTGAGCAACTGCATGGGACATCCCTTGTCTTTGCTCGGATTTTGTATCTCTTGTTGTTATATTTCTTTTCATTACAATTATTACTGATAATATATTTTATTATTGTTGTTGTTATATTTTATTTCATTTTTTGTTATTAGACTATTCTTATTCTAAGCCATGAGTTTTACTTTTATTTTTCTGATTCTCTTCCCCATCTCACTGAGAGGAGAAATGAGTGAGCAGTTGTGTGGTGCTTAAATGCTGGGATTGAACAGGTAACAACAGTTATGCTTGAGTAAGAACAGAGGACAGAGTTCTTCATTTTGACCTTGAGATGTTCACATTATGAACTTTTATTGAGGACTGGAGAACAGAGGAAGCTTAGCAACAGCCCCTTCTTTTCAAGTTGGAAAGAAAGGTGGAAGAAAATGCGGATAGAGTGAAAAAGAGTGGAATGGATAGAGGACAGTCTATAATTCTCCAGTTGTCTTTCACGAGGTAACAAAATTGCTTTTTGTGAAATACAAAAAGTAGAAGGCAACAGATTAACATTTTCTCATATTCAGTAAAATATTTATTATCTCAGCAATGAGGAACAAAATAAAGTAATTCCCTCTTTCCAGTTCTTTTTATTCAGAATTTTACTGTTTTTTCTAAGCATGAAACCTCCAAGTTTTAAAAGACAATAGGATCAAGATGCTGGAGTTTGGTTTTGTGATTCTTTTGCATGAGCCTTCACCAAAACCTCACCATTTGTACATGCAGCCACAGTAGCAAGGTTTGTTGTCCAATTAGGAAGTTACATTTTAAAAATATATCTTCTAGTTCAGTAAAAGTAGGAAAGGCCCATATGCAACAAGGCAAATTAAAATGTAAGCTTATCTTTTCACATTTGATATCTCATTGTAAGCTGAAGACTCTAGTTATCATAATTTTAGGGGTGATTAGTGGATGAACCTTATAGCATTCCTCAAAATTCTATAGGATAGCTAAAGTGAGGAGAGTTTGTGCTGCATACTCAAGCATCACAAGGTCTGTCCTTGACTTTGGTGTATGGGGACATTGGCCCACATTCATCCCTGTGTGAACACTCCCCTGCTTACGAAGCCGCATAGAACCACAGAAGGGTTTGGTTTGGAAGAGACATTTAAAAGTCATCTAGTCCAGCCATCCTGCCATGTGGACAGGGACATATTTCATTAGATTAGGTTGCTCAAAGCCCTATCCAATCTGATCTTGAACATTTCCAGTGATGGAACATCCACAACTCTGGGAAACCTCTTCCAGTTTCTCACTGCCATCATTGTAAACAGTTTTTACCTTATATCTAATCTAAATCTGCTCGCTTTTGGCTTAAAACCATTGCTTTTTGTCTTGTCACTGCGGATCTTGGTAAAAAGTCTCTCTCCTCCTTTCTTATAAGCCCCCTTTATATATTGAAAGGCCACAATAAAGTCTCCCCAGAGCTGCCACTTTTGCATCTTAAATAATTCTGACTTTCTGGGCCTTTGTAGGAGAGGTATTCTGCACCTACTCTGACATGTCCATGTCTTCCTTGTTCTGGGACCCCAGAGATGGATACAGTACTCCAAATGAAGTCTTAGCAGAACAAAGCAGGGGAATCACCTCTCTTGACCTGCTGACCATGCATCTTTTTATGCAGCCCAGTATAGGGTTGGTTTTCTGGGCTGCAAGCACATATTGTGAGCTCATGTCCAATTTTTCATCTGATGCCATCATTTTCTTCAGAGCTCCTATGTGTGTAAACATTACCTATGAGTAAGAAATTTCTGTTCCTACAGTTTTCAAAGCAAGACAAGTTCCTTGATGAACACACAGATACATGTTTCAGTACACACCATGGTGTGCCCCAGGTTCTTAAATATCTGAGCACATTGACAGGCAACTGTCAACACCCATTGCATATCCCTTCTGAGTGGAAATGCCAGCAGGGAACGGAGCTTAGGTTCACCCTAATATCCCCCAATTTGAAACTGGATATTGTGAGAGCACACAGCCAGGCCATGAGCCAAGTACTGCTCTGTGCATTAGCATAGATATAATTTTGGTCTCTCATACCCTGGCTTTCCAGCTAAGGAGAGGCCTAAATTTTGGAGACACTCAACTGAAAAGTATTTGTTGAAGATTATGTCTGAGACAGGCCATCCTTGAGTTAGACAAGTTTACCAGCTTTTGTCTTCCAGTTTGTGTCATCCACCTACTCCACTAAGTTGTGGTTGATGACTGATTAGTTTGGGAGTGAGCAGGGGATGACAAGCTTTTTGTCTTTGTTCAGTTTGTGAGCAATCTGGGAGCTGGGTGAGGGACATGCTAGCTGAGAAAGTTCTTCCCCATGAATGTAGGCTCTTGGGATTATCTGCACTCATGGGTAAGAAAGACATTAGTTGTTTTTGTAAAAACAACATAGATAGATGGACTGAAAACTGTTAACTCTTGCTACTTTAAGGCAGAACTCTTACATCTACCCAAATGATGTTGTTGGGTGCACATATTCCATCGGTGCAAGTCACTGACATCATACTTGAATACCTGGCAAGATCGAAGGGCTAAGAAATCATTGATACTGAGCTGGAAATGGGAGAGAAGGGAAGTGGAATCAAGAGCGAGGTAAAAAGACATAAAAAAGAGTTAAACATGGGTTAGCAGTGGCAGAATGAAGTCCAGACATAAAAAGGAAAGAATTGTCAGCCTGCAGTTTTCTGGGTCTTTCTAGCACTTTTCGTTACTGAAGTTGTTCCCTTGATATAAGGTTTATTTGTTGATCAAGACAGGCAGTGTGTCATCAAAGCTGTGTTCTGAAAGGAGCATGGCATTAGCAGAAACAGGTCTTAATATTCATCTAAAGGACAGAGACTGACAAGTGTGAGTCAATCTGCCAAAAAAAAATTTACAACCAGTATATACATGATGCATCTATGTGACTGGGGGGTTCTTTTTCTTGATGCTGGTAATCACCAAGTTAAAATCATAGGTAAACTTAGAACTGAGGGAGCTGGACGTGCTACTTTTTTCCTTTTTTCCTTGACCTTGTACAAAACCAGCCTTTAAACCCTTTTTTTAGCAAAAGAAATGAAAAAATGTATTTTCCTTCTTCAAAGCAGAAATCCAGAGAGGACAGAGTTTTGCTGTTTAAAGAAAAAGTCACCTCAAAGCCATGCATGGAAATTGTGTAGCTTAATGGGGATGAGGTTCCTCATAAGACTGACAATGTGAAAATTAAGAATGAAATTGAACTTTTCAGATAATCTTAGCTTTTATTCTTGCCCTAGCAAAAGAGCTGATGCACGTGGGGCCCTGGTTGGAAATTATCCCTTGTCAGGAAAGCACTTGCTTAAATGTATTCCTGAATGGGGTTATAGTGTGTATGCAAGGATAAACTGTACATTCACAGAAGGCATTTATAACATTTTTCTTCACTGCCACTTTATGAAATCGCTGGTGTTGCCAGGGTGCAGAAAAAGGTAGAATAGTGAGCTTGTGTCTTCTTAATGTCTCAAAGCAAGAAACAGTTATAGTTGTATTACGTGGTAGAACCTACTTCCCATTGTAATCAAAAAACAGTTTCATGGTCTGGGAATACTGTTTAAGTCACCTCTCTGTCAGGGTGAAAAGTCATCAGTGCGTTCCTTCCTGGCTGAGTCAGTGTAAGGTGACATATTAATGAAGGTCTTCACTTGAACTAATACCTTTCTGTTGTCAAGGTGCTTGATGCTGAGTTCTGTTGGCCAGACAATTTCTGGCAGAAGCATGGATCAAAGGTTAATGGCTGGACACATGTTTGTCACTCTGGTTTGAGAGCTAAGTATGAGACATACAACTTCATCCTGCAAAGAAAGAAATATTTTCCTCTCAAATACAAAGAACATATCATTCCTATCTCAGTTTGAAAGCAGAGTTACATTCCTAAGGCATCAAAAAGAAAGGAGGAGAGTAGGAAATAAATGTATCTTCTTTGGAGACTTTAACAAGTAATCGATAACTTAGTTGGGAACTAAGTTGGGTGTGAAGCCCAATCAATAGCAAGAGCAAGGCAAGTCAAAGTCAAGCAACAGAAAAGTAAAGATACAAGGCAAGCATCTAGGCAAGAGCTGGGATCAGAAGCCAAGCCAAAGGACAGAAAAGTGGATACAGTTTTACTGAGCTGAAGGGCAAAACAAGAAGCCAGGGAATTACAATGCAAGACAGTGCATGGGAAGTGGAGCGAGACGCAAGAGGAGCCAAAGGCAGAATAATCAGGGTGAGAGAAAATGGGGTGAGATACTTTGCTTGAGGATACCTTGGTCTGAAGATGACAAAAGTAGGTTTTTAAGGTTACAAGAAAAGAGATACCTTTGGCAGATGGTATAATGGTGCATAGGAAGACATTCATGAAGTCTATTCCAAATTTTTCTGTATTTTAGGAGATATTTTGAAACAAAAGTCACATCAAGAAGTTACAATGCAGTAATATTGTGATGGTGCTTAAGTTGTACTTAAATTGATGCTTAAAGTCTAAAAATTATGAAGTGATGGATTTTTTTCCTAGGGAATAAGACAGCTAGGCTCCTAAATCTCACTAAAAGTCAAGGGCAGTCAGGCCTTTCATTCTCAGTTGTGCCTTAAATTTACATTGTCTTTTCTGATTTTGAGGTACTGATCCAGAAAGAGACTCCACATGACCTTACAATTTACCTTACCTTATTTCCTTACCTTCTTCACACATTTTGGAGTACAATCCCTAATTCTGTGATTACTTACCTATTCAAATCCCACAGCATAGACAATATTATTCCTATAAACACCATAAATAATAGATTGACTTGCTTGAGCGTTATCTTCTCCTTGTGCTTACAAGTGGAGGAGAACATGAACATTACAACTATGGGATTTTTTTTGAGGCTTCTTGAAGGTGCCCAGAACATTGTATTAAAGAGGTTAAAAATGCCCTGATAAAATAAAATACAATACAGGTGGTGTAGCTCATGTAACTAGTCAAGAGTTGTGTAATAAACTGAAGTCATACCTCTCTTTAGTTATTAGAAGAGAGAGGGAAGGTGGCAGATGAGTGAAGTTCCACCACAAAGGTTATAGGTAATGCAGAACTGTTGTTCACCAAATCCACAGTAAGAGAAGTAGAGGCTACTCAATGAAAGCAAGAGGAGTCCGGATTAAAGCAAAGTCAACCCTTTTACCCACTGGACAGTGAAGTTCCACAACTTGCAGCCACAAAAGATTGTGGAGGCAGACTCTAGGAGGGTCTTCAAAATATGAGTTGGAAAAATTCATGGACAGCGAGTCCATAAAGAACTATAAAAGGACTGGACAGGGAGGTGTCTTCTAAAATCCCCAGTATGACAATTTGTGTGCTAGGGGAGTTAAAAAGAAATGGACTGCAAATAATTACTAGGCTCTCATGTTGTCCCTGAGTAACGTCTACTTTTGCCACTGAGACAAAATACTGGGCTAAATGGACAACCAGTACAACTCAGCAGCTTCTCATGTTCCCATGCATTTTGTTGCTTGAGGCTTTGAGTCACCTCAGCAACATGCTATCTGCTAATCCACTCCTTTGGAAGCAACTTTGGCAGCTCTTTTCCACCATCCACTAAGGATTTCTCTGCTGACTTGGACATTGGGTATTGCTTGTTGTGAAACTGTTGTTTAGATGAGAGTGATGAAGTGGCTATTTGATTAAGCTAATCTGGAATATGGCATGTATAACATGAGTAAATCCTGCTCTGTACAAATTAAGTGTGAACAGCTTGTCAGAGAGATAAAGAGATGGAGATAAAAAGACCGTTTAGACTCAACCTTGTAATAAGTACATTAAACCTGATTTTATTCTGCATGAAGGATCTTCTATTATCCTTTGCAACTGTGTGGTCAAGCTGAAGTACTGGAACATTTCAGAAGCTCCCAGCAATGGAGGACCATTTGGTTGTATAGTCTGGGTTGAGCACTGGTGTTGCCTAGCAGCTATGTGAAAGAGGTGCCTTCCTCCAAGCATATTTACACAAACTCCCTTAGCAATAGGATAGAGGAACAGTGGCTTAGTGGGAATTGTAAGAGCAGCATGCAAAATTACCACAAAGATATGAATTCTTAATGTTGTACTTAACTGATTACCTTGTCTCAGTTCAAATTTTCTCATATATTTCATCTGTCAGAGTGATACATATCATCACTTTGGTCACACATTCCTGGTTGAGAATTATTTCACATCAGTTAACTGAAGAGAATTCAGTTAGAGGTGTTAAGTTGAACAAAGTCTATGGGAGTAAGCAGGGACTGCAGCTCACTGCAGATGATGCTCGAGTGGGAATCTAAGACTCTTAATCCTTGTTTTTCTGCTGGTCTGGCAAGTCACTTCAGCACCAGCCTCAGCCCTGCTTGTTTTCTCCAGACAGGAAGTGTGACTAGATGTTAGTCTTTATGGGTCACACGCTGTATTTCTGTGTCCTGATAGGAAGAATGACTGATTTAGGAAGAGGTGAACTTCTGCTTACTAAGAGCTCACTTCTAGTGAACACTTCACAATGTATAGTTAAACAGTCCTGTTTGGTTAATATTCTTATCAACAAACTCAATTATTTGAGCGTTTTTAGAAGAAGTGTATGAGCTTAAATAGTATCAAAAGAAAGATTGCTTAAAACATGGCTATTTGTGGGCATCTTCTTTAGATATCGTGTTTAGTTCCCATTATTAGTCCATTACTGGCAAGCATGCAAAGTTTGGGACTACAAACTTTGACATTAGAAAAGCTTTCTGGTAAAGCAGGATCTGGAGGACAGAATCCACAATACTTACCAGGGAGGTGTGAACTGGTGGACCAGTCTGCACAATGTATTGTGGCTAGTTTCACCGAGTGAGTCAGAATCTCTTTTTTTATGTAACATTGACTCTCATTTTTTGATTTATGTGACCCTGACTCCCATTTTTTTTCTTGAAGAGAGTCCTGTGATATCCAACACAATATAAACTGTTTCTTAGAGCCACAGTAAAAGCAACTTGAACTACTTCATCTAGATGTTGTCCTTGAATGTTTTATTTTATTAGAATTTTAGATAAGTTTAATATTAAACATTTATCAGAAAACTCTACAGTTTACATTAAAAGTATATACTCTTACTAAGACCTCTATTCACATGAAGTGTTCTGATAACATGTATAAACCACTCAAGTTCCATTTTTGTTTGACTATTACAATATTAAATCCTCAGTTGAATGAAACCTGCATCTGCATTATCCTATATTAAATTTTTAAGCTTCCAGCTTAATAGTGTTCCTTCTTACTATTCATCAAGTAGATAACTGAAAGTGTTCCCATTTTTATTGTGTTTTATATGCCCGGTAAATACTTCAATCCATTTTCTCTTAAAGTTTCCTGAAACATTAAGTTGAAAGCCAATTGAAATGAGCTCACTGAAGGTGTTGTGTTGAACTGCCTCAACTTTCTCTCTAAACCATGTGTTGCTTTTCTTTTAAATCCCTGTACCAAACTTTGTTGGAGCTCATCTGCAAGTGCTAGGCACAATAAACTGGCAAAGCCCAGTAAAGTAAGGAAAGGAAATTCAGATTATCTGATGGAGCACAGAAATTTCTGTTCTTGCTCTGAGATCACCGTATCTACTCCCCTTGCTACTGTACATTACACATGGCAGCCTTGCCTCTGGACTTCTGTCACTCTTTTGCACACACTCTCTTACCATGTCAGGTTCTTTGTTGGGGTTTTTTTGCCTATAATTAGTAGTTGCAGACATTTTCTGTAGTCATTGGTTGTGCTGCGAAAGTGTAATTTGGTGAAGGGGCATTTGCACAAAAGAGAAAATGGAAGGCTGATTTCAGTAGTAGGGGGCCGAATGATTATGAGGCAGAAAGAGTTTATGTCAGTTCCAAAGCAGTGTAAGGTCTACCGACAAAAAAAAAAGAGACTTTTATTCCAGAATAGTGTCTGTGCAGGAACACAGAGAGTTACACAAGCAGTAGCTGCTGCAGCATTATAATTATACTGCCATAGTTCTGCCAGTTAATTTCCTCACATGGACAAACCCTCAATTTTTTACTTGCAAGGTCTCACCAAGAATTCTTATTCTGGATTACCTTAATGAATTTTTGGCCTCATTTTTTCAAAATCTATTGCTTTTTAAAACTACATATGTTTTGAAGAGCTATGAAGTCTCTCCCGGGCATCAAAATGTCTTTGAAGCACTGTGCAGATTTTATAATGTCCAGGAAACACTCTCTGGATTGCATTTTGTCATTGAAATCCCTTGCAGACATTAAAAGCCCCTGAGATGGATGGGTGGATGGAACTGACAGTATCAATAATAACAGAAAGTGCCCTTTGCAAAGATTAGTATGGCTGCTAACTGCTCTTTAGGCATTAGACCCATTAAAATAACAGAGGAAGGGGCATGCGACAGCAAAATGCAGGTGTATGTTAAGAATGGAGGTCTGAAGGTTGGAACAATGCTTGGACAGACAGACTGGCAGTTCCTTGGAAAAAAACAAATTTATGACCTGTGTAAAGAATATTCCATTAATACCTTTCTCAGCCCGAAGGGAGGGAAGGTAGAGAACGGGAAAGCACCACATTACCACTCTTTTATCTACACAGAGATACACTCTTCTTCCAAACAGGACAGCAGGACACATTCCAGCCACGAAGGGGTAAAATGTCTCTCCTGCAAACCACTGGTAATATTGATGTAGTTATCCAAATGAGTTTGACTTAGGTAGTGGTAGCCTATGACTGAAATTATTGGAAGAGGGCACCTTTCTAGGAGGGTATACTAACTTTTTTATGAATCTCTGCATTCGTTTATGCTGTGCAGCTGGGGCACCCTGGGATTTTTTCTATTAGTGTAAGAAAGACAGAGTGTGGCCTTGCTAAAGGCACATTTAATTTGAAATGTAACATTTACCATGGAAGATAGCTCTTAAAAACTTAGACCAAAAAGGGAAAGCCAGGAAGTTCTGTAGTCAACATCCTAAATAAACTAGCATAAATGCCCACACAGCCCTGTCAGTACAGCTGTACAAGGTGCTGTCACACTATTCTCAGAAGAGTTCACAGCCAACAAAGTGCCTCCCTGTTTTCTGCTTTGCTGGGTTTTCTTACATTCCAAGGATAAACATGCACTTGCTCCAACATAAAGCTCTGTCCTGTTACGTTAGGACTGTACTCTCAAATGAGAACAGCCTTTACATTGGAGATAACCAGCATGAGAGCCTTAAGGTATCTTCACTGTTGAAAAGTGAGTTCTCAGGCTCTTTCAGACACCTCGCCTGCCAGCTACCAGCATCAGATGTCACAGCAAATGGAAATCATATTTGGGCTTTTAGACTTACTTTACAGAAATATTTATCTTTGTACAAAGACTCACTCTGTTTCAGCTAGCCCCCTTGGTAAGCAAAGACTCATTGTATTATTGACCACTTAACCCTGTCTCGATCCACGAGGTATTACTGTGGGCCTGTACACAGCAGAAAAATTAGCTACTCTGAAACTGTGTCTCATTATGTTTATTAATAGGATCATATGTGTGGAATTAGCTATACAAAGTAACGAACCTGGTGATAAACTAAAATCCAGTGCTGTTATTACCAAGACAATCAAAACATACTCCTAGAACCACAATAGCTTCACTCCAGAACTCCCAAATAAGGTGAGAACACATTGGTCTGTAAGAAAAATAATCTGTTTCAATAAATGTTGCTTTTATTAGGCTGAAATAAGTTATGTATGGTACATTGACTTTAAAGTCTGTTTTGCCTATCTTAGTTAAAAGTTTTTGCACTGTATCTCCTTTGTTGAGTGAGCAGAGGGTGTAGACCCAACTGTTTTGCCTGATTATTCTGGGTAAAGTTCTGAACAATTTAAGTTATTTTGTAATTGGTCTGTCACAAAATAGAAGCTGGGAATTTGGCAGAGAGAAATGTAGTCTTCCATTATAAACTCATAGATAAGAAAGTCAAAGTGACCACTGCACTTGCTCACTGCCTTGGAGAAGCACAGACCACAGAATGTCCTGGAATTATTCCATTTTTAATCAGTATCCATTCTATTTAAAACTGCCAGTCTTGGACAATGCGTCACAATCCCTCGGCCAATCGGATACCCTCATCTGCTTTACCTGATTGAAAGAAGGGGATAAAAAAGAACTTAGTTTTGTCTTTTGTAGACTTGCTAAAAGTACTGGAGTTTTCTGCCTTAAACAGTAGTGTTGGGAGGGAAGATGATTTTCTTTCTTGTGGTTTTAACACAAATAGGAAACTACTTGTTTTTTAAGTTCTGGTTTCAAGGCCACAAGTCATTGATTTAGTGGAAGTTCTAGTGCCAAGAGCTAAAACTCAAGTTTGACAGTTTGCATCTATTTTACTTGCAGTGTTTGAGATAAAGACTTCTGGGAAGACAAAAATATCCCACAGTGTGGTGTAAAGCTGACAAAACAAGAGAAAATTAGAGAAGAGTATCAGAGATCATGGCCTCCAGTTCTAACAGCTCTGCTCCTCATGCTTTCTTCCTTCATTTAAGCTTCCATTAAAGTCTCCCTGTGTTTACCTCTAATTTAAGAAACTGTCCCTTAATCCTTTCCCTTCCTATTCTCCGTCATCCTCTTGTTACTTCCTACCTCTTTATCTTTTAAAAGCTTGCTCACTCGTTCTCCACCCCCACCCTTGGCTTATTTCTTCCATATTAATAATAATCTTAGTACTGAGCACTTATATCGCTCTCTACATGTTCAAAGTGCTGTACAAACCTTAGCTAATTAATCCTCACAACACACTCCCCTCCCTCTGTAAGATAGGTAAGTATTATTATCTCAGTTTTACAGATGGGGAAATTGTCGCAATGACTCAGTGGCAGAGACACAAGCACAGTAACCTTGTTCTTGCAATCTCTGTTTTGAAAATACCTTCTCCAGTCCTGCTTGCCTCTATAAATACCTTCCCATCTCCTTTGTCTCCTAAATCATCAAGACAAATCTGCTGCCTACTCCTGCCGCCACAGCTTCCTTAATTGTTGCCATCTCTTTTGCTCCCTCAGACACCTCTAGCAGGAGGTTTGCCAATGTGTTGCTCCTCTGGCTCTTTGAATACTTTTCTCTTTACATCTGTAGTTTTCATCTTGCTTTCACCAGGCAACATGAAAGTAGCCGCTTGCCAACCTCACCAGTCTGTGGCTTTTCTTTGTTTCTGTCCCTGAGTCACATCAAAGTCAAGGCATAGGTGCCTGATACATGGCTGGACATTAGGGATCTGAATCAAGATGGCCTGAATTCCCTACGTGTCTTTTCCTGGTACCTTGGCATTTCAGAAGACATCCTGTACCAGAAAGAAAACAGATTGTCAGTAGAATTATATTCTCTGTATATATGCAGCTCCAAATTGGGCCACAGTGCTCCTGCACAGTATATTGGTTCAGGTGCAATCTACTGCTTTGTGTTTTCTGTCAGTAAGTTGCTCCATAGGTCAGGGCACTTCTTGATCATTGAAGATGCTGACGGTCCCACCTGACAGCTTTGTGTGCCCTAACCACTTGCCTAGGATCTGGCATTTTGATGCTTAAATAACCTTCTTAAAGTAGATGTCCTGAATGGGGCCCTGAGCACAAACAAGTTGAGAAAGGTCTTAAATGTAGGAATGTTTTAAGATATACAAGTAAGCACGTCAAGGATTTAACTGCCTCTGCAGTTCCCAGATGTGATGATGCTTTCTTCCTCTATGTTTTAAACGAATGGTCCTTGCTGTCATGTCCCAGTGGTCACAGAACATGTGTGTCCCTTGAAACACTGGATCCAGCTACTAATTAGTCAGATATAATCCTTCATTTACTCTCTCCGGAGTGGTGCCCTTGATCTCGCCTGACCAATGAGTAATGATCAGTTCTGACAATGTGGCTAACTGAGGATCTTGCTGAGCTACAGCCATAAGTTTTGTCTGTCTCTTGTTTCTGAACAATTAATTAAACAAAATTACATGAATTTGCTCTTTAAAAGACATAATGTCATGCCCTGTCAGGAACAATCTGTTTAATGGATCAGTGTTCATTTTGTCATTTTCTGTTCTGCCATATGACATGGTGTCATGCCTCTACAGGTGACCTATCAGTCTCTGTGATGCTGTACTGAGGATTTTTTTTTTAAGATGTTTGTGAAGACTTATTTTGATGAGGCTCCACAGCAGGTTCTTACTCACACTTATACTGAGAGGCTAACCACTATGAACTGAGCACAAAGGCACGTACCTGTTTTTAGATCTTATTATATGCATCAATGTCATAGAGGTCAGAGACTTGGACAAGGAAATTGCTGGCTTCTAGCAACTAACTTTGGCTGACTCATACCTACTTGTACTGCTGCCTTTTTATCATTATTTTATGTCAGTTTAGGTTATACATGTGCCATCAATCCATTACTTTGTGGTTGTCACCTGCAAAGACTGAGCAAGGAAAGGCCTGCTTCAGCAATGTTGTTCATGAGTCTTGTCTCAGTGTAACATGTTGTTTACTCGGCGTTTGGCTTGATGCCCACACCCGAGCTGATTGAGGCCAATGTGCACCTGGATGGACTGCTTATGCATTTATCAGGTTTAATAAGGTCTTTTTTATGGGGCACAAAATATGACATCGCTGCATAGTTCTGTATAACAGTTCTCAAAAAACCTCAGGAAAAATTGGATACCCCCTTCCTACACTGTGCCCTCCTCCTTCTGCATAAAATGAACACTAGAGGGTGTAACCCACAAACCTCACAGCTCCCAGGGGGCCATTCACTATGATTCGGATTGACATCACTTTCTTACCCAAGTGGTCTGATCAGTTTCATTACCTATATGCTTTTGTGGGTACTCTGCTTTCTCATCAGCAGCAGCACCCTCTGTATAGAGGCCTCTGTGCCTCCCACACCTAGTAACCTTGAGTACGAGCTTGCATTAGCAAATAGCTGGGTTATTTGCTTGAGGGCTGGAGAGCTGGTTTTTCGTAAGGACCACAAGTTTTTTGTTAGCTTCAGAACCTCTTAAACCTGCATCTGTAAGCCTCTGTGTTATTTCCTGGGAGCTGGGGCAATCGTTTGTGTCTCTGGGAGGTTGTTCTGCCCAGTGGCAAGAGCAAAGATCCTTGGTGTTTTCTAAGCCTGTTTCTGACCTCAACAATCTATACATTCGTTGTGCTCTGTGACTACTTTGTGGAAAACTGTAATATGAAAAGAGCAATCAGGAATCAAATGAGCTCAGCACAAGGCATAGGGAAAGAGAGTGCTACAGGCATTTGAACGTCATCTCTGGCACCAGGCCCCATGCCTTCAGCCACTTCAGATGATTTGTTTTTTCCTTTCTTCCCTACCCACCGTAAAACGATGATCAGGGCTGTGGCATTAGCCTGTGTGTATGTGCTTACTCATACCTCTCTACCAGTTATAGTTACTGTGGTCTACTAGAGTGGGTCCAGGGCCTTCTAGATGCTTGTTCAGCTAGGCAGCTGTCAAAACCTATTGGGAAACAATGACTGGGTGAAACCTGTTGATTGCTGGGTTTTTTCAGTTGTGTTTTCACAAGGAAATATATTCGGTGTTTCACTGAAAAGGTCTGTTCTCTGAAGTAGAGTTTTGATGGCAAATTTTTTTCTTTTCCCATTTCCAATGGGTATTTTCCCACTTTGAAATTCCTTTTTTATTTCCATTTTCTAAATTCACATACTATTTACTTTTCCTCTGAAAAATGTCAGTTTAAGTAAAACCAAGTTTAAGGGGATCATTTTTTTCACATTTCAAACATTTCTATGCTCCTTTCTAGTTATCTCTTTAAAATGATAGCAAGTTATATGAGGCCCCTGCATAAACAGTTTCAGCAGGAAGAATTGTCTCTTTAAAAAAAATTGTTTATGTTTTTGAAGGTGCTCCAACAAGTCTTTCTGACTCCACCAAAGCCTTTTGGAGCAGGCCTTGAATGGGAGTCCCACTCATCCCTCCATACAAACTCTACAGAAGGTCTAAGGTGCTGCTTCAGGGAAGTATAAAAACAGGTGCTTCACATTAAAGTTAGGTCTCTTAGAGTTAAAATGGAGGCTTTAAGCTCCAAACCAGCCTGAACACCTTCATTTGTGACCTGATCAAGGTGAACCTGCTTTAGCAGAGGGTTGGACTGAATAATCTCTGGAGTTTCCTTCTAACTCCTACCATTCTGTGATTCTATGAGCTCATGTGCTGCCAGCAGCAAAAGTACAGCCATAGCGGCTGCATCTGCTCAGGATTCTATCTACTCTATGACTATGCTTTTCCCTTGGCCAGTTACCCTGTATGGTGAACCACAGTACTAGATCTTCATGGCTCTTGGGGACAGTTTGTTGTCTTTCTGTATGTTGCAGTCAGACTTCTGCCTTCCTGTCATCATACTCTCAACATCCACTGTCCTACTTCAGCAGCTAAGCCTCTGGGCCAGTCCAACCACCAGTTGCCCTCTGCATCAATACTGACACACAGCCCTTGCTCCCAGAGCGATACTCAGAGCGTTCCTCAGCACCATCTCCTCACATGCAATGTGGCCAAAGCCACAAAGAACTATCAGATTTTATCAGGTCATATTTGTTATTAAGTACTTTGCTGGTTTAGAGCTAAATGTTTAATAAAATCCAGTGTGAAGTAACAGAGAATCACATACTTTCAGGGCTACTGCAGGCTACCTGCTTTCAAAGAATCATAATGACAGTAACTACATCTCCTTATTCCACCCTTGTTCTGCCAGGGTGTTTAGAAGTGCCACATGCATTGCTGGTGTTTATACTGATTTCTTCTCCCCAGTGTTTATACTGATTTCTTCTCCCCAGTGTTTACTTCTCAAAAAGTTGCAGTGATAAAGGGGTTTGCTCTTTGCTGCATTCTCTTGTAGCTGAAATAATTTATTACATAATTTTCTAGCAAGATAGAAAGTCTCTACATCTTTTACAGAGTAAAATTTCTCTACAAAGTAATATGGTATAAACAAAACATTAACTTTTCATTCAGAGAATTTGTTAGCCTGAGTAAGCAGCCTTTCAGATGACAAATTGATGTTTAAATAGCAAACAAAGGAAAAAACAGTCCAGAGAGGTCAGTGCTTTGTATCTAATATGCTTTTGCAGTGAACTTTTGTTCTGGTAAGCAGACGCTTTGAAAACTGTTCAGCTGCAGTTCAGACAAAGGTCAGAATTGGGCCAGTCATATCATACAAAACTCTAAATTGCTATCTTATGAGAGAAGGCTCAGCACCTTCTGCCAAAAAATATATATATATATCTAAAATAAAACATACTTCTCACACTCAAGCTGTCCCAGGGGGATTTCCTTCTTCATGTTCCTGCTAGAGAAACCCATCACGATATTGCAGTAATTGGTAATCTTTTAACCACCTATCCATGTACGGAATTTTGTGATTTGAGTGAGCATATTGATAACCAGCCTTTGCTTCTTTGTACATAAATGTTAGGGTGCCAGGCTTATATTTTCCACATAAAAGATCAGCAACTTTATTACCCGCCAAAGGTGGCTATTAGGGTCTAAGACTAGAATTCATCATAGTAAGTATGGTTATTTACTTTATACATTTATGCAGTATATCAGCCACAGCTTTGACAGTGCTCTGCAATTTTTTTTCACACGAAGGCATTCAAATCCAAGAAATATATTCATACCTGCTGTCAACAAGTGCAACTCCCTTGGAAAGCTCTGAGACAATTTCAGCAGTGACGTGAACAGCAGCATAAATTTTAGGTCTAAATTGGTCAGAAAATATGTGAAAGTGGGCATAATTTACATGCTGAGGACTGAAAGAGGAAAAGTAGCTAGCAAAAAAAGAGTGCAATTAAGCGGGATGGAGGGGGGGAATAGAGGATCTGCTGGCATGTGTAGTGCATCAAATTTGGTTCTGAATTCAGACAACTACAAGCAAATGTAAATGTTATACTTAATGCAACTAGCTATTTATAGCGGAGTGAACACACTTTCTCTACCTGTTATGCTCATTGCTATGCTAAAGGATGGACGAGGGTATGTCATGCCTAGGCTGGCAAACATCCAGCACATACCTGTATGTATGTGCTGAACATGTTTCCCAGTTCCCCAGTGGACTCCATAGTCTGATCACAAACATGACTCTTTATGGAAGTGAAAGTCTTAAGAAATTCTGGTTTTAAATTATCTTGATAGCCTGGAATATCTTTCAGGGGCCTTTTGCTTAAAGCAGCCTTTCCTGTATTCCAAGCTGCTGTGATAGATCGTGGAAGGTGAGGGATATTTGTCACAGAAGCATCTATTCATTTTTTTTGATACCTGCTAAAAGGAAATGGCTAAGAACTGTGTAATGAAATGAAGGTAGTATTCGGACTGCCAAGAGGAACTGCTCAGCTTCAATGCTGTTGTGCTTCCAGGCAGCCTCTGGCCTAGCAGGATGATTCAGTGCATCTGAGGTAGACATCTCAATTCCAAATACAATGGCTGGGGAAAGGTGGCCACCACCTCTGAAATCATTCAAAGCGGCTAGGACCCTGTCTCTCTCCACTGCCTGAGCAGGTCATCAAAACTCCCACCTACCAATCACCTGGGAAACCTCTCAGTTTAGATCTGAACAAGTGTTGAACCTCAATCACCTTCATCCACTTGAAATCCAGAGCACCGAGTCCTCTCTTGAGAGCAAACAGCTAATGATGGAGGAGGAAGAGGCAGCAGCCACTTCAGAATAACTTCATTGTTTGAACACTCTTACAAGAAGTGGGAAACATGGATTTTAAGCCTTTCTCAGACTGAAGGGGTTTGAACCGCAATTCCCTTTTCCTCAGAGCTTATCCTACCCGTCAAGCTAGAGAAGTTCTTCATTCTGCTCACTATGCGAGGCCATAGAGCAGAGAGAAAATAGGTAAGAGGGAGCTTGATTTTGCAGCCCACTGGTGAGGGCAGGAATGAGAGAGTCCTGTGGCTTGGTCCCAGCTGTTACTGTCGTTTAAGTATTCTTTACAGTTAATTTTTAATACAGGCACTCACACAGTCAAGCAGCCATGGCTGACAGACTGTAGAGACTGTAGTGTTTAATTCTGCTTGAATTTGTATTAAACACCAAAAGTATGTGAACCAGATATTTCTCTAAGCCCTGAACTTCTCACACCCAGTGATAAGCATCTAACTGAGACTGTAGCAGCATAGTTGCCTAATTAGGGGCAGAATTGTTCAAGGCCTTCTGCAAAACACATTGAGAAAGGAAGAAAACCTCAGGAGGAAAAGTGAGACTGTTCTTCGTCTGAGTCATGTTCTGGTAGTGCCTCTTCTTCTCTGTTGGTTATGAAGAGAGTCTAGGATGTCAATGTTCCCAAAATAAGCCTCTCTGTTGAACTTAGCATGCCCAGATCAAAGGAGTGTAATTTCTTTCTCCAGCTGGTTTGCAGCCGATTGCTGTTAGTTTCCTTTGTGTCTACCTCAGAGTGGTCTGCATCCCTGGGGAAGGATACAGTGGAATTGTCTAGATACAAACTAAGTGTCAAGACTGCTACCTAGCACCAATCTTTCAGAGTGAAGTGTGGCAATTTTTTAACCTTCTCTTTGCCCCAGGGAATTTGTGCACAGCAGAGCCCTCACTCTTTCATGAAACCAGCGTACCAAGAACAGGTCCCATTGGAAAGACGGGACTGCAAAGTCAGTCCTGAAAGGTAGTGTCAGCCAGCTAATCTACCTGCTTTCATGTCACTAGATACATCTTCTCTATCAAAGTGTAATGCAATTTCAAAGTATAAAATGCATTCTTTTTCTCACTTCAGAACTTTTTCATTATTCCAAATAATGAGTCTCCTAAAAAGCCAGAAGCCCTATAAAGGTAGTGACAATGTATGCAACACTACTGGACTGACAGTGTAGCTTGCAAAGTGATGTGCAGTAGAAAAATCCCCCTTTGAGGTTCTGTCTTAGTTATTTTCAGTAGTTTATGACCTTGAAGAAGCAAACTTCACATTATAATTGTGCTTATTTAAGAAAGCTTGCAAATTCAAGAGAGGATGAAACTTGGTTGCAGTGAGAGTATAAACCCGTAGAGTATTGTTTAGCCAAATAAATAGAGGAAAAGTATCCTTGAGTGCAGATATTTCAAAGGGATATCTTTATTACAAACTGGGTCCCATAGATAGTTCTGGAACCAGAAGGTCTTTCATGGCAGACACTGCATCTTCCTATATGCTTCCAAATGCCCTTGTTTCTGGCTGGGGCCTCTTGTCATTTTTGTAATAGTAATGACAGCAAAACCAAAATTATGCCACTGTAAATTTCATTTGTCTGAGATATGCCTTTTGGGAACTTTGAGGAAAAACATTTTTTAACTGTAATCCACAATTTATACAACCAGACACTGTCCTAAATAAAAGACTTTTCAAAATTATACAGACGTCTTCAGTCTACAGCACTGGTGTAATTGGTCTGTCCTTCCACCAATGGAGCTGAAGGGAAACACTGACTATGTAGGGGTATTTTTCTTTTTCCTAAATAACAGAGGAAGTAGCAATTGTAGAGGAAGTGGTGGTCGATGGTAAAGACTATATTAAATTGGAGTTAACCATTTTCAACAAGCTAGTAGAAACAGTGAGAAGGCTTGCCATTTTAATTTGGGAAAGACTTCAGTAATACTGTCACAGAAATGACTCATCAGCCTTTATGTCTTTTCACATGGTGTTCTTCACCTTTCTCATTCAAAGGGGATGTTAATCAATTAAAGAGAACTAAATAAAGTCATGTGCCTTGAGTTCTTTGATGATCTCCACATACTTGTCACCATCTTTCGTGACCATAATGGTCCTTTCATCCAGAGTAAACTATGCATGACCTAGCTGGCCCAGGGAAGCTTATGGAAGAGCTGGTCATGACACAACTACCGTCTCCCTTCAGGTACTTTGCCACGTACCACCACTTTTAGTGCAGTCTGAACAAAAAATTTGAGGCTTTTTCATCTCTAGTGCCTTTGGGATTTAGGACCTGGGCTTTCAACAAACTTTTGTAGGATAATATATACCTTTGTAACATTTAGATAAGATGACTGACTGTGTTTTCCCCTAAACCATTCACAGGGATTGAAGGTGAACCATCCTTTTTGCTGATCAGTTCAAGACCCATGAGTTCATGTCCCTGCATCAGTTGGCTTTACTCCAAAAATAAGTAGCACTGATTGGAAAGGAAGTACTTGGGAGGAAGCAAGGATGTATTTATTTAATTTATAACACAGATACCACTTGTTATGGATCAAGAGAACACAGACCCTCTCTTTGATTTTCCTTAAACCTCCTCTTTACCTTTAAAACCCTTCAAAACTGTGATGGTAAAAACCTTGGGCGTTGCCTGCCCTACCATCTAATTAAAATGTGAGTTTGAATAATTATTCATGTTAGTAACTTCAGGTTAAATCAACCAGCCTTGCCATAAAGCTCAGTCAAAGATGCAGCAAAGGTAACAGCTGAATGCTATTCTAAACAGGGAATTTCCCCCTCTGAGACACAGCTTTCCCCTTCTTTGAGATCTCTTCCATACTTGTAGGGATCATTTTGCCTTTGGATTCTGACAGCTTGCCTCCTTTTGTTGTGCCAGTATGTTACGGGAATGTTTAACTTAATTTAGCAGTTTTTGTTTCTTGTTACAAAATTTCAGGTTATTTCACCAGCATCATACTAATTAACACATCACCTTCTGTGTGGAGAGCTAAAAAGATTACATTTTAATAGATGAGATCTATTCAGGAAGAGACTCCTTCTCTCTCTAAAAGTAGCTATTCCTAAAAAAAAAAAAGTATGCTGAAGTTATCAGTAATTTAATGATCTATGTGCTAATTCAAGTGTATGATATCGTCTTTATTCTTATTATTGCCGTTACCATTACTATTAACCACTACAATTGCTTTCTACTGCTTTAGTTACTTTACTTAGTAAAGGGCTTGTTCCCACTGTGCCAAAGGCTGTGCTTGCAGGTTCAGAAATCAGAGAGTAGGTAAGGTTAGGTGACAGGTAAGATACTGTCAACCTCAGGATCTTCATAAAGACACTAAAATCCTAGGGGCTCTGATGCACTTGTTGCCATCAGGTATCATCCAAAGTCTTTCTACTGATGTAAAAGCTGGGGTGGCTCCCACACAGCAGTTCTGAAGGCAGAGTCTGTACTCAGGCAGCATCTGCCACGTGATCCTTCCTATATAGAAATTTTGGCTTATTATAATCTATGGATGTTTTTCAGGCACAAGGTCACTCCCACATCTCTTGCAGTCTGTTCTCTAGTATGTGCGTGACATTCTCTAGTATACTAGAGACATGTCCATGACAAACAATGTCCCATTGTTTTGTGCTTCAGTAATTCAGATTATAGGTTCTCCTACAATGCCTGGCAACCTGGTTCTTGTTTTTCAGCCTCCTGTAATGGTGCATAGACATTGAGGGGAATTTTATCTTTATCTGGTACCACTGTTTATTTAGCTCCTTTATTTGATACTCTTGTTCCTATTCAACCTTCTCCCTCTGATCTTATTCATATCACATTCATTTTAGTTGTTGTCTGAGCTTTAGAGAGTTACTTTTGTATTGCTCAATCTATCTGTAACTGTTAACAGCCTTTGTCCTTGGGTGTTACCAATTCTAAAAAGTGCTGTTAGCTTAGAATCTCCAACAGATGCCTTAATAGGACCTCAGTGCTTCTCAGCGCCTGTTTCTTCCTACTCCTGGTTTAAGCAAACACACATAATAATTAGTTTTCCAAGACAGTAATCTGTTTTCATTTTGATTACGCAAAAAATCTACCCTTGCTGTATAGGTGTACTTTTTTAAAGAGGAGCCCAAATACCTTACAAATACAGCTAACTTCTCTTTCTACCACTTCCCCTGCTAAAGCAGGAACCTTGACATCTCATGTCATTGACATCCCATTTATTTCCGTCAGAGAAAACTATTGCAAAAACTCATCTGTACCAGGACACTTTCTTAGAAAATTCTCTTTGAGATAAAAGACATGTTTACTTTCTTCTACTTCTGTGAAGGTGAAGAAGGCTTGTTTCATCTGTATGTTTTATGATCCTTTCACAATAAAAAAGAGGTGATCTGCACATTCAGAGTCTTCATTTTGCAAGCACTGCATCATGCAGCACCCTTGTTGTCCTTCCAGGGACTTTTTACAAAGGCAAGGCTGCTAGACCATGTGGAAACAAATGCCAAAAGTGTGAAGACTCAGTAGATTCGTAAACAGTAAATTTGGCACATCAAGAAGAGATACAAACTGGTCATTTTCACAAGGAAGACTTTTTTAAAGCTTCTTTGGCTCAAATAAACTTCAAAATCAATTCCAGTTTCTTAGACTTGATTGGAAGAATTTCAGTACCTTTATCAAGAGCTCAATACTTTCCCAACCTGGTTAAATTTGGAAGAGTATTAGAAGCATTCTGTGGCATTAGATCACGCAACAGCATTGGTGTGTGTGTGTGCATGTGTGATAAAGGTAACAAATTAACTGAGTTAGACAGTAATTGAGCTAGATGAGAAATAATTCAAGGGCTGAGCTTCAGGCTTCCCAAAAGTCTCCTAGATATCTTCTACCACAACATATAGTTACAGATGAGACATATGCCAAAACTGAATCTATTCTGTGTACTTAAGTAGAGTCAGAGAAGGGAGAACTTTACTTACATAAACTGACATGACTGTCAGCATATCAAAGTATGACATTTGTAAGCATTTTTTCACTGAGGAAAATAAGTAGTATTCATGCCCTGAGATAGCTCTAGAGAGTAAATTGATATTAAAAAAAAAGGTAAAAGTTGGCTTTTACTGCACGCTGGAGATCAAAGCTTCATGCATGTTGGTGGTTTGATGGGGTGCTTTCTGTAATTGCTATGCCATTACAGAATATTAGAGATTTACATTAGCTAGAAGTATGTAGAAAAAAAAAAAGAGGTAGAGAAGGGAGGAGGATGAGATATGTTGTTCAGCTGAAGAGAGGCCTAACCTTCTATTTCGTACTTGCAAAAAAGCCTTTTCAAATTCATGATGACAGAATAAATACATTAATATATATTTGAACACTTGCACTTTCAACTACCTGTTTGCTGATGGCCATAGCCTAAGAAAACAGGCTGGTGCCCAGAGCTGAATTGTGAGTGCAAAACACAAATGTTTCGAATGTCCAAAGAGCTGAAAATCATAGTGGAAAAATATTTCTGTAACAATGTAGGTTACAAAGCACAGCATTACAGTGCATTTCCTAGACCAAAAGGAGAACTGCAATAAAACCAGGAAGACATATACACTTCTAAATAAACACCTACAAAAACTAACTTTAAAACAGCTGAAAGTGTTTGGGAGTCTGTGAAGTAGATTTCTCTTCAAGGAAGGCCATAACCAGCTCTAGCTACAGATAATGGCTTCATCTCAGTGTATATTTTTGAGTCAATAATGAAAGAAAATCTAGGGCTTCTTAAGGCTAAAGATTTATGGTCCTGCTTTGTTTCCTTTGTGCATCATTAAGCAATGCAGGAGCATATTGTTCCCTGAGGATTTCTCCTTTCAAACTTGTTTTAATGTCTACTGCCAATTTATTAGTTCATACAAGGAGGTTTGATCTAGAAACAAGACCATGAAACACAAATTCTTCTTTCTAACTTTGTGACCACAGTATACTGCCTGGATATATTCTACAAAACCAAAGACTGGCACAATTGCTAATTTTATGTAGTGTCACTGAACGTTCTTGAAGTTCTCCCCTGAAGACCTGGTGTGGCAGCAGCTGGCAGGTGTCAAAGGCTGTTACTCCCTAATCTTCCCTCATTCCAGCTACACTGCTCATGGTTTCCCAGCATCACAGATTCCTTTGGTGGGTTCTAATTTTAGATGCCCACATCTGAACTTGCTATCACCAGGTGTCTTCATATCCAGTGACTTAAAATACATGTAGTTCTAGAGAACTCCATTTTAGACATGTACTTTTTATGAAGAAATCAGTCATGCCCTTGGAAAAAAAAACCTCTTTCTTTCCACGACTTCACAGAGGGTTCAGATCACCATCTCAGATGCAGACTTTGAGAATACAGACTTTTGGCAAGGTTCATCCCACTTGGTTTGTCTGTATATATGTTCACTCACAGAACCTCTTTTCTGATTATCTGAAAATAAGGAAGCGTTATGTCATTTTTCAGTTTCTTCAATGCAGGTCATTGAAATGGCCATTCTTTGGCAACTATTTCACTTCCAGCATTGCTTTGCAGTGCTACTGTTAAATTAAGCCCAGCTGCTTCCTTTTCTCCTCATTGACCTTCTAGCAATTACCCTCTTCTCTTTATTACACCTTATTTTAATGTCAACAGTTTTATGCCAGAGCTCAATCATTTGGACGCTCGAATGACTTCACAGAAGGCTAAGAATGAGAAAAAAGGTCTCTTTAGATATTTAGATGGAAATTATAGTAGATAATTAACTTTAAAACACATTTGTATAAGTGAGATTTACTGAGTCCATACACCCAAACCAAACATAATTAAAGTTATTCCGTTCATTATTTGGACTATGTTTTTACTTTCTATGTTCTCTAAGATATGCCAGTGATTCTCATAAGATAACATTTCAGCTTTTGTTTCCGAGCAGGGCCAACAGAAAAGAAAAAAAAAAGCATTCAGTGTGAGGGACTCTGAGCTCCTAAAGAGTCTCCATACCCACCCATCTCTTTATGAAATACCTGGTTTCACTTTGAAATGCAGAGCTTAACACATAAACTGTCTTTGAGAGTGGTGAGAGAGATGGAAGAAGCAGAGAGAGAGAGGTTAAGAATGGCCATGTTTTGAATAAGATTCCTTTGTCTATGCTGGATATCAGGCATCCCAGGTTAGCCACTTCTGGCTGCTTGAAGGAATCACAATTTTTTTTGTTATCACAGGGATTTCAGAGAAGTACAATGCAAAGAGATTTATTTCAATGTCTGTTTCTAAATAAATAAATATCATGCAAATCATTAACAAACACAATGTTGTCCATAATGAATCTAATATCCTTACATGCATTTGTATTTTTTTCTGGTATTTGTTGGAGATGGATGGAATTTTTGTAATACTCCATTTCTGAATGGAGTTTGTCAGAAATAAATGCATAAACAATGTATAAAGATTAAAAAGAAAAGGTCTAAAAACCATCTCGTGGACCAATAGTGTATTACACTATCTCTAATAGTGACTTTCACCTTCTCCTCAAGATAACATTAACTTAAGTCTGGATGTATTCTAGTATACTGCACATCATCCACTCATACAGTTGTTTTGTCGCATTGAACTCTTGCATCCAGCGAGAGCTCTGTGAAAGAAAAGACTGGTGAATTGAGACCATAAAGTGCATCACAAGATTTGGGAGATAGATACCTTTTCTTCTGAGACATCAATCTTGAGTCCTGCTCACAAGCAGTTATTTAGGCTTAAGTTGTTTCCCTCTGCCTCCTGTGTGAAAGCCAGACTTAGTGAAACTGGCAGCAGCAACATTTTAGAGGCACAGCCAGAGGTGATATTTACTGCAGAGATAATGTCTTGAGGGCAGGAAGAATATCTCTCAAACTTGTTAGACATACACTACATTGGTGTCTACGTAGCAGTTATCATTGCTGGCCTTCAGAAAGAAATAAAATCCTAATTTACAGTACAACAGCAATAAAACTTTAGTGAGTGTGGTCTTGGTTCACTAAAAAATGTCCATGTTGATACAAAACCATATTGATACTTCTTTTTATTACTAAACCAGAGCATCTACACACACAAAACTGTCTTCCTAATATAAACCAAGCATGAAATTATACACCAGCTGTTCCACCACTGACAAGACATAGAATATTATTCCTTGCTCCTGAGCAGCAGGTGTGGGCCCTAGATCAAGGTGCTTCCACCTAGGCCTCACCTGTGAGACTGTAGTTCATTTGAAAATAAGAGAAATCATACAAATAGCAAGGATAAGCCTCAATGTGAGCGAAAGGATGTTTTTATACAGCAAAGCCCAGCTGAAGAGTTGATGCCAGAAATCTTTACATTCTACAAAGAATCCACAATTTGTAAAATTAATTGATATTTATCACTGGGAAATCAGCACTTGCAGAGCCTGGTGAGGAAAGAACTTTGCCAGTCACAGAAAGGACCGTTTTGGTTTTAAGACAAATCTGCCACCATCTATCCACTGTTCTTTTCTTTGAACAACATATGTTCATATCTCACTGACATCCATAGGCTCTGTCATCCAATAAATATTTTGATAAACAGATGTATATATCCTGCATTTTAAAAAATTAATAATACTTTATTAAAATGCACAGAAAGCTATCGAATAGATGTTTTACACTTTTGTAATAAAAGATATTCCTGGGCAGACAATATATAACATAATTGGTTTTCTTTGTAGTAGTTTGGGAGTGTTTTAGAGAGCAACTGAGCTGAGATAATAAACTTCACAAAATCTTGTATAATCACTTCTTTTTAAATTATGTGCAGTTCTATATTTTGAAACATTTCAAAGTTATGTTTATGTACATTTTTGTTTGTCTAAGTCAATATACCAAGTTCTCTGACAAAAACTGGCTATGCCCCTGTTGTGCAACTAGCAAGTTTCTTTTATCATACGAAGAAACAATCAAACATCTTAAGATATATGTTCTCATATTGTAAAATGCACACTTAAAGCACTGCCCTTTTATATGGACACCACACAGAATATTCCTTAAACATTGACTCAAATAAGGAAGCAGGAGGGAGATGCCAGCTCTGTAGTTTGTGTCTCATAGCCTCCGTGAAACAGCTGAGCTGTGTGGAAGGAAAAAAAAATAGGGAAAACTGAGGAAAGAAAACAAAAAAATGTGCAACAAACAAAAATTTCAGTAACATTTACAAATATGTAAAGGATGGGTGTCAGGAGGATGAAGCCAGGCTATTCTCACCAAGGTATGAATCATAGAATCACAGAATGGTAGGAGCTGGAAGGGACCTCTAGAGATCATCTAGTCCAACTCCCCTGCTCAAGAAGGTCCACCTAGATCAAGTCACTCAAGAACACATCCAGACAGCTTTGAAAACCTCCAGAAAAGGAGACTTCACACCTTCCCTGGGCAGCTTGTGACAGTGCTCTGTCACCCTTACAGTAAAGAAGTTTTTTCTTAAGTTTTAGTGGAACTTTACACCTTGTCCTATCACTGGACACTACAGGAAAAAGTGTTGCCATATCCTCTTGACACACACCTTTTAAAGTAAGTACTAATGAGGTCTCCCCTCAATCTCCTCATCTCCATGAACTTCATCGCTGAGCTGTTCAGGACATATCAAGCACAGACATTAAATAGGATTATGCAACACCCATCTGCTCTTGCTAATTAAAATGTGGAAAACAGTCAGTATCAAAGTATTTTGTTTAGCAAGTTCATGGCTGATGTAGGTAGTTCTGTGTGTGCTGCAGTGGTTTTGCTATTTGGTAAGACTCTGATGATTTCACAGTGAGCTGACTTTAAGTATAGCTAATGTCATTTGCCCAAAAAGAATCCCAGTAGGATTAGGATTTTTAATAAATAATTGGCATTTTGCTTATGTATTTTGGAAAATATATTCCTAGGCCTGCACTCTATAAATGATGTCCACTACTAGCTTCAGATATCAATTTCACCTACATTTTAACTACATTATGGATGATCTGTGCTTTTAGAATACTCTTCTTTAAGAAAAAAAGCATATTTGAGCTACATTCCCGCTTTTAAATGGACTCACTTGAGTCCCATAAGTTTCGCTTTTTCACAAATCTGTCTGCCAACAAAATTTGCTTTTGCAAGACTGAGTTATAGCGTAACACATAGTATCAATGTGCTTTACTTGTGTCCAGCAAGCAAGATCCAGTCAAGTAAAACATTCATTCAAATCTGTTGTAGGGATGAGTGCCGCGAAGTTTTCGACTCTTGGCCTGAAAAAGCCAGGCTCAAAGCCTGAAACCCAGGCACAAAGCCTGAAACCCAGGCACGAAGCCTGAAACCCAGGCACGAAGCCTGAAAAACCCAGGCACGAAGGCCTGAAACCCAGGCACGAGGCCTGAAACCCAGGCACGAAGGCCTGAAACCCAGGCACGAAGCCTGAAACCCAGGCACAAAGCCTGAAAACCCAGGCACAAAGGCCTGAAACCCAGGCACGAAGCCTGAAACCCAGGCACAAAGGCCTGAAACCCAGGCACGAAGCCTGAAACCCAGGCACGAAGCCTGAAACCCAGGCACGAAGCCTGAAAACTCAGGCACAAAGGCCTGAAACCCAGGCACGAAGCCTACTTCATGCGGCGATCAACCCAGGGTCCAATTCTCAGCTGGGTGGGAAGAAATCAGTCCTACTCAATGTGAGTGATAGCAGAAATCTTCTTCTTTATTGAGAGCAGGCTCTAACTTATATACACAGCAGCTTCAAAGCTAGCTCAGCAACAGCAGCTAATAGATTACATTCTTATGTTCATCCTACTTGCGGTTTCTGCGATAAGCAAGCTCCCTCACATTTTCCCATCTTGTTTTTTCCCCCGTAGTTGTTTTCCACCTTGGGCTGTTAGCTCATTAGCTGAAAACAGCCCGACCTTGAAGGAAGAGAAAGCGGCCTGCTGTCTGCGTGACAGCAACTGCTTTAACCATGGCTCTGACTCTGGTCTTGATTGTGCATTAAATTCATATAACTAGAACTCAGATTGCCTTGCCCCGTCGGGCCTAACATTATACCCTGGGATCCATGTCCATTCTCCCTTAACCACTCCTCGACAGATGAGTTGTTCTGGCAGCTTGTTTCTTATATCCCTCTTTCCTAAGGGCCCCAGCACACAGTGCTGCTCCAACAACATGACCAAAAGTTCATCCCTTGCATGCATAAGAAAGATGCTCCAGTCTCCTGATCATCTTGGTGGCCCTGTGCTGGACTCTGTCCAGAAGTTCCCTGTCCCTCTTGAGCTGGAGAGCCCAGAACTGCACATAGTATTCCAGATGAAGCAACACCAGCACACCTAACAGATATAAGTCTAGATGGTTTAGATCATGGTAACCCCTGTCATAGGTGCCACAGCTCCTTGCCAGTGTATTCAATAAAAAGCTGAAAACAAGGACAGGATGGGGTGTACCTCAATCTACCTCCATCATGGAGCTAGATCAGTTCTTAGTTGCCTCCCTAGAGCAAAGGGAAGCACAGCTATGCTCTGCATCATGATACAGCTCATGTGGCCTGCTGTAGCCAAGATTGGGCACCACTTCATCATCACTTGAAATCTCAGTACTTGCCATCTCTCAGACACTTGTCAGATAAGTGAAACTTCAACAGAACCCTGGTGCAAAACCACATGTCACCATAGGTAGGGTTATGATGACTATTGTAGTTACTTTGGTGACCTGATGTAGGAGATCCAGTAGATCTGTTCTCATGGTCATATTGTTGGGCCCCAAGTTCCTTGTTCCTCTGAAGAAACCATCTGTTGCCATTAGTTTTCTCTTAGGCATCCCACCCTTTGTCTACCTCAGCATTCAGCCAAGATGAGTAGGTTTATGTATCTACTAGACACATCAATGAAGTGATCAACAGGAATACAGCTTTAAAAAAAGATGACATTTATGTTGTCACCATTATGGTTCAGAGTCAATGCCTGCTACAGATGAAGAGAACTCCTGCCCTGATAGACTCATATCTGCCCTACCAACTGTACGTGGGTTTGCATCCTCTTTCACATTTGGACAGTTGTCATTAGCAAGACAAGTAATAAATACTTTGTAAAGGAAATCTTGGGTTTCACTGCACAGATCTCTGGCAGAGTCAATTCAGTGACATATCTGCAGCCCCTGTAAAGGAGTAAAAGGAAGCTGGAGTTCTTTGAACTTAGAAGAAAAGACAATTTGAATAACCCTTTTAACAAAACAAGATGGGTTTTAAGCAACATAGATTCAGTAGAGAGTCTTAAAATCGATGAGCAGAAAGCTTTAATAACTTCCTCAACCACTGTTTTCCTCCTTGCATGAAAATGACTCATTAAAAGGACACATCAAATTGCTCTCCATGTCTGTGAAAGCGAACACCAACACAATTGGAGAATTTGCTAAACTGTTACATTGAATGCGATATATAACAAGAGGGCTAGGAAGCTGCTGCATTAACATGTGGGAGATGTTAAGAGAAAAACACAAATGTCAATGTAAGAATGGGGAGGAAATTTGAATTTGCAATTACGCTTCAGATTTTTTTTAAACAAATGTTGCAGTTTGTAAAACAGAAAGAAGCTTAGTTCAGTAGTTCATGCTCCAGGTTTTCAACATAATTTTGATGTAAGAATACGGAATGTTTGGCTCCATGCTTTAGGTTTGTTTAGGTTTCGTTACAGTATTTTTGCCCTCTGTTCTTCACAGAGCGCTCATGACATCCATCTCAGCTGTTGCAGGAAACAGAAACACATTCTTAGGCCCACATATAGGTAAAAAGTTAGGCTTGATGTTTACCATGACTGATTATAGGTAGTTATGGAGATTTCATAGCTAAGAAGTCCTTTAAATGAAGTATCATATTAATCACAGAAAATTACTTTTAGCCATCCTTATGTAGTCAAACCCCTAACAGGGCCAAGAGTGAGAAAACTGGGCTGTGAAAAGAAGAAAGAAAAAAAACTACCCCTCTCACAAAATCACCAAGTTCAAACATCGCAATGTTGAGTTTTCTTTGGGTTGGAAAGGGAAGTCCCACTGCACTTGTACATGGGACGTGGCTAGGAGTGTGGCCAGTACATCCAGGAGATGTCATCAGAGAATGCACATCAAACTGCATGCATGGTGCTTCTCAGTCGTTTTAAAAACTGCTATCAAGGCATCTATCAGAGGACTAGGCTGAGGTTTCAGTCCCTCAAGCCCAAAATATGTTTCTCCTTCAAGCATGCAGAGTTCATATAAAACACAGCATTTTTCCTTTGAAAAAGCCACAAAGTATTTGTATTACTTCATGAGCCAATAGCATGAGCATCTCCTGGAGTCTGCTCCACAGACTGTGGAAAGAGACTTCTCCAGTCCTCCTCCTTGCTACCTACCCTCTTGAGGACTTTTGTTTCAGGCTTCTGGGTAGGTTGAGGTGGGTGAGCTCCTGAGGACCTGAAGATAGCTGGAATCAATATAAAGTTGTTCTCCTGTGGAGAATATCAAAAGAGTGTATTTATGGACATTATTTCACACTCCGATAGAAAGGTGTAAACTTTGTGAAACTCAGCGCAGTTATTTGTTATTAATATGTCTAGCTGAAAGCAGCAGTTGAATCAATGCTTTAGTAGAAAAGGCTGTTTACTGTGATCATTAAGGAGAGTTGAACAGTTACCCCATCAATAAGAGCTGTACCAGTCAATTCAAGAGAAGATCTCATTTTCATAAGGAATTCAGGTGGAAGACTCTGCATGCTACTCTATTTCAGAAGACGAATCTAGTAATATTACAGGAAACAAAAAAACCACCAAAAACTCCACAATATTGTTTGAAGAAAATATTTCCTTAACATGACCTACCTGTGATAACATTTTTCATGGCACAATAATACCAACAAATTCTACTACTTGTCGTTGCTATCAGAATGCATCCTGAATTTGTTCAGCTAGTTCAGCTCAAAGGAAACAATGAAGCTTCTAGACATGGTAGGCTACCGTTCAAATTGGCAAGGCTCTCGTTACAAATATTCTTTCCTCTGAATATCTCTTGCCATCCAAGCCCTACACGATGCATCTCATTTCAGCACTGCCTGTAATAAGGGAATTTCAGGGGAGATGTGGGTCACATCCTGTGTTATGCTGAGCGAGCATCTGCAGAGAAGGTAGTGGGAGCGGAGGCCCTGATCCAGACAGTCTTGGTGTGAATATGACCACAGAAAGCTTTGAATCTAGCCCAGAGAGTGCACAGCACCTCTACAGAGGTGTTCAGCTGCTAGCAGGATAAAGCCTCAGCTAAGAATATGTAAAACTATTGTCCTTTATGTCATTTTTGGCATTTAAGGTTAGCCCTGCAGAGCATGACAAACTGAGCTTTGTCTGATTAAAGAGCGTGTCATGGGACCCTAAATTACTGAAAATAAAATGTGTATTGTTACGTATTGCTACTATATGTTTTCTACAGTTTGTATATGAGAAAGTGTGATTAAAAGTCGATGAGAGACTGTTTATAAATTTTGATTGCTTCATAATTTTAACTCTGAGCAACATTTTTATCATAATTATAGGCTTTCTTAAAGCATTTATGCAGATTGTTTTATTCAAAAGAGGTTTATTCCATATAAACTCCACTCTTTTATCTCTCCATAAAAATCAGTGTGTGAATTCCCAGCAACCACAACCCCACTAGACAGTCATCACATTAGTAGCAGAGATATTTTCAAACAAGGCAACATTCCTCAGATGTTCTGAACGTTATTTCCCACTTTCCCATCCCAGTGTCATGGTGGTGTATAGCAATAACAATCCTTAGCACACTTGTTATCTCTTTATCTCTCTTTAAAAGTATTAACAAGCTTACAGTGGTAATTCCTCTGTGATGTTCCTGTGTGTTAGGGTAGCCTGTGTATTTGTGGTTCAGTGGAGGCTCAGGGAGATAAAAGTCAGATATCTCACACCTTCAGCTCAAGGAGTTTAAATGCAGGGATTTAGTTGCAGAGCTTCTGATCACTTAATTGAGAAATTGGTGTCTAAATATCTTAGATCCACAAATGTTGAAGTCTAAAGGACTTAGCCCGAGGCTTCAGGCTGTTTCTGTTAAACATTCAACTGATTGCACTATTTCAATGTCTGTGAGCTGGTTTTGTGGCCTGCAGCAAGGAATGAGTCCATGGCTCCCCATTCAGATTGACTGATGTCCATTTTGGCTGTGAGGAGAGGACTGTGGAGCAAACTGTCCTCTTTCCTTCCCCCATATTTCCTCACAAAGGATAAGAGATTTCCCAGCCAAAAGCCCAGGATTTCTGCAGTGGGGACAATCAAGGCATCGGGATGCTTGGGGGAAGCTTGAGGCAACAAATTGACAGCATAGCTGGACCTAATGTAGGAGAAAAGCAATTTAACCCACTGGTGAACCAATGGCAGTCCTGGTAACATAACTGAGGAGCCCAGCAAAAGTGAAGCATATTCAGTGAAAGAGGAGCTGAAAGTTTCAAATAGTTTCATGGCAGTCACTGTCTCATCAAGCTATGTTTCATGATGGGCTTCTCAGCCCAATGACCTGAGAAGGCACTTCTCCAGCACTGGAACATCTGTAGAGTTAATAAAGGAAAATATATACCCTCTATTTGCATATACAGCAAGGGCATCAAATGAACAATGTGCTATCACACACACACATCCCCAGGAATTACGAATATATAATGTTAAATCTTTATAAAATATGTGGGAATGTTTTTGCCATCACAGAAAAAGGTTTTGGTACATGTGCTTGGATGCTCAGAAAGAAACTGACTAACGTGTTCTGGTAGGCTTAATGACAGTGGCAACAGAATGTCCAAATGGATCATTCATCAATGAGGAGTGTTAGTTTGCCTCAGTCTCCTTGATAATCCACACAACCACTCTCCATTTTACCATACTACCTTCAACTTCAATGATTTCCTCAAATATGTCTCGTTGCAGTGGGATGACCTGATCCTCACCCCATACTTTCTACTCATCCCCTGAAAAACTGTTCTTGGAATGCATATCCTGCACTTAAATGGTATGGTTTAGACTTCAGATCCTATTCAAACGAGAGGCAAAACTAAGACCTTAAAAAAAAAATCCACTCAGAAAACAATGCTTCTCTAAAATGAAATGAGAGAATCAACACAGTGCAAATACTGAGTTCTGTGGGGCAGCACAAGTAAATTCCACCTATGATGTTTATAGCTTGCAGCCTTCTTGTTAAAGGGTTTGTAGCTTCCCTCTGATTTCACTCTGGTGTAGTTCGGGCATAATTCCACTGCAGTCATGGGAATTGAGCCCATGGAAGACATGATTTTAGCCATCCTTGTGTTTCTTATCTACAGCACAAACCCCATTTAATCCTTGAACAGTGAAATTATGGTCACCTTTACTTCCATTTCCCATGTTATTTTAGTCATTTTCCAGCTCTATCATTTGAATTCATCCCATAACATTTCCACCCTGAAAATATACTATTAACATTTGAAATACGAGACTCAATACAAGTTGAGTGCCTGGATTTCTGATGACACTGCAGTTGGGAATATTTATCTATGTCAACTGTATTATGGCTTCCGAGGTTCAGAACTGTTTCATGGCAGAACACTGAAAAAGAGACAGCTGTGTCTATGTTAGAAAACAACAAAATATTTGTACCAGAATGCTGGTGAAAAAGTAATCACATTAGAGATGACCAAATGTCTACTTTTAAGTGGCAAGAGAAGGTTTTTAATACCTATCAAGAATATAAATAATTTTTTTTTCCAGATGTGTTGATAATTTTTTTGCTTGAAAATTAGGGTCACGTGTTTACCACAGCCTTTCTTTGAGGGCACATGGGCTGAATGACTGCTACAGGCATTTTTCTGTGGAATAAAGAGAGGCCTCCCACCTCTCCACTTGAGAACCAGAGACTGGCCACAAAGCCAGCCTGGGCATTTGAACAAGCTGCTGTGCACCAAAGTTGCAGCTGCAGTTGACTTACAAGTCAATCAGAGGCAATTCTTCCAGAATAAAACCCGCTTTCTTCTTACCATTACCCAATGCCAAGCTTATAGTTAGCATTGTCAAGGAAGAAAGCTTACCTGGAGGCTGGTGCTTGTGACCCGAGGAGTCCCCAGTAACCTCAGCCTGGAGCACTCCTGGCATCACTGGGGTCTAAATAGATATATATACATACACACATATATATAATATTTTTTTAATCTGAGGTTTCTGAGGCAGCAACTTTCCTGTCAGTCCCAAAAGCACTCTGTCTGCTGGGCTGCCCTAAGAGCCCTGGGAAGAGTTGAGGGCAGCTCTGAGGCTCTCTCCGAGAGCTTGAGGGTGTCCCCAGACTTGCTAGGTGGGGAGGCTGTGGTCATTCCCTTCTCCACGTGTTTTCTGAACACCTGAGGCAGGGTTGGCCAGCGTTCCTGGCATTCACTGGCTGTCTGCAAAGGTAAGGAGTAAAAGCCTCTGCAAAAAAAACCCCAGCACCAACAAAAGAGGCAAAGACGAAGATGCTGTAATCAAGCAGCAGAGATTGGGGGTGAGCGCAGGGTGGGCACAGCCCTGGGCGGGAGAGTTCAGCTCAAAGGAGACTTAAAGAGCAGACAGCAGTAACTACATATGATCAATAATCATCCTGTGTGCATTCCTCTGCACATTTGACATCAGCTAGGACCGTGCAAATACTGCAGCTGAATACTCAACAAGGAAATCAGCTGAATGTATGTTCGAACTATAGTTAATTATTAATATGAACAATTATTTTCAACTAAATGTTTCATCTAATCCCCTGACGTCGACTTGTTTAGGAAGATACATGTTAAGCTTCCCAAATGATAACGTGGATGGAGACTTAATGCTAAGGAATTTGATATCATCCATATATCATTCGTGCCATGAATTATCATCTTTTCTCTTCTTGCTTCGTTCGAGCCAGCTGAGGCAACGAACAATTTTTTGTATAAATATTTATGACATTTTTTTTAAACGTTCAGAAGGAATTTGTTAGAGAGGTCTCTCGAAGCACAGGGGTAAATCACATCTCGGTGAAGACAGAAATATTGGAAATGTGAGTTCAAAAAGAAAAGCAGCTCGTATTTCAGAAGTAAAAGTATCTTCAGAAGAAATTAAACTTAACTAATATGTTTCCCTACTACCGTTCCCAATCTATCTTTCCATGTCCTAGGCGAGTCCCTGCCAGCCTTTGCGGCAGGTCTGGTCACCTCCTTGCACGGTCATTCACTCACCCTGCAGAGGCTGCGGTTGTGCAGCTGCCTGCTGCCCTTGTTTGTGGTCTTTCCTTCCCCTGACGCCTTCTAAACCAAATCCCTCGGGTCTCACTGTAGAACACACTTCCTGAAACCTCAGACCCTGCCAAGCCTTTCCTTCTTTCCTTCTTTCCTTCTTTCCTTCTTTCCTTCTTTCCTGCTTTCCTTAGTTCTTCCCTTCTTTCCCTCTTTCTTTCTTTCTTTCCTTCTTTCCTGCTTTCCTTCTTTCCTTCTCTCCTTAGTTCTTTCTTTCTTCCCTTCTTTCCTTCCTTCCTTCCTCCCTCCCTCCCTCCCTCCCTCTCTCTCTCCCAACACCTCTGATCTGGAGGACGGCAAGCTGAGGACATGAGGCGTCGTGGTTTTCCAGTACCTGCTGCAATCAGTCCCTTTCGTTGAGCTGTCATAATCGTCCTTAATTTCGGCTTTCCCAGGCACCGTTCTTATCTTCCACTGTTTGAAATGAGGGGAGATTGAGCACAATTTGGAGGTCAGATTTCCGAATCAACCTACTTTAAATAGCAAAACCACACGGGAGATTATCTATCTTGTGTACAGTTTACACGCTGGCACCGCTTTTTAAAATCCTATATGTGGGTTAAAACTCAATTTTACAACCCCCCATTTATATGAGATGTAGGTTTGACATCTGTTTGCCAGAGTGTTTCGCACTTAGCCTAACATCCACTATTAAATGACAAAATTGTGGCAGGCTGTCAAAGCCAGCTGACTGACAGCTGCTTTACTTTGAAAAAAAAAAAAAGCCTCATTCAAATATTTGCAACGTTTGAAGCTTTCTGTAACGCTCTCGCCGTTCTCCCCGTTGTTTAGCGTATATAAGCCGAAGTTTTCCAGCCGCTTTCCCCGACGTTGTCGGCTTTCCGCGCGCCGAGCGGGAGCGGCGGGAGCTGGCGGGGATTCAGCGCCCGACGCGCTGGGGCGGGAGTGGCGGGGGGGGAGGATCGCGCCGGGTCCCCGCGTTCTTCCTATCTGCACAAACCCGATAAAACTGTCATTTAGCAGCGTTTCTTAATATTGCAGCTAATTAGAGCGGGCGTGTTATTGAAGTGGGGGGGGAGAAATCCACTTAAAAGAGAGGGGAGGGGGGAAAAAATGGAAAGGAGGGAGGGGGGTGTAAAAGGTTCCAGTGCTGGCAGGAAACATATACCCCCGGGAAAAAGAACGGGCTTTGGGGAAAGCGCACCGAGGGCATACTCGCACCCCTGCGGCGGCACCCCCTCTCCCTGCCGCCACCGCCGGCGGTCCCTCCGGGTATTGGCCAAGACCGGGGAAGCTCTGGCAGGACGTGCGAGGAACGAGGATGGAGGGCGAGCGCTGTGCCTTGGCCGAGATGACTCCTACTTCCAGCCCCACTGATGAGGAGATGACATTTAATTCGGGCGGTTAATACACGCCCGTCCGTTCCCCCGCTCCCCCTCGTGCGCGAAAACGAGTCTGTAAACGCCAACGGTGGTTTAAACTGAAAAGCCGTTTGCTTTTTATTCCAACGTCCCTAATGACTGTATGTGACTGAGCAACGCAAAGTAGCTGTGGCTAGGTCACCCCTGCACGCCAAGCCGTCGCAGCGATTGCTGGGGTTTATTTGAACCTCGGGTGCTTCCCACAGTCCTTGCGAGCCAAGCAGGGCTCCAGCTGCCAACCGAATCGGAGGTTAATGTTTGGGGGGGTTGGGGGGCTGGAGGAGGGAGAAGGTATTTATTAGTTTAATTTTTTTTAATGAGAACTAGATCAGCCCCTGAAGGAAAGAAGGCGGCACTCTGGCCATCGGAAGACGGCTGGCCTCAGTGTCCATCCCAGGCTCAGGGTCCAGGCAGCCACCCCTTGCCCAGTCGCCACCGTCGACTCCGGCTGCGGGCAAACCCGTCCCCTGCACCCCTCCTCCTCCCTCTCCGCCACACGCCTCCCCCGTCCCAGCACTCCCAGCCAGGCACGCACCCTCACGCCGCCGGAGTGGAGCAGAACACGGGGCATTCTCTGCTTTACCTGGGAATCTTTAGCTGATTTGTGTCCGTTTTAATAACCTCTTATCGACTGCCTTTCCTTAGAGCTCTTGTCATGTTGATAGAAAGAATATTAAAGGGGAGGGTGGAGGATAAAAAAAATGCAAGAGGAAAACGGTGCTGTCTAGGAAAAGGGGAGGTTATGGCAGAGAGCGGTACGGGGCGGAGAAGGTGCGGACTCTCAGCGGTGATCCCGGAGGGAGAGGGGGAGGTTGACAAAGCCCGGCTCCATCCCGAAGAAAGCGAGGGGAGGCAGAGAGAGAAGGGGGAGCGAGAGGGCGGAGGACGGGATCTGAGCCTCCCTGGGAAAGCCAAGTTTATTGTCAACAAAGGAGGGTCTGGCCGGGCTCGCAGCCTCCGCGATCCCGAGCTGCCGGGCACCGGACCGGCAAGGCTTGGGGGAACGGGGGCGGAGGACTGGAGTCCCGGGGCAGCGGCTGTAGGAGGCGGGCGGCGGCGGGGGGGGAGCCCGATAACGGTCCGGGCGCTGCACAGGTGCGGGAGCAGCACCTGAGTGGGGGAAGAGTTCTCCCCTTCCCGGGGGCATCTCCCCCGGAAAAAGGGGCAGGGAAGAGTGGCCCAGCAGGAGCGGGGAGAAGGGCAAGGTTAGAGGAGAAAGTGCGTGTGAGAGTGGAAGAGGGTAAGAGAAAGAGGAGGAAAGCTCCGAGCTCCACCTCCCCGCTCGGCGCGGCGCTCCAGCTGCTCTCAAACCAACTGCTCAATTCTATTCACCACCACCATGGAACAAAAAAGTGGCTATTTATTAGAATACTTGTTTGGTATTGTTCGATGCCACACAAAAGGCGTTTCATTATGTTGGGGTGGGGAGAAAAAGCCCTTCTCTTTTTTTAATTCCCTTCTCTTTTTCTTTTTTTCTTTTTTTCCTTTTTTCTCTTTTTTCCACAGACAGAAACAATAACTTGAAATTGTCTTTAAAGTCTTTTCTATCAATAATAAATTTCATTTTCTTCTCTCTCTCCCTCTCTCCCTCTCTCCCCCTCTCCTGTGAAGAAGCCGGGGGGGGGGGGGGAGGAATATGTGTGTGTGTATGTGCGTGTGCGTGTGTGTGTGTGAGGGAGAGAGAGCGAGCGAGAGAGAGAGCGAGCGCGGATGGTGAGTGTGCGTGTGTCGCCGGGCACTCGTGGCTCGGGCACAGCCGCCTGAGAGCCGCGGCTGGGCGAGGGGCGAGGAGGAGAGACAGCCGCAGGCGGAGGGCTCGCCGGCCCCGCCGCACCCCCGCCCTCTCCCGGGTTGCACTGCCCTGCGCCTGCCCGGGGACGGTCGGAGGAAGGTGTGAGCTAGGCTAGAGCAAAGAAAAAAACCCAACTAAACAAAAAAGCCAACCAACCAAAATAATAATAATAATAATAATAATAATAATAATAATAATAAGGCTGCCCCTTGAGCTGATATGTTGAGAGGAGGCTGGAGATGGAAGAGCAACTGTAAGTGTGCCTCTAACTTTTGAGGGGGTCTTCACCCTGTCTCGGGAAGGGAGGAGGGGAAGCCGGCGAGGGGAGGGCTTCCGAGTTACTTTCGCTGCAAGGAGGGAAGAGCCGTTTGCAATCACTGGGTTATCGGCTGTGACACCGGTTTCGGGCGGGGGGGGGGGGGGGGGTGTTGACAGTGTTTTGGGCTGCCTCCCTCCGCCTTCCCGGGGAAGATGCCTCACTGGGTTTTGAGGAGGTGGAGGGAAGCGGCGGCCGGGACCAGGGGCTGCGGGCGGGTTGGGGCGGAGAGGGCGACGGGGGTGCCCCGGTGCTGCCCCCCAAGCCCGCAGCACTCTCTCCGCTTCCACCTTCAAAATTAACGTGTCGGGGTGCGGGTGTCGTTTAGTGAAAGGTGTCTTGGGCAAAGAATCAATTTCGTTGTGAGTGACCGGCGGGCTCGGCTGTAATACTGCCAAAAAAAAAAAAAAAAGAAAGGAAAAAAAGAGAAATCAATAGGCAGAACAGACCTCAGCTATTACAACTAATGCCTGCTTAAGCTCTCTGCCCCTCGGAGCCAGCGTCCGCACGGGCTCTTAGCATTGCTAATGCGGCCAGGCTGAGCCTGACTTCATATTCCCAGGGCACGGGGCATCCTCGGATCCGGTCCCCTCTGAAAGTGACACTTGCCAGGACCCTTTCGAGAGGGAGGCTCTGCCCAGCCTGTCGAAGTAAAGTCCGGGCGAAAAGAAACTCCTGGATGCAAGGGGTACCTGGGCCGGGCTGACCAGAGGTCTTGCACTCTCTCCCCGGCTCCAGGGTGGCCGTACAGCTTCCCCCTATATCCGTAAAGTATAGAGATGTTTAAAAGGTGAAATGGATTTTTCCTCTCTTATTTGCCGGTGGTGTTTGGGGTCGATCAACAGGCAATGGAGCAAGGCTGTGGATCTATTGATCAGGGAGGGGACGGGTTTTGGCTCAATCTCTTTTCAGAAACAGGTGTTTAAACATGATAGCGGCTCCAGTCAATTAACCCATTAAAAACCCGTTTTATCGCATTGATTCCCGCAGGCTGCCATAAAAGGTTGTGGTTTGAAAGCCTCTTTGTTTAAGGGCGGGGGGCAGGGGGGTGGTATATGGACGGATGGAAGGGGCGGAGAAGGGTGCAAATTGTCCCCAAATGTACAGTATCGAGCAACCGGTAAGATGCCCAACTATCATTTCTTGTTTGCCTTCCTACAAAGCCAGGCTGCCCCGGCATCTCGGCGCGCCCCGTTTCCGCTCCCGCCTGTCCGCGACCACGGGCAAAGAGGCCGCTGCGGGAATTGGGGCGGGGAGAGGAGCTGCCGTCACCCCCGGCCCGCCCCGGGCCGGCCGGCTGCGCAGCCCCTCTGGCAAAAGTTAGCACATCCCCTTCCGGAAAACCGGGGTCCTGTGATGGGATGAGAGTGGGGGGACACCAGTGATGCACCCGCTTGGGAAGGAGGGAGATGTTGGGCCTGGGATGGGGTCTGCTGCCCTGCGCCGGTTACTGTCCAAGGGTGCAGCTAAACAGTAGCCCTAGAAAAGTTTCAAGCGGTGTTATTTCTCAAACAGGAGAGTTTGTGAACAGCCTGCCCGCTGCCCGCCCCCTCATCCTCCTCGGTGGCAGCACCTTTTCCAAGTTTGCTAGTGACAGCCTTCTAAAAGCTTTATTTGCTAAAGGAGTCAGCAGATACATTATTATCCCCCCATATGGCGTCTGCCAAGGAATTCATGTAAGGACAGCGTGAACTATCAGTCAGAGATCTGGTGAAAAACAGATCTGTAAAAATCACTCCTTTTCCAAAGGCATTGGATCTCGGCTCAGGCCAAGTAGCTGGTATCTCCAGCTAGGGGAAAGGAAACCGGACTTTTTTTTCCCTTTCATTGGAGTTCGTTATCCGCCTTCCTGTGGCACTGGATGGAGCAAGAGGATCATGTATCTTCTCTGGGTACCTTTAAGTTCCAGACTAGTGCTCTGAGATTATTTAGATGTTTCTAGTTTTCCTCTTGTTTGCTGTTTTCTGAAGTAAGCACTAGATGAGACTGCAAAGGTTTAAAACAGTGTCAAAGTGATGTTTTAATCTCATTGAAAAGTGTATTAAAGGAGAAGATGTAATTTGTGCGGGATGTTTCGATGAAAGGAGAGATTGGAGTGGATGATACTTTCGCTCTCCTGTGAACCTCATGTCATGTTTATATTGAAGACTGTGTGGCTAATCTAATTTGCAATAACAGGATGGCCCGCTAGAAAGAAGTTTCCATATGATTTCATTTCTTTCTTTCCTCGTTTAATTTTTTACACAAATTCATTCTGACTTGCCCTGAATGATGTCTTTGCAATTGGGGGGCTAACTGACGAGGATGCAAACCAGAAATATCTGCTGTTCTAAACCTCACTTCTCCAAGCGATGCGCCCAAGCCAGGTTGCCCTGCTGCAAATTAGATGCCCGCACTCCGGCTTGTGAAGTCCTTTTTTTTCTAGACTGACATTTCAACAGTGCAATTTTAAAGATTAACTTCCTAATAACTACCGTGTCGTACCAGGTCGACGAGCTCTCCATTCCCGCGGCTCTTCTTTGTGTCTTTAAAAGTTTGTCGTTACAAAATCGTGCATTCCGAATATTTTCTTTACAGTAGAAAAGAAATGACTGTGTCGTTTTTTGGGGGTCGAGGTTTTTTTGTATGAAGATTGTCTGGTTTTTGGGGTTTGGGGTTTTTTTTGTCTCCAGCGGCTCTTGATTAACACATGCTGTAAAGAGTAAAAGATCCGTCCATCCCTTTAGACGGAAAATAAAAACCCTACAAATAAGACGATGCAAACCCTCATCTTTGGCGAGATATTCTGTCATATGATTAGCGCATATTCCCGGCTTGTACCCTAGGAATAATAATAATTTAAAAAGTAAAGTCTGGACAGATTCTAAAATTACAACTTTGGTGTGACGTGAAAAGGTGTATTCAGCCTGTTAATTACAGGGGGTTGTGTCATCGGAATGTTCTCAATGACCCGTCTAATTTTACTGTAATTAGTGACAAAATAAGACAAGGATAGATCACAATATAGGATATTCCTTTTTCGGAGAAATATTGTGCTAAGTGGAGCTAACACATAACGTAAACAAACATTTTTAGCAAACTGCTTCTGCTGGCAAAACTTCGTTAAGATCCGATTCTGCTTTCTCTGCTGACTCGGAGCTCCCCCGGAGCTAAGGATCGGGCCCGTCTTAAGAAGAGGGAACACTCGGTATATCCGACGAGGACTGTGGCGGGGGGGAACATTTCCTCTCAGGCGCGGGTTGTCCTTCCCCTAGCAGTGCTGGCCCCAGGAGCCGTGCTAGGAAGTGACACCCCCTCCCGCACACCGGGACCCTGCGGTCGCTTTGCAGCCGCCGGCTGCAGCCGAGATCAAAGATTGCAGGAGAACGATATCATTTGTTTTAGATGCAACGAAAATATAAAGCCCGTTTAGAAAGCCAGTAAAAACTAGGAAGGAAGGAGGGAAAACAGAAAGGGTGGAGTATACAAACTCTTGGGAAAGGTGCGATTTATCGACTGAGTGGGGGGGAGTGATGCAGAATTCCTTTAGAAAAATGGCTTCAGTCATCCATTGATATGATACAATAAATAAATAACTGTAAGTACCTACAGGGAGCATCCGGATGCCCTCCGGCAGCTTTGATTTTGCCCAGAGCTGACTGTCCCTAAGCACAACCCTGCACTCCGTGTAGCGCCTCCTCCACTCACTCGAGCCCCGGCGACAACGACAGTCGAGCCTTGGCGACAGCCGAGCCGGCCCCGAGCGTGGAGGGCACCCGCCTGCTCCCCCTAGTATTTCAGGAACCTTGCGAGCCCGCCTCGTACCCGCTCTCGGTGTTTCCCCGCCGTGTCCCCCGCCTTTGCCCTCTGCCACTCCCGCAGAACAGTCTTAGAGCCGGTGGCCCGGACTGACCCTTCCTCGCCTGTTCCCAGAGCGGAGGTGGGCGACCTGTCTGGTTTGGATCATTTTTTTTCTAAGGAGAGGGGAGGAAACAGGGGAAAAATGGCCTGGTAGCCGAGCCGAATGGAGCCGCCCCCCCGAGCCGCTCCGGGGAGCCACAGGCAGCTCCCGCTGCGGGGCCGCCACTAGGGTCTAGCCGGTGTCCGGGAGCGGGGCGCGGCGGGGCGGCGGCACGACTGCCCTTACCCTCGTCACACTTGCTGTTGGTTGGCACGGGTCTCTTGGGCGAAGGGGGGAGACATTTCTCGTCAGGGAATTTTAGCCCTTTCCCCCCCCCCCCCCGCCCCCCTCCTTTTCCTATTTCCCCCCTTCCCTTTCATTCATAAACCTGGTGGCTATAGACGCAGCTTGAATATTGACGTCTCTTCCCCCAACTGCTCCTCCGTTAACCCAATTACAGAATTCATCAAGAACTGTGTTGAATTATCTCTTTCCATACAGTATCAGCATTAGCCTAATTAAAAGCTATAATGTCTGATATAATGATTAAATCGTTAGCTCTGCTGTAGGGAAGCAATATTTTGTTTTCCCTTCAATTAGAAGCTGATTGAGGTTTTCAGAGCAGGTCAGCTGTGAAATTTGAATTATATGTGTGAGTACCGTTCACAGGGTGAGCCCCTACTCGAAAGCTCCAGAGATTCTCCAAATGCTTTTACCCAGCAAGCTGGGAAAAGAGAACAAAACACAAGGAGAGCCTGGAGCTGGTCTGGGACTGGGGCTGTGGGATCCCCGGGAACGGTCGTTAGTGCTGGAGAAGAAAGTGAGACTTTACTTAGGCGCCTTTTCTTCCGTGCTATCCAAGCTGGGTAACAGTTCGCGTTCAAAACAGTAATGCTCGAGTCTCCAAGTCATCGAGACAAGCAGAGACTAACCTGTTCTCCTTCACCTGCCCTCCCTGCACCTTGTCGGCTACTGGCTTTGGCCCAGGTGACGATGCCTCGGGAGCCGTTTGCATTTGGCATTGGCCAGTGGAGTATGCAGTAAAGGGACAGAGGAGCCGAAAGTGATGTCGTGTCATGCCCTCCCCGCTCTCACCCTCTCGCCCCCTCCAGACCCCCGTGTTTCAGACGGGGCTGGCGAAGGGTCAGCCAGCATCTCCCCAGAGCATCTCCCCTGCTGGCATTCCCCTGGCCGGGGGCGAGGCCGAGGGAGGCACGGCGGCAGCCAGCAGACGGCGATCGCCACCTGCTCCGGGGAGCCTGGCTCTGCCCCGCCGCCCCCCTGCCCTTTCCTCGTCCTCGGGGCCGAGCGCGGCGGGGCCACCCCGGGCACCGGGCAACCCCCGCCCCGAAGGGCCGGCCCTCCCGCCGCAGCCGGCAGCGCGGGGAGGCGCGGACGGGGCGGGAGGGAAGCGATTGGCCGGGGGAGGCATGAGTTAGTCTGGGACACGGCGGTATCTCCCCGCTCCGTGGGCTGGACCTTTAGCCCTTCCTGGTCTTGTTTCCAGGGCAAGATCTCCGGCCAGCCTGGCTTCCCTGCACACATCGCTCTTCCCCTGGCCCCGCTCCTGTTACCGCCACCACCCGATTGCTGGCGGTTTGCAACTCCACTTTCCTCCGGGGAAAGCCCAGGGATCTCTTCTCTCTGGGCGCAGCCCCTGCCTGCACCAGCCCAACCAACCCCGCAGAATCCCAGCCAACCCACTCCTGGCTTGTCGCCTCTGTCAAATGAGACTCTCAGAAGTGCTTGACCTTGTCCCTGTCCTGCGAGTCGAAGTCTGCACCACCTTCACCTCGAAAGAAAAGTCTCTGTCTCTCGAGCTGTTTCTTACGCTCCCCGCCCCCTCCCCACCCCTTTTTCCTCGCCCTGGTTTCGTCTCCCCGAAATGCGGCTGGGTCAGAGGCAGGGGGCCTCATGCCAACAGCATCTTCTCGCCCTCGGCTCCCTGACCTCTTTTATCCACTTTAAAGGACCGTGTTGATGGTGGTGTAGGCTGTTTTGGGAAGAAGGAAGGGGCGCTTAGTGTTTATTTGCCGGGAACAGGGGGAAAGATGAGGAAGCCCTCACCGAGAGAAAGTCCAGGACGGGGACAACCTCTCCTTGGAGATGTCTGGTGTGTGTGTGGACGAGTGGCTGCTCCCCACACCGGGGAAGGGCAGGGTCAATCTCGGCCGCGGTTTCCCTGCGGGGGGGGGAGAGGGGGGGCTGGGGGAGCAGGGCGGTATTCCCGACTCCGAGGGATGAGCCTATGTGTTCCCATGGGATCAGCTGGCTCACAAGGTGCATGGTGCTCGTCCAGAAAAAGGGTGCCCCACACCTATTTCGTCCCATTGATTTGTCAGGAGGCCTTCGGATACCTTTATATCACATTTCGGGGGGAAATAGCACGAAGGCTTCGGGTGGATAATGTGCGAGCCTTGTCATTTATCTCGCGGTTTTGACTCCTCCTTCATTTGGCCATCCAAGTGGAAATGTGCCTTTCTGTAGTAACCTTCTCTCCCCTCCCCCACCTCTCCTACCCCAACCAATTATATTTTTAATACATCATTTAGCAATCACCATGCCCTCGATTGTTTTGCCCCTTGCAAATGTGGCAACCCATCAGCTCGGGAAAAGATCAATCGGAGCGTCACGGGCCCGATCCTGCACCGCCTCCCCTCCTCTCTTTCCATCCTTAGGGCCGACTGGAACAGAACCTCTCCAAAAGCATCCCTACCCGAGCTCTAACAGCACTACTCTGCCTGAGCTCAAAGGGCCTAGAAGCAGGCCGGGCCTTCAGCCATCAGAAATGGAGAGGCTCTTTCCTCTCCTCGGCAAAATTCAGAATGTCATAATGAGATCACTTTTTCACAACGAGTCTTTGGAAACGGGAAATTTTCTTGTAAAAGCCGAACCCTAGCCCAGGGCCTCAGGCTAGTGCTTTGTGCAGGATGTGACTTCCTCTCGCAGAAAACTTCTGTCAGTACTAACAGTAAACTGGGGGAGCTGTGGTGTCATGCTAGGCTTGGGTGCCCGCTGGGGTCGGGAAAATTAACACTCCCCACGGAGAAAAGAGCAGGGATGCTGGCTGTCCCGGATGCTGGCTGTCCCTCTCTCCACTTGGCGAAAGATGATGGCGGGGGGAAGGACGATGGAGGGAGCAGTTTATGTACGTGAACGTTTGTGCGACGGAGCTGCCATTCCCACGGCTGAGATGAAAGATTACAGAGTGAATTTCAGGACGGACCATTTTCTCCCCTTTATAAAATAACTATAATCTATCCCACAGTGCAGCCAGGGCACAAAGGTAGTCTTTTTAATATTTTCAACGGCGAAAAAAAAAAGAACTCACACGCCTGTACTTACTTTATACAAATATAACATGTTTCCGTGTACCTTCATTAGTCGCAGATGCTTTTAACTCCCCCGATACTAAGTGCATAACGACGGTGTCCAACCCCCGTTTGGCGCCCGCATTTAGGCCCGGGAGCAGCTTTAAGGCTGGGGAGAGCCGCCTGCCCTCGCCCACCCATATTTCCGTAAAAGCCGCGCTGTGGTGCACTATCGACGGGGGCTGCCAGAACCGGTGGCTGGCGACCACGGGCTCCTCAGCCTTCCCAGATACTGCCGTCTAAGTGTCGGCCGCGTCCGCTCGGGGACGGGGCTGCCCTCGAGGCAAGGCCTAACTCCCTCCCGCCATGCGCAGCCGGCGCGGTGTGTCCCCTGCGCTCCCTTGGCTTTCCCCCGCCGTGGGGCGAGGCGGAGCCGTGGGCGCCGTCGGCGGCCGCGGGGCGGGGCGTGACGTGACACTCCCTCCCCCCCCCCCCCCCCAGGCTCCGTTCCCTCCCGCCCCGCGCGCGCCGCGCCCCGCCGCACGTCACTGCTCAGCGCGCGCCATGCAAATCGGCGCCCGGCGGCGCTCCCCCATTGGCCGCCGCCGAAACACTTAAGGCGGGCCCGGCGCGCGCCGGATGGCTGCGGCGCCGCGAACGCGGCGGCTCCTCCTCCTCCTCATGTTCCTCCTCCCATCTGCTCTCCTCTCCTGGCCCCGTCTCGTCTCGTCTCGTCCCGTCCACGTCCAGTCCCTCCCGGGCCGCGGGAGGGAGACCACCGACAGCAAATTACTGTGCCACACCGCGCCCCGGCCTCCGGGCTCGACCCTTGTTGTGGTTGGGTTTTCTTCCCCAACCGCCCCCCCCCTTCCCTCCCTCCTTCCCCCGATCCTCCTCCTCCTCCTTCTCCTCCTCCTCCTCCTCCCGCGTTTTTGGTGGCTTTTTTTTTTTTTCTTTACTTAACGTTTAAATACTTCCCCCACACCCCCCTCCCTCCCCTCCTTTTTCCGCCTCCTTTTTGCGTGGCGGTGGGTTCTCCTTCTCTCTTCTGCTCCGTTCACCTGCGATCAGCGGATGCAAGTCACACACGCTCCCTCCCTCCCGCCCTCTCTCCCTCCCTCCCTCCCTCTCTCTCTCTCTCCAAGTTAGCAAAGAACAAAAAAAAAAAAAGCCATAGCTGGGTTCAGGATAAGAGCGGGAGCGGAGGGGTGTGCGCGCGCCTGCCGGGGAGAGCGGGCGAGCGGAGGACACCGGTGGCGGCCCCGCACGCTCCTCCCGCCGCGCCGCGCCGCGCCGAGCAGCAACTTTACCGTGCACCTGTTTGAGCAGCCTGAATCCTCGCCGCCGCCACTGAGCCCCGAAAGTGATTTGCAAACGGGAGAAAGTTTGTGGGTTTTTTTTGCTTTTGCTTTTTTTTTTTTCCCCTCTCCTTTTTTTTTTTTTTTTTCCCTTTTTCCGCCGGCGGGGTCGCCGATCGCTCTCCTCCTCTTCCTCCTCCTCCTCCTCCTCCTCCTCCTGTGGCTTTTTTTTTTTTCCCCCTCTACGGCGGTCGCTACCTAGATACAAACGGGTTTTTGCCTCGCTCGCTTGCTCGCTCGCTCCCCGTCCTCCCGGGGTCCTCTATGTTTGATTCTTTTTTCACGCCTGGCGCCGGTGGAAAATAAAAAAGCTACTTGAATGTACAGCATGATGATGGAGACGGACTTGCACTCCCCCGGCGGAGCCCAGGCCCCCACGAACCTCTCGGGGCAAACCGGAGCGGGAGGCGGCGGCGGCGGCGGCGGTGGCGGCGGCGGCGGCGGGGGGAACAAAGCGAACCAGGACCGGGTCAAGAGACCCATGAACGCCTTCATGGTGTGGTCGAGGGGCCAGCGGCGTAAGATGGCCCAGGAGAACCCCAAAATGCACAACTCGGAGATCAGCAAGCGCCTGGGGGCCGAGTGGAAAGTCATGTCGGAGGCCGAGAAGAGACCGTTCATCGACGAGGCGAAGCGGCTGCGGGCGCTGCACATGAAGGAGCACCCGGATTATAAATACCGGCCCCGACGGAAGACCAAGACCCTGCTCAAGAAGGACAAGTACTCGCTGGCCGGGGGGCTGCTGAGCGCCGGCTCTGCCGGGGGAGGCCCAGCCGGCGTCGGCGTGGGCATGGGCGTCGGTGTCAGCCCCGGCGGTGTCGGGCAGCGGCTGGAGAGCCCCGGAGGCACAGCTAGCGGCGGCTACGCTCACATGAACGGCTGGGCCAACGGCGCTTACCCGGGCTCGGTGGCGGCGGCAGCGGCGGCGGCGGCGATGATGCAGGAGGCGCAGCTCGCCTACAGCCAGCACCCGGGCAGCGGGGGGCACCCGCACCACCCGCACCCCCACCACCCACACCACCCGCACAACCCGCAGCCCATGCACCGCTACGACATGGGCGCCCTCCAGTATAGCCCCATCTCCAACTCGCAGGGCTACATGAGCGCCTCGCCCTCGGGCTACGGTGCCCTGCCCTATGGCTCCCAGCCCCACCAGAACTCGGCGGCGGCGGCAGCGGCAGCAGCGGCGGCGGCGGCCGCCTCCTCGGGGGCGCTGGGCGCCCTGGGCTCTCTGGTCAAGTCGGAGCCGAGCGTGAGCCCACCCGTCACCTCGCACTCGCGGGCCCCGTGCCCCGGGGACCTGCGGGAGATGATCAGCATGTACTTACCGGCCGGGGAAGGCGGGGATCCGGCGGCCGCCGCCGCCCAGAGCCGGCTCCACTCGCTGCCCCAGCACTACCAGAGCGCCAGCACGGGGGTGAACGGCACCGTCCCTTTGACGCATATCTGAGTCCCCCACTCGCATCGGGAGCGGCGGGAGCGGTCTTCGGCCCAGGTTCGGCCACTGGCCCCGGCCCTGGGCCAACCCGCAGGACTGCGCGCCGCGCCGCTGCTCCCGTACGCTCAGCCCTCGGCCGCCCGCCCGCGCCGCGGCCCCGAGCCGCTCCTGTCCCACTCCCCGCTTCCCTCTTCTTATTTTTGCCTCTTACTCCTCTTCCCGCCCGCCCTCCTCCCACCTTTCTCTCATTTTTTTTTTCTTTCTTCCTTCCTTTTTGTACAGAAAAGAAATGTTTTGATGTTCTTGTAATAATAATAATAAATAATAATAATAATAACGAGAGAGAAAAAAGGTAACGGTTGCTTTACTTACCTTTTTTTTTAGGACTAGTTGATGCAACTAGTTTTAGACTGGACTTCGGTGTTTTATCGAGACTTTTTGTACAGTATTTATCATTCACCCAAGAGACATAGAGCGTTTATTTGCAAAGAGGAGAGAGAGAGAGAGAGAAAGGGAAAAAAAAAAAAACAACCAAAACAACCGACGACGAAAAGACAAAAAAAATGTCGATAATCGCCAGACCAAGTTGTAGGCGATGCCAACTTTTATACCGCGCGGAACGGCTGAGATTTCAGTCACGGCTCGCTTCTTGCGGAGGGTTTTTATTGCCTAATTAACTCGAAGTTGATGGGGAAACAGTTCTCATTTATTACTCATGTACTAAGGCAAGTCCAAAACAACACTTCAGAGGTTTTTTTTTGTAGATGTTCTCGCGGGTTTTGTTTGTTTTTGCTTTGGGGTGTTTTTGTTATTTGTTTGTTTATTTATAAAACTTTTTTTTTTCTTTTGGAAACTGCAATCTTTTCTTTTTTCTGGGTTTCATAAAACTTTATTGTACCTGGATATTTGTTCATTTGTTTGTTTTCTCTTTGTTTTTTGGGTTTTTTTTTTTTGTATCATTTCTTGTAAATGCATTGTGAAATAATTTTTATTTAGGCGTTACGAAGGAATTCAGATTGTGTATATAGTTTACTAAAAAGCCTTTCTGCTAAACAGAAATCCTAAGGATGCGTTCACTTTTGAGTTAAATAAATTTCAAAGTGGAAAAAGTCACCTGTTTTTATTATATATATATAAATATACATAAATATATATATATAAATTTCAAACAGCTAACCGTAGAACTTAGTAGTGTTTCACGTGGTATATCTGGAAATACAGCAACTAAACCTGGAATATGGGGAGGAAGTTTTAAAGGGTAGAGGCAACTGGAACGAAGCGCAGTCCCGCGGTAAATGTCGGTGTCTCCTAACGTGTGTGAGGAGGGATGAAGGTAGATTTTGTTTTAATAGTCGGGACCGTATGGCGAGGGAAGGCGGCTTACTGAATTACTCGTTCTATCCTTGAAGACTCATTTTGTGGACTTTAGGGCCGAGCTGGCGATCCGGACCTCGCCTGGGGCCGTAACTTTCTTCCCGGGGGAGGTCGGACGCTAGCTGCCGCTTGCCCGCTGCTCTGCCGGGAGTCCCCGCCTGCCCGGGGGGCACCGACCTCCCCGGGGGACGGGAAAGCACCGGCGAGCGCTCTCCTTCCCCTCTAATTATCACCGTGAAAAGCGAAAGCGCTTCTGTTTGAGCCTCCCGAAAAGCAAAGCGACCTCTAAACCCCAAGCCCGAGAAGCAGCCCCATCCCTGCCCGGCACCCCGGGGGTTGGGGGCAGGGAACGTGGGGGACATATGCTTCCACCCCTTGCCAATCGGGGCACAGGCTTCAGCGGGTGGTGCGAAAGCTGTCGAGCAAAACCAATATGTGTCTATTCACTGTGGAATAGGTGTTTAGTGCTCTGAAATTCAATTGATTTTTTTTCCCCTCTAGATGTTGTTTGCTACCTTTCCGTATGCTGGAATTAAAAGTTTGCTATAAACTTTGTCTGACAGTACTAAAAACGTAAACCTCGCATTTAAATATAATACTGTAGCAAATGTATTTTTAATTAGTCTTAACTGTAAAAGCAGAATGAGGAAAAAAAACACAAAACAAAGCCTTATAACTTCCAGGGCGATAATGTCGGTGGCAACAGGCTGCAGAGGTTTTAAAAGCATCTTTTAGCCCTGGTGAATGAGTACTTCATCCATCCAGGAGAGAAGTGTTGGCTGGGTAATGAGGAGTGGTATCGGTCGCTGTTACAGACCGCGCTTTACCTGTACTGCTGGCACGTCAGTTGACAAATATATATATCTTTAGAATCATTTTGATAATTTTGTTTAAATCACCTATTCGTCAAAATGAACGCAGTTTTTTCAGGGAACGTGTCTATTGGTTTCAAACCGAAATTCCTCCCCTCACCCTCCTTTTTTTTTTAAAACTGTTTGAGCCTTTATGAGAGAGAGGTATGTGCAGGCTGCGACGGTCAACAGGCTCGGTTTGTAAATACTCAGTGCAAAGACAGCGCATGCAGAAAGCACAAACCTGTGAGAAACCTTCTGTGGTACCTCCAGCCAAGCTCGGTCCCGTTTAAAATATGAATAGGCGTACCTTGAAATATGCAGAATAAGCTCGGTACCTGTTGAACTGTTTCTTTGTACGCCTTATCCATCATATGTGTACGTACTCGAACATATCTATACACACTACCGACAGCACCATGACCAAAAACCGTATGTGTGTGTAGGTGTGCACATGCAGACGCGTACACGTGTGCTGTAACCTTGTTACGTGCCTTTTCTTTAAGGGTCATAGCTATTGAAAATCACATTTACTGACAGAAAAACCCCGGCGAGATGATGATCCTGTATCGCTGAGTACGACGGGTGGAACAGGCGAGTTGAGGCGGTCAAGGGAGAAAAGCAACTAGATATCTACGCTTCCAAAGGACAGGGATACTAGGGGAAGCGCGTGAAAGAGAAATATTACGACTTCCTAAATAAGCTCCTTTTCACTAGTTTTCCCTCCTCCCCCCACAATTTAGCGGTTCAATGGCGTTATGCCTAGCATGGTGGGAATACCTGCACTTTCAACACAAGGGGATTAAACAGACCCAATCGCGGCTATATTCAAACATGCTTCGGATATTCTAAGTCTGCCTTTCGAAGAAACACAATCCACTCTGTGAAAGTTCAAAATGAATTTTAAAAAACAACAATATTTTTAAGAAAATCACCAAAAAGCAACCTTCCAAACATCATAAGGGTAGGGTTTGGGCTTTTTGTTTTCGCTGTCCGTGGTTTACTGGTTCAACGGTTTAGATTAGTTTGAGTAAAACTTCACGTTTGGGTATACAAACAAAGTCAAAACATCTTTGCTAGACAGACGAGTTGGGTTTAGGTTCAGCAAAATAATTCGATCTTCGGGCTTTTTTGCTGTGCGGGTTTTATATAAAAGAATAATTGAATATGCAAAACTAAGAATAGGTTTAAGCGATTTATGGTTTAAGTACATTACATCTAAAATGGTATGAAATGTTCCTCCTATAACATGATTGACAGGACTATTAAAATCACCTATGTGGAAGAATGTTTTTAAAAATTCAAATTCATCTAATTTTCAGTAAAAGGAAGGAAAATCCAGGGAGTAAGGAAGAGGAGTGGGGAGAAGGTGCACTCTGCGGAACTGGGCTGAGTGTAGTGTGGAGGGCTTGGGGTCAGGCTTCTCCATGGGCCGGCCCGCGCCTCCCTCCCCTCGTCCCCCCCCCGGTCACTGCTCTGCCGACGAGTCCCTCTGACCCTGGAGGGGGGCGGCGGCAGAAGAGCCAGGAGGACAGGAGGTACAGTGTGATAACAGGTTTGATCCGCTCCAAACTTCGAGCCAATACACAAACTTGGCCTCAACTCCACAGCTCTTTTTCCAATTCTTCTCTCTCTTTTTTTCATTTCTCTCCCCCCCCCCCCCCCCCCCCGGCTTTTCCTCCTTCTCCACTTCACTCCTTTTTCCGTGCGTGGCTCTCTGTGCTCGTAGGAGTGGTGGTGGGCCCCAGGGAAAAACCTTTGCCTCGACTCCACTCCTCCGCTCCTTCAAGTGGAGTCACACCACAGCAAGCCCCGCGGGGGTGGCGGGGGAGCATCGACGGGACGGCTCCGGGCCTCTGGGAGCAACGGAGCACGAGAGGAGGGGAACACATTAAATTGCCCATGAAGATAAAAGGACGGACAGCTCTAGAAATCTGTGCAGGGGGCTTGAGGACGCAGTCCTAAGGTGCTCGGGAAGGCCACAGAGGGGCAAGAAAATCTCCTAGATGCTCGTTGGCACGGCTTAGGGTGGGGGGGATGGGGGTAGGGGGAGAGGATCCTTCCTCCCAGCTGCACTGAGACACCTGAGCTCCTGACGCAGTTACAGGGTTTTATGATCATGTGTAAAGTGCCACGGAAGAGAAAACAAAATACAGCCCCCCCCCTACTCCCCCGCAACTCACACAACACCACACTGCCGAACACCAAAGCAAATAACTAATCTGAGCATTGCTGTGGAGTAAAACGCAGCTGAAACACGCGAGCTGGCAGCTGTTCGTGGGTTTGACGCGTTAGCCGGCCGGGATGCACTCCCAGGCCGGGTGCCGACACTGTCCCGGCCTCGTGACACCCCCGCCTTTCCCGGGGACCCATTGACACTCCCCCCCCCAACCCTTTTCTGTCCTCTCGCTCGGCAGACACCCTCTCTCCCCCTTCCTTCCTCTCTCAGTAGCACGTAGAGGAGTGCCGGGAAGAGGCAGTCCCGGGGGGGCGGGCAGCGCCTGAGTGCCTGTGTCGTGTCTTGTGTGTGTGAGTGTGCAGGGAGCTCATCTTGTGGGAAGGGCCCTCCTCGCTAAGCAGGACTTTGGCGAAGTAAAGCCGTGGGCCTGTGGATGTTGTTTGTGGGATGTGTGTGGGTGTTCGCGAGCTTCAGCCCCACGAATCGAGGTGCCCCCGGTGCTGTCGGAGTGGCTGCACATGAATGATGCAAGAGGAAGACAGGGGTGGAAGGAGGCGGGGGGGGGGGGGGGGGGCGGGTAGAGAAAGGGAGGGAGAGTGCGGGGAGGAGGAGGGGGGCCGGTGTTTGGAGAGTGAGGGATTAGCGAGGAGAGCCCTGACCCCGAGATCAACGGCCAGTCAAACCCGTTTACAATCACCCAGCGGAACACCGACGGCTCCCGCTGCAAGCCAGCGGCCGACCGGGCAGCCAGCGAAACCAGAGTCCCCCGCGGAGCGGGAGGCTGGTGGGGGAGGCCTTGGCCTGGCTGCGAGGAGAAGGGAGACGCCGCAGTCTTTGGGGGAGGGGGAGAGGGTCTGGGAAGAGAAGTCCCAGCGAGAAAGCGGGAGGGCTGAAGGGGGTGCCAGTGGGGAGGATGCCTCAGGGGAGGATGCCACGGTGCTCCTCGTCTCTCTCGTCAGCCTTCTGACCCCTCAGTGACAATCAGGGAGGAAGGTGTTGCAGGCATGAAAGGCAGGGGGGCCGGGACGAAATCGCTGGAAAAAAACAAAAGCGTTAGCTGTCAGTTGGAAAAACTGCTCTTGAACTCCACATGGGATCCTCCCGGGCTGGGCGACAGGGCTCCCGGCAACACCAAGGCCCGGCAACACCAGAGTCCCGGCTCCACTCATGCGTTCAGCGGCGGGCGCGGGCCGCCCTCCTGGACCGCAGACCATCTGCTGCGAGGCTCCCGGCGGCGGCGGGGAGGAGGGAAGGAGGAGGGGGAAGCCGCCACCCGACGGGCCGCCGAGCGGGGCCAGCAGCGGCGGGTGGGCGCCTTGGCCGCCGCTCCGCGCCCCGCGGGACACTGGCGCCGCCGCTCCGCCGTGCCTCTCCCACTCCACACACACAGGCTACCGCACGGAGGGCTGGGTTGGGTTGGGTTTTTTTGGTGGTGAAGCAGTCCCTCTACCTCGCGGCATTTTGGCTCCTCCTCTTCCACGCGAGGATGCTCGAGGTGTCGGCGCTACCCCACGGCCGACACCGAGCACTCGTGTGCACGTCGGCCGAGCCAAAGGGAAGCTAAAGCATATGGGTCTGGCAAGGCTTGGAGAGATCAACCCGTGCAAGCGCCGAGGTGTCGAGGGAAACCCCAGACACCGGCTGCCACGCGTGGTCACGCTCTGTGACACCCTGCGCTGCCCCAGTCCCTCTGTCCCTCCGTGTCCTCTGCGCCACGGGGACTCACGCGGTGCCGGGAGAGGCTGGAGACGGCAGGCGGGGACCGGAAGGCGAGATCTGGGGGTCAAGATTAAACGAGACTTTGTGGTTTCGTTCGAGCTGAGGTTAGGGGTGCTTGCTGCTTGCCAAGGAGAGGAAACTGAGGTCTGGGGCAAGTGGTTTCACAGGGCTGAGAGGGAGAGGAGCCGGGCAGCAAATTTCAGCCGAAAAGTCACTTCTGGGGAGGCAAGGCCAAAAAAGAGGCAGAGGAGACGAACCAGGAAAAGTAACAGGACACGGTCTTACAGAGCTCCGAGCCGGGCACGGAGAGAGGCCTGGCGTGGACGGGGACGGTTGCAGCGAGGGAAGCGGTGGGAGCCGACCCCTGCTGCTGAGGCGGCGGGAGGGAAAGCAGAGATTATGTATACGGGGCGGGCAGGGCCTTGCCTGCCTGCCCGCCTGCCTGCCGGCTCCGGCCCCCCGTGCCTCTGCTGAGTAATATCAGGAGGAGCCGTGAGACAGGGGCGGCCCCGAAGGGGAGGGCGGCTGGCAAAGGAGCCGGATCTCCGCGTGTGCGGGTACAGATGTCACTGGAGGCTTTCGTTAGCAGAGATTGAAAGGAAAGCCCACTTTCTGTTGGTGGAAAGTTTGAGAAAGTGAACCAAACCAAAGTTTGGAGACTCTCGAGGAGCAAGTAACAGCAGCACAGTGGCCACATTCCCGAGATGGTAAGAGGTGCTAGCAAGCCACCTGTCCTTCTTAGCCCTCACAGCTAAAATCGTGACGCCTGTGCGAGATATGCCAGAAATCAGTACAGGTTGACTGAGCCGATTTGTACCGCTGCATGCGCCATAAAAAACATCAGGAGGTAGCGAAGGGAAAGGGCTAGAGAAAAAACAAGACTTTAAACCAGCCAGAGCTGATGCAGAGTAAGGAGCAGCTGCCCAGGGAAAGCACACTGGTCCCTGGCTTTGGGGTGGAAGCAATGGGGCCTTGTGACAAAGAACCCCCTTGAATCCTTATTTACAAAGCCTTGGGGTGCCCCTGTGCAGTTTCATGCCTATCTTTCCTGGCCAGTGTAATTCCCTGAAGGGAGGGTCCTTCAGAAAGGTCTCGTTTCAAGAAAGTCATTCAAGTGCTTTAGCATGGCCTGTCAGGATGGGTTTGGGGGTAATATGCTTCATGCTCAGTGAAATCCCATTGTCCACGCTTTCAGCCCGGGCACCCCTCATTGATTTGGAGCAGACGTGTGCCACGGTTAACTGCAGCTCTCGGATAGAGGGACTATCCTTCAGAAACCTTCCAGGGAGAAAAAAAATAGGGGAGGGGGGCGGGAAAAGGGACAATGAAAGCGAGGAGAAGCAGGAGAGCATCTGGCGGTGGCCAAACAATTGGGCAAGTGCTAGAGGGCGAGCTGAGCTCCAAGGAATGGGAAAACGTGGTTTCGGCCCTGGGCAGACCAGCGTGGGTTGAGGAAGTGTAGCCGACACGGGGAGGGGGAGGAAAGGACCGAAGTCTGCAAAGTGGACATTTAGGGAAATAATAGCTTTCACCGGGTGGAGGTGAAATATAGTTTACCAGGGCGTAAAACTCTCCATAGCAACTAGGAGCTAGCGGTGAACAAAAGCACCATACATTTTGGGCAGTATAATTTATCCACGGGTGTGTATGAGGGTGCAGGAGGGATGCGGAGGGAGTAGGGAGACGTTTATTTCCTACCCAAAAGTTGTTTCACACAAATTTCAGATAAGATCAAATGGGATTTGTTTGTTTGGGTTGTGGGGTTTTTTTTTATGTGTGTATGTTTTAGTTTTTACTCTATAATAGAGAAGACATGCGTAGAAAGATTGTCTTACTAAAACTGTTGGTTAGTGGATAGTTCAATCCTAATCAGTTTAGCAGAATGAAGCAACAGGCTCTTCAGACTTGGAGCTGCAACCACAAGCAACCTAAGCTGGGAGGAGAGACCTAAAACTGCAGGTACAGGAACTCAAAATGAAGTATAGACATAAAAACACAGTTCCGAAGTGGTGTGGAAAGGGCTCTGACACCTTTTACAGTGCCTCCGAGTTACAGACATCCCAACCACGGTCTCCCTCTCCTGCCTTACACACAGGTTAATATTTTTCTTTTGTGAAAAATTCTTAAGCATTCACTTGATAAAATGATCGGATTAACTTTCTGCATTGCCTTTCGTTTCACCTGTGTGTAACACAAGAGAAAGGGGCTTTGCTTTGGTTAAGGGAAGGGAAGGGAAGGGAAGGGAAGGGAAGGGAAGGGAAGGGAAGGGAAGGGAAGGGAAGGAAAGGAAAGGAAAGGAAAGGAAAGGAAAGGAAAGGAAAGGAAAGGAAAGGAAAGGAAAGGAAAGGAAAGGAAAGGAAAGGAAAGGAAAGGAAAGGAAAGGAAAGGAAAGGAAAGGAAAGGAAAGGAAAGGAAAGGAAAGGAAAGGAAAGGAAAGGAAAGGAAAGGAAAGGAAAGGAAAGGAAAGGAAAGGAAAGGAAAGGAAAGGAAAGGAAAGGAAAGGAAAGGAAAGGAAAGGAAAGGAAAGGAAAGGAAAGGAAAGGAGGGAGACGTGGAGTAAACACGCCTAACAAACTTCTCAGAGCTGTATGTTGAACTACGCTAAGAGTGAAGACGAATGGACACGGCCACACAGTACTTTTTCCAAGTGGGGACTTGCCATGCTTTTGTGTCATGTCATTACTTTGGTGTCTTGCAGAATAGCCGAAACAAAGAAGAAGTAAGAACAAAAAGTAAATTTCTGCCCCCAAAGCACTTCGTCTGTTAATGTACCTCTCAGTTTCTAACTTTCTGTCAAGACTGAGGAAGTTTCTGTTAACTCTCCATCAAAAAAGTCCCTTTAACAAACCAACTTTTAGGTCACAACACAGGGACAGACAGTTTCCTTATGGATTTGCTTTGACTGGGCAGCTGCAGGGACAACCCCTGCATGATTTTCCCCAATCTTCTCGGTTTTAGGAGTCGCAGATCATAGCTCAGTAGATAAGTGAGAAAACTCATGAGGAATAAACATGCCACAGATTCATCTATTTAAGATAAAGAAAACAATGAAACATCCATGTTGCAAAAGACATCCTTAGGCGACCAAACGAGCTATTGGGAACCATTTGGCAGGAGCTTCCTATTTAGTCGTGTTACTTAGTTGAGTAATTCAGATAACCTAAACGTCCTCGTGCCTTTCAGACCTGTTAAAAATGTTTCGGAATGCTTAAATCATGCGTTGATGTATTCGCAGATGCAATAGGTTCCTATTTAGACGACTGGATTTATCACCTAACTTAGAGTATCCCTAGATGCTGAATAAGAGAAGATAATACAATTGAAAGGTAAAGTTAATTTCATGCGAAGGACCAAACTCAGAGTCTCTTGTTTAAAACACGATATCTACTCTGCAGGATATTCTTGTCTACGTCCTTTAGCCAGTAAAAGCTAATATTCATTAGAAAGAAATTCCAAACCGTTAATAAAAATCCACCAGGGTGTAGGTAGCAACTTCATACATCGTGATGTCGCTTTCTTGGGAACATCTCATCCCGATTTCCTGACATTTACTGCTGAATGCAAATCTCTCTCCGTATACACGTAGTTGTGCAGCAGGTTCAGGTGTCGTCGAGGTGGGATGTCTTGTACCTTCTAGTTTTAATATCACACACTTGTTGCATAACAGGCAGAAGACTCTCTTCAGATGTGAAAACCGAATGGTGAGTGGAAGTATGGGAGTGGAAGAACAGGGCTAAAATTCATAGACTATCGTCTTTGGGTTTTTTTTGGTACAAGATATAGTAATAAAAGTGTGAAAAGGGGCTGAAAACGGGGGAAAAAAAAATCCAAACACAAGCTCTGTTCCTATTCAGTGAAACATCTGAGCAACATCAGGAATGGAGTCCTCTCTCTCATCGGACACCATCCAGTAAACACGGCCACAAAACCCTTGAAGAGGAAACTTCGGCTGGTGCACCCACCTTGCTTAGCAAGAATACCCGGATTAGGGGGATTTCCAGCGGCTCTCTAGTGATGAAAGACGGAATTGAGAAATGTCACTTTAAAACTCCCCGAGGTTTTGGGTTTTGTTTTGTTTTTAAAGAGAGTGAAAAAGGCTTTAGCGTAGCGAGGAGAGGAGGAGGCCAATGCGGAGGAACCGGTGAAAGGGGCTGCCTGTTAAAACCAGGTCAGGCTTCAGCGTCTTCTGTTACTTACCCTAAAAATCAACCTGATTAGTCAAACTAGTTGCCAAGCGTCATTTAATAGAGTCTGGGACCAGCTTAACCTATGCGCACCTCCCCTCCGTCGCCAAATAGCTTCTTACAGAAACCCATGTGAGTGGCCCCTTCCTGCACCGGTGTGTTACGGGCAACCAGGTGACAGCCGCCCCACGCCCGTGATTCTTTCACCAAGCAGGTTGAGGTCTCCCTCCATGCCCATCACCCCGAGTGCGGGAAGCGAGCTTGGGGGCAGAAAAGGAGGCCGGGATCGGGGCGGGAGGGAGGATCTCCGCGTCTCCAGAGAGCAGCTCCGGGGTCAAGCTATCGTGTGGCAACGGAGAAAAACGCCTCTTGCCCCTCCGGAGAGGTGACACAGACAAAGGGGCGTCTCGAATCCAGGTGAGGGAAGAGGCTGCAGATAGCCTGCCAGGGCTCCATTCTGCCCTTTCCCGAGTGGAAGCCATAGGTCTGCACCCTAATTGATTTTAGTGAAGATTGGATCAAGTCCCCGGGTTTTCCTGACCGGGAATCACGGAGGCATCGACTGCGCCCGTCAGTCCCAGCCTTGCCCCAGGGGCTGTTGCGTTCCACAGACTTTCTCTCTTCTCCCAGTTCCCTTTATTGTGGTCCATTCGTGACCAGTTGGCAACTTCCACTACTTAAATTGGATCCTATCCGCTTGTGTGCCTTCTGTTTTTCTAACGATATAGTTTGGGCCATTTTGAGGGAAGACAGTTACTTGTGGGAATTTTTTTAAGCATGACTGCTTTTAGAAACCTTTTTAGGAAATGTGTGTAAACATGAAGCTTGGGACTACAGTATTTTTGCCTATGCACAAGACACAAAATAGGAACCAATTTAAAGCAGTACCTCCTTATAAAGGCAAATAATTAAATCCAGAGTCATTCAGTAGTAAAACAAAAGGCCAGAAACATTTCTCAGCTTAAACTAGTAGCTATTACAGAAATATCTTTCCTTGTATCAAATGAAAGAGATTTTGAAGACTTTTCCCAAAGGAAGCACCTTTGAGATGTATATTTTCTGTTTCAGCAACAGGGTTCTGTGATTTGCTGAGTGTCATTCCACCAGCAAGGGAAAAAGTGGCTAGAGAAGCAAGGAGGGTTGACATAAAAAATTAATCGTTTCTTTCTCAAAGAACAGGTTATCTCCACCTGACAGCAAGATTAGAATAGAAAATAACAGTAAGAGATTAGCCACTGCTCAAAATACTTTCTGAACTTGTAAATAACCATAAACCCAACAAATATTATTCTCATTTTGGAAACTTTACAATACAATTACTGCAGACTACTTAGATCACTCAACTGACCCTCAACCGACCCTCAACCACACTGCACAGATATTCCCAAACTGAACTCCCTTCTTATATCTCAGTGCCAATGCTTATTAAAAGGAGAATGGAGCATTCTTAATTTTAACGTTCGTTTCCCCCGGCCCCACCCCCTCCAGCCCCGCCCCCCCTCCCCCGCAAGAAAAAAAAGAGAGAAAGTGTGAAAAAAATGTGGTAAGATGCCTTTTAAAGTGAAAGAAATTTGAGAAGTCTGCAGGGAAACGGTTTAAAGGTGACTAGATTGGTGTTGTTTGTTTTCCAACCTACAAGTCTTCTGCAGGTTATTTTTCTCTGGTTCAAATGTAATTTAATAGCCGAGTTGGATATTGTTTCACTTTCTGCTATCTGCTCTGTACTCTAGTCTCATTCTCCACCAGATTATTACCTTACTGTCCTATATGCACAATTTAAAGGGAATTACCTATTACTTCAATTATTTGTTTCTTATCAACTGATGTTACACTACAAGGATTTGCATTGAAAGGACACAAAGAAAGAGCAAGTCATGGCACATTGCCAAATAAAAGAGTAATGTTCTGGTGAATTTAGCCCAAATAATTTACTGCTATATAAAAGTGGAAAAGTGGAAGGTGAACCCTTTGACCAATAAATCTCTTCTGCATGTGAAACCCTTATCTTGTCCCCTCCAATATATTCCACACTAGGAAGCCATCATCATTGGCTCTGGTTTGTTATTTGTAAACCTTGATCTTCTGCACTCGGTGTCCTAAATATGGATAATTAGCATCAGTTTATCACGCCTCTGCATATTTTCTCTTCTCTCCAAACATGCATGCTTCTATTGGCTGCCATTCTGTCACAGAAGATTATGGAGACAGATTGCAGAGAATGAATGTGCTAAACGAGATTAGGAAGGAATAGAAATAGCAACTTGGCCAATAAATTCCTCGTGAGAGCCTTATCATACAATTACACGTTGACTTGTTTCACACTCTCCCAGCCTCTTAATCCAACGCCCCCACCAAGAATAAAATTTCACTAATTTCTGAATTACTGCATATCCTCATGACTTGTCACTGAGAATGGTTGGAAGAAGCCACACGGTCGAAAATAGCACATCGAACTTCCAAAAAGAAAACTTTACTGACTGAAAGACTTATGGCTTTAAACCATTGGTGGCCACACAGAGAAGTTTTTGTGCTTGCTGCATGCATCTTGAAGGGTCGAGATTTCGACATCGGGCATGGTGTCTCCCCTTTTACTCCCCTACTCTTCACCTTGGGCATTACGTCATCCTTCAGCAGGCCGTGGAGATAAGAATACAGAGCACCGATACTGCTCAGCTCTCTGACGTGGTCATCTGCTGAGCCCTTACAAACTCGTCAGACAGCAATGGCAAGAACACCTACTGCCGTCATCCGTTTCTGGGCCATTCCTGAAAATGAGATAATGGAGAAAGAGCCCAAAGCTCGACAACAAAGCGAGACAAACCCCTGGTGAATTTAAAAGACACATCTACCAGCTCTGTAGAGTTAGTTGTGTCCATTTTACCATGGATAGACATCAAGAAAACGTATCTTTCCATGGTGTAATTAAGAGGCATGGCAAAACCCTTCAGGAGACATCATCTCTGAAAAAGCTGGAAGTGTTAATTTCCCCCCTTAACCCAGTCTAAGAGAAGGATTTGCAAAAAAATATTAATGTTGTGATAATGTTGTTTTCATCGGTTTAGGTCCGTGTAGAAGACGGAGGACATCAATGGAATAATTTCTCTGGTGAAATTAGCCCAAAGATCTGAAGATAAAGCCTTTCTCCTTTGATTAGTACTCAAAGATGTGAGGCGACAGTGCACTTGTATTTCCATTTTAATAGATTTAAGGGTATTTTACAGAGTTTGTTGCCATGAAAGGATTGCTTTAGAAAGCAAAGTGTTTGTATAAACTCGGATAATCGTTTGTCCGAAGAAACGTTGAATCTTCAACGAGATACAGACCTTCAGAACCCGAATGAAAAGCATGACAAAGTCATGTTACGTAATCCAGAGTTGCTTAGCGTCACTCCTGCCTGTGCAATCAGATGCTAGGAAAGTTTTAACGTGGCAGCAAAGTGGTCCCTGTCACAAAGATGCTCAAAATAAGATTTCCTTCAGTGGGACCTTCCCTGAGGTTTTAGCACCAGGGTGGAAGCCATTCAGGCGGCAGCAAAGTATCTGTGCTCCCCCCGAGTTGAAGACTCGGGGGAAGGTGGGTGGCTGTCATCCTGACAGTAGCACAGAGCACAAAGTGCCCCATAAAAACTTCACTTGTGGGGTCTCTGAGTTGTCTTATCAAATGTGTTTATTGGTGGTGATTTTTTTTTTGGAGTTCCTTTTGGTTTGATTTTGTTTTGTTTTAACCTGCCCATTGCTTTTCTTTTACTTTCCCACGGAGTTTTGTTTGGAACTCAATCATCTCGAGATGGAAAAAACAATCTGCAGTTGAGGGTCACCTTCATTTAGAGCCTTGAAACCACGGCAGAAATAACTGAGATGATTTAAGAGTGATCTTGTGGGGATATCAAGGCAGATTACTACCTGTTTGTTGCCACAAGAGCCTTTGTGGTCACATAAAGTGAGAAAATCCCCAAACTTCACTCCCTTATTTCCTTCTTGCTTTTTTTTTTGATTTTTTTTTGTTAGACATGCATATATATTCATAAACATGTATATCTATATGTACACACCAACATATATGCATCTATATATATGTACACACACACATCTCCCGAGTGAATTGGTTAGCTGCATCAGGGAGAGAGGCGTTTGCCATTAATCTGGGAACAAACCGCTAACCTCGGTGACTGGTATTTTAGCTTTTCTTTTCTCTCTCCCCTCAGTGTGGGGAGAGCAGTAAAGCTTGTGTGGACTGATTGTGAGGGGCTCTGCTGGAATTTGGCAGGCCAGGGGCTTGGAGAGAAGCCCCATGCTGACTCCTATTCAGCGGGCCAGTTTTCTGCGAGCTTTGGAAGTTTCACTCAGCCGTGCACTCAATGGCTTCACAAAGCTGATTACAAGCTTCAGCGCATTCCTGAAGGAGCCAAAAGCGACGCAGGTGCAAACGAGCCGAGGGAGCCCCTTATCCCAGTGACAGAATGGGACAAGCTGGGAAAGGCTTGGACCACACAAATCCAAGGCTCACCAGGCAGCAGCAAGCCTGCCTTGGGAACCGGGGATCATTATCCGCTCCATTCAGCGGGGACCCAGCAGCGGCAGCGGCACGTCCCGGGGCTGGGGACGGCTCCCGGGGCTCTCCATCCCGGGTGGGACCAGTGCCGCTTCAGCCCCTATCCCCTCTCCACTACCTCGGCGGCTGCCTCATGCGCTGACCTGAGGTGTCTCCACTCCCCGAGCTGATTTCTACCCCAGCGTATGTCAGGCTTCAGCCCAACGCCTGAAGTACCTCGCCGTTTGGTTTTGTTTTATTTTTTTCCCCTATTGCCCCATTACACACGAAAAACCCTCTCTCCCTCCCCCCCCACGTCGCCCGTCCCCAGTCCCTCTGCGTTTCCCCAAGTAAACATCGTCCTTAAGGATCTGTCTCGAAATCCAGGACAGAAAACGCACTGATCCGAAATGGCAGGTTTCCTACCGACTGAAGTTCTCTAACAAACATCCTATTTTGAACACTGCCTTTAATTCCAGAGAGAAACCAGCCGAGAGTGCACCACCCTCCCACACTCCCCAATTACTGGAGCCACCCGATTCCCACAGAAACCTCCCGCAAGACAAACGCCTGGTGAATGCTTTCTGACTTGGTGAAAGCAGCCCACGGTCCCTGCCCTTCCTGCCTCCCCGGGGAGCGAGGGGGTGGCGAGGAGTCGGGGGGGGGGGGGGGGGGGGCTCGGTGCCGGAGAGGATGAGGCGTGATTTCTTTTAATTGGGGGTTCTCGGGGGGAGTTCCTCTCGCCTCCACTCCCTCGCCCGCTGTCCTCTTCTCTAGCCCTTCCCCTCCAGCCGAGAGAAGCTGCACTGCACTTCTCTGAGAAATTAATGACCGTCTTTCCCCATTATCAGTTACGGAGGAATCAACCTTTCCTAGGGAGAGGAGAAATAATCAAAAGGTTTTTCAGTCTTGGGGGATACACACACACACACCTCGGACCGCCGAGCACGTAATGCGGCAAAGGGACTGTCGCGCTTCTGGCCGCTGGCTTCATATGCAAATAGTGAACTGCCTCCAAGTTATCATTATGGTTTTGAGTTTGTGTTTTTCTCCTTTGTTTTTAGTGTTATTATTGTGTCAGGTTTTTAATAGCCACATGCTCCCCCCTTCCCTTTCAGAGAGGTTTCCTTGGCGATCAGCCACGCCGCATCTTCCTAGGGCGCGCTGCCTCCCTCCCCAGCGCCTGCCCCACCTCCGTCTTCATTTCTCCCGCTGGAAATGAAAGCGGCCCGGCCGGGCAGCTGATATTAAAGCGATCCCCCGGCCCCGGGGCTCGCCCTCCCCGCTCCCCGCGGCGGCCCTGCCTCCGTAGGAGTGTGGCGTGCCGGTGCCGCGAACACCCCCTCCCCGGCCCCCCCGCCGCCCCTGTCATGCTTGCGGGATGCTGGGGAGGCAGCGGTGCCGCTGCTTCGGTGGAGTGCGCCGCCCGCAAGCGGTTGCCTTGGCAGAAAGGTGCAGCTTTCTGATGTTCTTTTGTCTGATAACTAATTCAAGTTAATGCGATCTTTATGTAAAGCTAACAGCGGATAATTGTCTATTTTCTCGCCAACAATCTCCATCACAATCACTTATCTGGAAACCTGCGGCTGTATTAATCGTTATATTCCCCGAGATAAGCGTCTCTCGAATTATCAGTAAACACTGGAGGGAAATTAAACAAACTCCAGAGCCACTTCAGTTTCCTCGTCAGTTTTTAACCCCCTTCTCTAGGGGGAGCGGGGGGGAAACCCCCAAACCAACCTGGGACCGGAGCACAAAATGCAAGGGCTCTGGTTGTGTGTGTGAAATAGTGGAGAAGGGCCTGAAGTTTGGGATAATTCTGAAGAGCCGAGTCCTGAGTCTTCCCTTGGAGGTGCCCGTGCGGCAGAGACAGGCTCGCAGCTCATGCCCTGCTCGCCGGGCGGGAGTCGGTCTTTAGCAGCCCCTGGGACCTCTCTGGCAATCCTTGGAAATCGTGTAATTAAGTGTATTAGTCGCTGCAGGGTAAAGACGAGCAGGGAGGAGAGAATACACCGAGAGATTAAGCAGAAGTCGCATGGCTTTACGTCTGCTATAGGAGGAGGAGAGAATTCTGCTTCTTTCCGAGAATCACCATATTAGCACAATTATTGGCAATATTTATACTAGAGAGTGATCTGAACCCCAGGAGGGTAACAGAGTGCGAGAGCGTGAAACTACTGTGGGAATATGTTTTACTGCTCAGATCCCATCAGTTCCGTTAGGTGTAAAGAAATTATAGCAAATTGTGCTGGAAACCCCTCCAGGGAAAATATACTTGTATGACAAAGATTTTGTCTTTTTTATTATTATTATATGAAGTGGAAACATCGATGTCAGATGAGACTAATTTTGGGTGAGCTGCCGTGTGTGTGTGTTTATCCGACTACCTGGGTGAGGGATGGGAGGGGGGCGGGGGAGAGGGGGGGAGCAGGGCGGGGAGGCATCCCAAAAGGCAGACGAAAATATGCCATCTCAGGCGTGAATCTGGGCCAGCAGAGAGTCTGCAGCTTTTCCGGGGAAGATGAGGTGTCCTCCGGCCTCCCCTCGTTGTCTTCCAGGGAGGGGGGAACCCTGTGATCCCGCCCGCCCGGTGCGGCGGAGGCTGGCAGCTCCCTCCGCTTTTTGAGGGTTTTCCACGTCGAAAGCGCTTTCTGAACATTAACTAATTAATGCTGGCACTTAGTTACGGAGCAGGCAGCGAGGAATTTCAAAACTCGCCTCTATGATGAGTTTTATTTATTGTCATCTGAGAATTTTTAGTAGGTGCACTTTGACTCACAAAGGTTTCCAACGGCATAGCTCACACCTTAGTCGGCGAAGGTGAGGTCTGGGATGGAAAAAAAACCAACCTAACCCAACTCAAACCAAAAACCTCAAACCCCACAACCCAACCAAACACAAACCAAATACTGCAACGACGCAAACAAACCTCCTGCCAGTAGTTTGTGTGTTAAGAAAGCGTATTTCCAACTACGATCAGTTTCTTGGGAAAAAAGAGAGAGAGAGAAAAAAAAATCCTTTGACTGCTTCAATACTAGAACTATTTTTTTCTCTAAAAGTTCCCAGGGTAGCTTTTTCTTATGGCATTTGAGAATCATCCCACTTCATCTCTCACCTGAATCTTGTCATCTGTGCCATCTTGAAGTGATCTGTGAACAATGCTGGTCCCTTGGACAGCCCAAGCTGGTCAATCAGGCAGAACAGACTATGCAAATGGAATGGAAAGGCGAAGCGATGGAGAACAGTGGCCCCCATTGTCTTGGGCATTTCAAAGCGAAGCCCAGCTGCAGCAGGCGTTGCTGTCTCGGACTCTTGGTTGCTACTCTAATGTCATCATTGCAAAACATCACATTTTGAAAACTCTACAGTCTGAATGCAAGAGCAGCCCTCCGCAAAGATTTTGCTTTGCCGTGACATCTTTCGAAGTCACCAAAAAAAAAAAAAAAGAGGGGGTAAAAAAGCCCAAACACAACAACTAGGGACTGGGATCCCAGCCACATTGCACTCTCACATCCCTCAATCCCTTTCCTTGTACTCCTATTAAGTGCAGAGCAGCTGATGCTAAACGCTTTTTGCAACCTTTTGGCAAACGTCTCGCCTTTCTGGTTGTTTTTAGAGTCGACTCGGATGATGATTTAAGTTGCATTTAACTTGTTTTTTCTGTCGGGTCTCTTTCAGGCACTCTAATGAGCTAACGCCGAGGAAACATCGCAGTGAGCAGGCAGTGAAGTATTTATTCACAATCACTTCCAAGACTCTAGATATGCGGGGCTTTAAAAGAGGTAGGCAGTGTCTTTGCCAGTGATTAAATCAGCAGCTAAGCTGAGTGTTTACAGGCCCGTTAGCAGCGGGGTTGTTTTTCGGTTGGTTTTTTTGGGGGGTTTTTTTTGGTACTCTGTTTTTTAACGCTACTCCTAAATACTGCTGCCAGCCCTACTCTAGCTCTGCGTCCCTGCACTGGTCCCAAAGTTAACCCCCACCATGAGAAACCAACTTTCACTGCAGTAAAGCTGAGGGCTGCTGGATGATTAATGTGCATTTTCCAGGGACTACATCATTGCCCATGTTTCACTTATCGTTCCTTTTCATTTTCTTTTGTCTGTAGGTGACATTTGTGATCACCATGTGGTGAACAGAGGCAACTTCCCTCTCTTCCACCCTCATGTCAGGAGCCTGTGCTCAGTCTGTGTCACTGGTATCTTAAAATGTTGGGGCATATCTTTCCCTTCTCCCCATCTCTTATCTCACAGAAATTAGTGAATCCAAAGCTTCCTCTCCAACAACAGCCTTAGTAGAGTGTGCCTATAGAAATGGATAATGCTGTAGCTAGACTCACATGCTGCCTAGCTCATAGAGGGAGCAGTTACATGTTGTAGTGGTCATCCTTGAGTGTGGACTATGTTTAGTGTTCATGAAGGAACAGAGATGAAAACTGGACTAAGAAAGCCAAGCTAAAACCCTCTTAATAACGTTCTTTGCAGGATCAAGAATAATTCAGTGCTTCTTTCCTGCTTCTTAAAGTGTCTGTCTTTTGCTTGGGTAATACAGTCTGCAATGATGTCATGTAATTTACAAAGGAAGCACAGGATGGAGTTATTTAAAACTAAATGACTGTCCACTGTGATTTGATTAGCTTCCTAAATTTAAGCTTGCTCCTTTCAGAATGCAGTGTGTTGGTACAGCTGAAAAGATGAGAATAACAAGCAGGAGCAAAGAAAGGTTGAGACGGATGGGGCAAATAAATTACTCCATAGCGCCATTTCATCTTCTGTCTGGAAGTTTCTTTGCCCTAGCCAAAGAGAGTTTTCCAAGGACAGGTACTGAGTTAAAAGAAAAACAGTTTCCGGCTATGTTGGCCTCTTGATCACATGAGTAACAGCAGGAACTCAGACTGCTACTTGCTTTATATAAATGTTTCAATAGGGATGATATGCACTGTAAGCACCATTCCCTGACAGGTATTTGTTAGTAGATGTCCCCAAGACTCATTTCCCTATCAGTTCACCACCTTAAAACTTTACCTACAGGACAAAAATCTATGTCCTAGAAAGGTCTGGAACGTGCTTCAGGAAGCCTCTACCCTCCTCTCTTGCTATGCAGAATGCAGAAATCCAGAGGAAAAGCAGTGTTGTGCAGCCAATACCTACACTAAGCACAACAGCAATGTAGATGGCCTGAGGTCAAATGCCCTGTTGTTGTGATCTCCATCTGGATCTCCACTACAATACTTCTGGAAAGAGATTGTGAAAGAAGATGGTGCAGCAGCTTTCAAAGAGGAGCAGCTTCTCCTCACACTACCCATTAAGGTGTTGCCATGGGGCTACTCAGAGGTGTAGCTCCCGTCTGTGGGCATCACAGCTCCCATTTGATAACAGGACAGATGATGTCTTAAGGACCTAAGTCATGGGTAAGGGACTGGGGCCCATTGAATCATTCCACCGCCTTTGATTCAGACATGGCCCTCTTCCCCAGCAGCCCTATTCCCAGCCCATGTTGTCAGCCAGATCTCACCTTATCTCAGCAGCCTGCTGGCCTCACACCCCAGTGGTGAGTGCCCAGAGGTGGGTTAGCACTCACTCTGTGCTCAGGCCTACTATCTCTCTACAAGTTCCCATCACCCCAAGTTAATGGGCTTGGACCTACTGGGAGGGAAATGGCCTCACATCTGTCCTTTGGGCATGGTGATAGGATAACCAGAGACAATGTCCTTTCTCAGTGGTCCCAAGTGTCACTGCCAATGAGAGCTAATTGAAAACAAGAGCATTTCCTCCCTTGAGGACCTGAACTTTGCCTTCCTCTCACAGCTGGAACTTCTGTTCCTTCCCACTACCAGCCTCAGCTCTAGTACATTCAGCCACAGTTATCTCTGCCTGTGCACTGACTGTATTTTTCATGTTTATTATCATCCAACCCAGTGTAGTGCCATCTGGCACATCCACGCACAAGAGGGAAGAAAACCATATATTCAGCAAATGAAGCATACAGGGTTTAGGTTTTGTTTTGTCTTGTTTTTTGTATTCTTCCAGTTTTCATTTAAAATTATACAGAAGGGATAGCTGTGCAGTTCACCCTCATGAAAAATGATCAACCCATCCAGTTATGCAATTAAAAATGACAGGAGACTGTTGATGCCAGGAAGGGACATGAACATCCCTTCTAAAGAAATACAGTTTCTTCTCCTCCTTCTGTGTTTCATTTCACTTCTTACTCAGACAAGGATTACAATTACCTTAAAATGTTTGCATTAACACTTTTTACTGAGGATTTATTCTGGTCTTTCAAATCACTCTTTTAGTGTAGACATGTGTTTTAAGCAAGTGATGGGTAACAAAACACACCCTGGAGCACTAGAGCACTGCAAGCCATCCTGCAGTCCTCGAAACCCTTGCTATTTTCACCACTACAATAAAAATGGATGTAAAAATACAACCACAGATTAGATGTAAAAAACACACATAGAGTTTCTAGTGAAAGGTAGCACCTATCGCATTGCCACCTTAATGCAAAGATAGTTTTGTAACAGAGTTGTATGTTCAAAGTGGTTTTTTATCCCCTGATAATTCACACATTGTAAGATTATCAGTGGAGTTGCCCATGAAAAAAAGTACTACATAATGTATTGTATCACTTGATTAATTTTTGTTCAATTTTTACTTTAATTTCATCTAATTGTGATCTAAGTCAGGAATCTTAAATTAACTACCAACTTAACTTCTGAAGGTACCCTACAAATGCATGATAATGATGAAATTTACATGACTATTGGTTATTGTGTAATGTCTACACCATGGAAAAGCAAGCTTTCAGGTATTTAATTCTGTTTGCCTATATAGCATTGTGTGTTTCCTGCTTTTTTTTCAGAGTAGAATTATCTGCCATTTCTAAACTATAAAAATATTATTAAGAAAAAAGGGAGTAGTTTTCTTTTTTCTTTTATTTTTCTTTCCCCCCTTTCCAAATTAAACGACAGCTTTGATGAAAATGTGAAATATAATAGGGCTAAATTGTCAGCTACACAGATTTCTTCCAAAAAGCCACTTGTTGTTTTATAGATACAGATGCAGAGTGGCAAAACTTATCTTGCATCCCGCAAAAACAGAGAATGACCTTTCAGTGCAATCGGTACTGTATCTGTATACTGAGCTAGATTCTGGTCTCCCATGTGTTTAAAATTCAATATAGCCTTTGCTCAAGCCTAGATCCAATGTTAAGTGATGTCACTGTAATGACTTAAAGTGGTCTGTGGGTCAAAGCCTTTTACACCACTATGCCTCACGCCACTAGGCTGAGAAAGGCTATATTTGCTACATCTTTCTTTTCCTGTGAAATCAGACTGTTTTGGAGTGAATTAGAAATGCTTGAACAGAGACAGTCAGGGTTACTTTTTATGACAATATTTTTCATTTAAAATATTTTTTACAAATACCTTTTGTTAGTAAAATAAAAATTTGCACTTTTTGGTATGTTTCCGCTCCTCTTTGATTTCTGAGCGAATTGCACTTTACTTTTACGTGCATGTGTTCATTGCCTTCTTTCTGGCAACAGAGCATTGCAATTTTAATGTAAATAACAAGCAAAAAGAGAATCTATTGTGAAATACAATGTATGACAAATTCATTGAAACAAGCAAAATAATTTAAATAGTGGTTATTCAATAAATGTCAAGAAAGCAATCCCACACCTTCGCTGATCGAGGCTGCTATGTAACTTGGAAGAATGTGATCAAGGGAGACTTTTTATGCAGAAATATATGGAGCCAGTTCCAGTTGTTAGGCACATAATTAGAAATTCAGCAAGTCTTACCAAAGAGGGTCATAAACAACCACGCTTAAAAACTAAAATCTCTCTCTGCTTTGTACAACAATGTGTATGTGGAAGGAAAAAAACAGTGTTTATTTTTTTTTTGGTGATGACTCAGATTAGCATCAATTAAACTTGAGCTGCAAAGAGAAGCAAGCAGAACTTTCCTGCTTACTATTAGAGGCTTAGTTTTACATACAAACTAGTAGAATTGCTTTTAAGCATCTCCAACAAAAGAGGTATAAAAGAAAAATCAAAGTGGAAGAAACAGTCAGAATGCTACAAGTATAATGCAAAATCCTTCAGTGTCGGTAAGCATTAGTAGGTAACAAAGCAAACTCGAATCTACCCATTGTATTTCTTCATCCTGTATACAACGAACAGGTTGAATTATAACAAAATCTTGTCACATGTGGCTTTAGTTTTCAGAGTTTACAGTGTTTCCACAAATAGTATTAAACTAAATGTCCAGAATCAATGTAGTTTGGTTACATCATCAGGAAAATTTTACCAGCAATTAGGCAACAACAGTGTGGTATTTCCATATGTTGAAATTATCTCATGCCACTTGTGTGAACTGAAATGTCAGAACAGACTTCCCTCATTAAACTGCGTCTGGGAACACAATATGGGGGGAAAGAAACTCATCATAATTAAGGGTCCCATCTTGATTATCATATTAGTATTAGGTCATTATAAATCATGGGTAAGTGAAGCAAAGTTTCTTTTTAGTGGTAAGTGCTTTGAAAATTTTAAGAAATTAAAATGCTTGAAAAACATTTTCCAGCTCACTTACTTTCAATGTCAAGCTTAGACCTTGATTTCCCTATTTATTCCTTTAATTCTCCTGAAGAGGCCTTCAAAATGCATAAGTGTGGATTTATTGTAAACTTCGCTGTTGCAGCTTCACTGCGGTTGTTCTGATCATTTCAGGACAAATGTGACATTTTAAACTAATGACTGAACATCTATTGTGTTAGTGCTGTTTCCTGGTTATCTAGTTATTATTTATTTCCTGCTTGTCCTATTGTTTCTTGCCTTATGAAGACTCCTGTTCTCTCTGATAAAATTCCTTATAACACGGCTGCAACGCCAAGGGTTGGGTAAAAGAGGTCCTCTGAACGATAACACAAAGAGCATATAAAGAATCCATCACAGCAGTCAGCACTATAATACAATTTATTTTCACTAGACATCCTCTTCACTACTGGATTAGTCACTTCACTAATGAGCAAATGACCCATAACTCACAGGAGTGGGAACTTAATGTGCAGGTCTTGCCTTCACTAGTACAGATGTACTGCAGCTTGCTCACTTAATATTTACGGCTCCTTCCCATAATTTTGGGCATTCCATCTGCTGTGGGAGTTTCAGGTGGGTGAAAAATGCAGAACCCAATGGCAAAACAGATACCAGGCTTTATAGTTTTCATTGTTCCCAAAAACATTAAAAAACTGTGCCACTTGCATCTAGATTTCACTGGGAGCAGGCAACATAATCGTTTTAAAAAGCCACCTTTATATGTGCTAATACATTCAATATGCTATTTCCTACTGCTATGTGTGAGGTATCTTTCAAATTTATTGTCCAGATCTCACTTTAGCATGATATTAAGTTTAAAGAGAATTTATTAGGTCATTCAATGTATGAATGCAACTTGTCTCCCAGTGCTAGGAAAAGTCAACACTGTGAAGCCCAAAAAACTCTGAGTTTGTTACTGAAAGAAGGGTTTATGGTTTCAGTGGAATCAAAAAACTTGTGAGATCTTGCTTTTAAATTTGGATTTTTTCCTTTCCTTGATTTCACGTATTGATTACATGTAATTACAGAGCCCAGAAATTAAGAATTATTAATAACTCTGAGTCCAGAATAGAATTAAATCCAAAGTCTAAAGTATTCAAAATGTTGAATTCTGTGCATTACCTTATGTGATCAGGGAAACAGAAGTACATTCTATACCTCACTTGGTAAAGATTGATGACAAAGTGTCCATACCCAGTATTATTTTTACTAAAGTCAATTCAAAGATTCATTCTGTGCATTTAATCCAGAAAGAGTTTCCTAGAGACAAAGAGACTTTCAGTTTTGATGACAGGATTGAATCTCTTCTGCTGAAATACCCAAGATAAGTTTATCCCCAACTTTATGCCCAGCAGATCACAGAAAAATTACCTGCCTTACACAATAAAACTCATGGTAATTAGAAGGATTCTAAGCCTTTATAAATATTCTAAGCCTTTACCCAGTTACTCATAAGGCCAGAAAATGAAATTGTTTCTGTTTTCTCAAATCCCAAACAAGACCCTGGACTAAATCCCACTGAAGTCAACTGTACTCTTTCCTGTTGGCGACCGTAGATCTGAAGCCATGATGTACCTGCAATTCTCTTCTGTTCTGCACCAGTGATGGTTTTGTGCAAAACCCTGGATAACGTATTGCCAATGACTCTCAGGATAGAATTAGCTGAGCAGTAAAATGGAACGATTGGCCCGCTGCTGTGTTATGCATTACATTTTATTGATGTAGCAAGTGCTATAGGTGTTAGCTCTATGAATGCCTCTTAGCTTTCCTCAATTAATTCCTCTTTCAAATCGAAAGCCTGTGGTTAAACTGGAGTATACTTTAGAAATGTTTCATTTGGAGAATTTTCAAGGGTGAAAAATTCACCACAGCCTTCAGGAGACAATTTCTGTGGTTAGTTGCCATCACCATTAACCACTTAGGGCTTTTTTTTTTTAGTCAAAATTTGTCTAGCTTGAACTTCCAGGTGCGGTGAACACGCATCCCTTTGTCTGCTAGACTGAAGAGTCCTCTACAGCCATCTTTCTGCCCCCATACAGATACTTACATGATCAAGTCACCCCTTAACCTAGGCTTTGAAATGATTTCTCTAGACTGAGTACTTTCTCTTTCTTCCATATACCCTGTCAATAGTGCTTTCCAGTCTTTTAACCATGCTACTTGCTCTCCTCTGAAATCTTTCCAACATCCTCTAGGTTTATTGCATGGTGTTCTCAAGTAAGTATGCAGAATTAAGGCTATTTAAACCAGCAGTAGTGGCTTGTGTTCAGTTCTTAGAATTACGTTAGTCATAAAGGCATTAGAAACAAATAGCAATGGCTGGTAAAAAAAGGTGACAGATCAGTTACTTCAGGGTGAGACCTTTAGGAACCAGGACTTAATGGGAAAATAAAAGGTATTTATGCCTTCAGCACTTAGAAATGTCAGTCTCGTCATCTGTGTTTCTACATACAGGTGTACCAGCCTGAAAAGAGGTGCTGTTTCATAATCTAGAAAACTTATCCTTTTATTTATTTGTAAATATGGCTTAGCATCCTAAAATTTTCCTTGTTACTTTGGTGGGGGCACTGTTTTTCATCTTGCTCTTGGAGGATTGCCTAATATTTGTGTCCAATGTTAAGGTCACTGCAGAAATATGGTCAGAGGACTGATGCTGTCTAAAACAATGATCCCAGTACAGTTTATACAGCACTTTCCTTGGGGACAAAGTAAAACATTAAACTTTACCATGTTTGCATTTTCTGTGGAAAACTTTGTTATTATGATTCATACCTGCTATAAGATCTCCAGTGTAACTGTTTCTATATCATGTGAAGAGGCTTATAAATCTTATTTTAGGTATTTCAGATAGTAATTGACAGTTGGTAGACTGACCTATGACACGGATATTACATGCAGTGAGCATTTGACATTTCTCACCCAATCACGCTGATATTCTATGAAGTTGCTGTAACATAAAAAAAAATCCCATCAGATTTGAAGGAGTGAAATATTCTACTTTTCTCAGTTTTGCTGAAATACGTCCTACCAGTAAAGCAGGCAATATCCTTGTAAAATTGTACAGCTGTTAAAACAGACAAACAAATAATTCAATCTGTTACTTAAGCAAAAATGTTCAGTTGCTTACTATTCCTACAACTGAGGTTTTCTTCCAGTCTTTTCTATCAGGCTTTTTACTTTTATTTAGGTTGGTTTTATTCATATTCTCAGTCTGTTACTGTTTCTTACATTCCTCCTGTTCTTCCCTCTCCTCTATTTGCTTCTGCCTTACCAAGTCCATGTGGGACGAGCCAAAACACAGACTCCTCTGACCAACATGCTTTTTGAACATGGGGGTTTTGTATTCTAAATAGAAGTAAGCTAGGGAACAATTGAGATCAGGGCAACATTGTTTGTTCAGAGAATTAAAAGTGAGACTAGAAGGAGAAAGAAGGCAGGATTGAAAAAGAAATCCTGACAGGAAAGGTTTTAAGAAGACTCTCTCTGTTGTACAACTCTACAGCCAGTTTCTGTGGGATTCCTAAGCCCTGGTCCTGTCAGGTTATTTTTCCCCGTTTTACAACTTCAATGCTGCACTGAAATTGTGGCACAGTTTCATAAGTCAGTTCAGTGCACAGCCATTTCACTTTCCCTCATCCTCCCTCACTCCTGCAAGATGAGTCTAGGGTGCAGCGACAGCCATGAGTCAATCAAGGATGGTTCTGATTGTAAATGCCTACAATGGTATAAATGACAGTGCTGAAGGAGATTATATTCAGAGCCACATACATGCTGCAGAGGTCCCACCTTGAGATTAGCCTAAAATACCACCCAGATCTCTAAGACCCTCCCAATTAGCACAGCCAGGCAATCTTCCCTGCACTACAGAGGCAAAGACATATTTTTATCTCAGTGCTGTGCTCTCTCCCCTGAACTCTTGGAGCCCCGCTGAGCCAATGGAGTCCCAATCAGTGGGCTAGCTCTGATGCTGCCCCTTCACAAAATTGCCTGTAAAGCCAGTTCAGCAAAGGGATTTGTAATGAGCTCAGAGGCTTGGGGCTCTCAGAAAACTGCAGTGAGTTCATGGCTGAAATACCAACCCTTTTATTCATCAGTCGCACATCAATTAGTAGTTTAACAAGCAGAGGAAAGATACAGTGAGTGTTCATTTAATGTTAGGCTGATCATAGTCTGTATTTGTGCTAATTCTGGTAAGTCTTCCACATTTTGTTACTTGAGGAGAGCTGCTTTCTTAATTTTATTTTTCCATTCCCCATGCTACAAAGAACCTGCCAGCTAAGTTCAGTTGCAATGTGTAAAATCAAAAGGTAAAGGCTAGTGAATAAGAAGTTAAAACAAACTTAGAGACTGAGCAATTCGTGAAGAAGGCAAAACATCCTAGGATCCTGTAAGATTCATATATGATTCATGATATTGTTACGCTTGCATTTCTGGTTTATTGCTCTTAGAGAGCATTAAGCATTAATGATTTGCATTATACAGGAAACACTTGTGAGTTAATCAGTGCCTCAAGTTCTTCAGTGGTTCCACCCTTTCTTTCTTCCTGTCTTACAAAGAGCTGATTTTATTACTTAATTAGTTCCTCTGGTCAAGGACTATGGACCCAAGTGTTGTCAAAAGTTAGCAGAATGAAACATCTGTCCACTCAGCCGGAGTTCTCTCCCATCAGCGGGAGGGACGGACAAACAGTTGATGGAAAACAGTATGTTCACCAAATGATGGGCTATTATTATTAAACAAACCAATTGGAACAGTTTAGAGTTTTGGTGGTTTTGTTGCTGTCGTTGTTGTTTTTAATTTTGTTGTGATTTACAAGTATTCAAGAAATACTTGCCCGGAACATATTTCAGCCAATTTCAGACTGTTGCACATTGGATCTGTGCCTTTACTATTCATGCTTGCTGCTTTCCCAGAGTAATCAGTCTCCCAAGTCACACAGGATTGTTTCTTGTCCATTACTGGTGAGTGGAACTAATAAATAAGAAGGTGGAATTATTAATTAATTTCTACTTTCTCATTGGGGAATAGAACTGTCTTTTCCTTGAAGGCAAGCACAAGCCTACTCAGTTCAAGTTTAACATGTAACATTGGAAGTTCAAGATTCCTAGGTCTTTGAGTCCCTAAAAAAAAAAAAAAGAATGTGTTTTGAAAAGTCATCAGCTATAATGAGTATTTCAGACTTTATTTTTTCTCTGCTGTGTTGTTCCTAGGTCTCTATGATGTGAACTCACAAGCTTAGGACAAATTTAATATTAGTTCTCATTTACTAGTATTGCAAAAAAAGTCTTTTTCTCAAATATCTATTTGCTCAATTTTCAGGTAGAAAAAAAATAAATGAGTCCATAACTTTCTGCTATCCCTATCCTATAATATACTTGCATAGTTGTCGTGGCTTTTTTCTGTTATCTGAGAATGTATTCTGAGGATCAACTTCAGTTCTCCTGACCTCTGCCCCATGGCAGAATGCTGACACCTTTTTCTGCTAAGCATCCTTCCATCCCCCCAGCAGTCTCTACTATAGCCCATCAGTTTTGTTGGGCTATACAAGCATCTCTGTGCCTCTGCTATGTGCTGGGGCTCCCTAGAAACAGGACTTGTCCTCTCCACCTCATTCACATTTTAATGGCTCAGGTTTTCAACAAATAATGCCGTAATTCTCATAGTCTCATTTCTCTATGTTTTCTAAAGTAGTCCTTTCCAACAAAGCAGTATTATACTTCACACTGTGTTGTTGTATTTTTATTTATTCCATGACTATTACTCTGAAAGTTACATATTTTGTGTTTTCTTAAACTCCCCTCTCACACCTATCTGACTCATTCTCCAGTCTACATGTCTTGCGCTATGAAATGTCTGTTGTCTATATAGTCAAAGCTTTTATCTCTGTGCTTTCAAGGATCTGCATTGCTCAGCTCCAACCTTTTCCCCAACCTTACTGCTAAGACTGGTCAAAATGACTATCACACAAGGGACTTTAAACCAAAATACATTCTTTATTTGTGAAGATGGCAGAGTTACTGCCAATGAGAACAAAAATGATTGTTATAACCCTGGAAACTGTCAGAGTATATACCTGTTACCAATGGCCATGTCTGCTTCCACCTGTTGTCCCAGTTGTCTCCTTTCTTCTCTGCTCTTCAGCTGACATCAGATCCACTATCCATTCTATCTTCCTTCTCCATAAACACCTACACTCAGTCTCCCAGAACAGCCTTTATGTCACAAATATTATTTCCCAAATGCTCTAAGTACTTTACTCTGTCTTTTTTATTTTTTTTCCCCATTTCCCTTCCATATTAAGAGGAACAAGTAAGGAGGGTCAGCTGAGAAAGCTGTCAATGTCTCACTGATAGAACTCATCATATGGCTTGCTTATTAGACTCAAGGTCTCAGTGATCCTTTCCCCTACTGATTCAGTCTTCATGCTGTTCAGAGGAAGTAGTACATTGTGACTTCTTTGGGCTTTTTCTGGCACATCTTTCACATTTTAGAGTAATAAAAATATTAAATAATGTTATAAATTATACAACATAAAGTATAAAATGCAATCATACAAACACATGACAATGGCATCTACTAATACAAGTAATTCCATATGACACGTATGTAAGTTCTCCTTCTGAATGTTGTGACCACATCTTTCTTTGCTTCTCAGGCCTCCTGGGCGGGGTTCTGAGGGAATTTATAGTTAGGAAAATGGTGTCCACATACTTTTGTCAGTTTAAATACATGCAGACCTACCAAGGCTTTGATTGGTAGGATCATTGCTTGGTAGGATCTTTGCTCCATGGTGCTGTTCCTCAGTGCATTCACTCCTGAACTAAAACCATACATTATTATATTCACAGTTACAGTGGATCTGGTCTTCAGTTTATGGACAGGCAATAGGAACAACTGCATGGAACCCCAGGCCAAGAAAGGGAGGAGATGTTAAGGTGACAGCAGCAAAATTCACCTTATTTTGGAAAGACTTGTGCCTTGCACCCTCAGAAGCTTGATACTGGCTACAGTGGTCATGGTGCCACAAACATTTGCCACCCACTGTAGTTCCCTCTGCTTTTTCTGATTTTGGAAAGACACAGCTAGGTCCTTGCAAGCACTTTCCCATCATTGTTCCAGCTGTGACCATGAGGATCAACTCCATAAGGCTCTTCTGCTGTGGCATTGGCAAGTGAACAAGAAGCAGCAACAAATTCAGGTGGCCACAAGAACAGGCATATTGTCCTCTCGTGAGTCTGTCAGCACAGCTTCCTCTTTCTCTGAGCCCAGAAGTGAAGGCAATATATGAGGTTATCTGAGGGAGACAGCAGTAAGGGAGAAAGGGAAGTTTCTCTAAGTAGTCAAGATACCATATGATCAGTTGAAATATTACAGAATGCTATTGGAGACAAATTCAACATAATGTGTCTCTTTCTGAGGGAGCAAGAATAATATTTGCTTCCTCTGAGCAGATGGGACAGGGAGAGATTTCAGGTCACAGTCCTCAAAACTGGGGCACACAGGGAAACAGCAGGCCACTAGTAGTAATGTATCCTCATGTATGTCCTAGAAAGAAAATCTATAGCCTTCATCAAAAAGTAGACTTGTGGTAGTTTTACTGGTGACAAACATGCATCAATAAGACAAATGAGTGCAGGGATGAGAATCCTTTGCAGATCCCTCAAGAGCTGAAGGACTGATGCCTGTCTGATGCTAAAAAGAGTGCACAAGGTCCAACCAGGCAATCAGCTCCATGTGACTGTCTTCCTCAGAGCCTGCAATTGGTATTCAAAAGTTGCATGCACGCACAGACTCCTGAGCATCCAGCAGATTCTGGAAGGCAGATGAAGCATGGCTTCATTTTAAAGTTTATTCACAGTTTTAGAAGGGCCTTTAAATAGCATATGATACAAGAGAAAAAAACCCTGATGTTATTCCTGAGATTTCTGTGGTTTAAAGATGAACTGGGTACTTCTTTGGCCCAGCATACTAAGTCTTACTGTGAAAGTGTTTCTGGGAAAAATGGATAGGATAAGCAGTCTTTCTATCTGAGATATACTACATCCATGAGCAGAGAAATAGCATTCCTGAGTGTTTGTAAAAAATTAGCAGAAAAAGAGAGTTTATGTTTAAAATTCATATAAGGATTTAAAATCACAGCTTAGATAAAAATTCAGTTTCCACTCTTCTGCTCCTGTAGTCTTCCCATTATCTTTTAGGTTTCTGCTCAGCAATCTAGTTTTCAGAGTTCTGTAACTTTAAAATGACAAGAAAATGTATTAGCCAGCAGGCTCACCTTATTACCTGTTTGTATTTTTTTCCCTGTTGTTATCTCATAAATATGACCAGGCCCAATAATCTTCTGCATTACAGCTTGCAGAAGTTCGTTAACATCTGAAGGCCTGCATAGGTAGAAAAATTGACTCATGATTATTTAAGATTTCTTTTCTATTCTTTCTAGGCCTTTATAGAATCTTCAGCATTATTGTACATGAGTAGCATAGCACAATATTAGTAGGAGCTACATATTTAGGAAAACTTCTCAGGAGCATTATAAGATGTTTAAAATTGTCCACACTTTTGAAATTATGATACCACTTACCTGGACCTTGATACAGAGTGCATTTATCTTCCCTTCTGTATTTGAATAAACTTGTCAACACCTTATTCAGAATAGAAAAAACTCCAATGCATTTTCTTTTAGTTGATAAGTAGGAAAGCTCTCTCTTCATACAACAATGAAAACAAGAAACTGTACAGAATAATGCTAACACAAAAGCTACCACAAAATCCCACTTCAGGAAAATTTCAGTGAAAAATAAAAAGTAAACCTGTCTTAAATATATTTGGTTAACAGAAGTGAAATATACTCGATAGCAGATTGTTATATATTAAGCGGCTGCTACCTCGTTTGGACATAGCCAGTGTTTCTTCAGTCATCAGAGATCTGTTGCCATTTTTCAGAACATATTACAATGACAATTGTTCTGCAGTGGCATCATAAATACTATGTTAATACAGCACAAGTACTGGTATGAATGCAATACCTCATGAAGTTCTTGAAGCCATCAAGTAATGGCAAGTGATGTCTTTGTTTTAGACTGAGGAACAATCAGAGTTTGAACAACTGATCACAGCACTGCTTTCCAGTGACTGTTGCCTAATGCTTTAGATGACACTCTAGGGTGCACAAGGCTATTTTTTCTCTACTCAGTAACTGCCCAAAACACTGACTGCCTCACTGTTCAGCCTGAATTCATTAGATGCCCAAAGTTAGCTTTCAAATATCTTTAGAAATCCCAAGTCTGGAAATTTTGAGAGACTAACATTTTTCCTGAGATACTTAATGATCTAAACGTATTCAAAGGGATCTAAATGAAACCTAAGTCCTGGAAGAGAAATGACTTTTCTTTCTCAAAAACAAAGAAGATCATTTTTGCCAGGACTGACTGCTCCTCAATCATAGCCTAGTCCTGAAGGTGAAGCCCTTCACTTTCTTGACTACTCTCTTGCTGGGAACCATGTAGTGGTACTCCTCTTTCAGTTTCAGCAAGATGGATGAAGAATGTTCCCACTGAAGTGACCCAAAAGACGCTACCTCTTGGGTGCTATAGGTTCAATCCTTGTCAGAGTCTCTGATCCCGCAAGCAATGGAAAAAAGGGAGATGCAGGGAGTCTTGTGCACGTGCTTTGGACTGAATGCTACTTGAATCTGTTGTTTCATTTTTTTTGTTCATATGGTGTGAGGCAAAGGAGGTCTACTCATTGTCTTTTAGGTAGCACTCCACCAAAAACATATGGGCATTCTTGAAGCAAGTAGAAGTGGTTCATGAGCAGTGCAGGGCTGGGCCCTGCGGCCTGCAGAAGCGTCAAGGAGCATAGACAGACCTCTTCAGTGGCAGCTCTAGGCAACTGCCTTTGCAGCACATAGCCTTTGGAGGTCAGCTATCTTCCCCCCACTGAATTCACAAGGATCTCACACAGCACCTAACTGAGTGGGTTCATGTGTCTCTTTTTTTTTTTCAAAGATAGGTGCCTGCAATTGCAATGCTTCACAGTGGGAGCTTGCCTCATATATCCACAGGACAATGTGTGAGTTTTCCTTGGTGATGCCTTTTTTTTTACATTCTTCTTACAGTTGTATTTCTTTTCAATTAGAAAAATAGCATAAACTAAAGCTTGCAGATACTGACATTGTTTTGCACTACATCCACATCTTCTTGGGAACGCCCTGGGGAGAGACCTTGAGGCCCTTGTGTGATGTGGGGCTGGCTAGTGTCCCCCCTGCCCTGGGATAATGTTGCCTGCAGTAGCCCAATCCAGATGTCTGGGAGGCCCTCTGTGGCTCTGAGATGTCACTTTTCACAGATTTTTGTGGACTTTCAGTGTACAGTAACTGAAATAATGAAGGGCTGGGTCAGAGCCTGCTGAAGTGGAGTTCTCCAGCATGATGCTGACAGTGTGTACTCGGTGACATAGGAGGAGACATGATGGCATGTGAGTGCCAGGTTGTGCAAGGACCTCTAGGAGAGTTTTACAGGATGACTCAAGGCAGAAGGAGCCATAGTTGGTGCATCCAGCAGCCAAGTGGTTTATTTGTTTTGTGTCCTTCAGCAAATAGCCCTCTCAGCTTTGCTCAGATTTCCACAGGAAAACAAGTGACTTACTTGCAAAGAGATTTGTATGTGAACATTTTTGGTGTATGTGCAGTAAAGGTATCAGGATGACCACGTTCCAGGAATAAAATTACTAGTATGGACACAGACTTTGTTTCAGAATTAAATCAAACTCCTATTAATACCGTTCCCATCTATCTAAGCAATCTGTTGCCTGAGTTTGATGGTGCTCTCATCCCAGGCTGACAATCCTGCCAAAGTGTTTGGGTAGCAGCATTAGCAGACACTTTCTTTTCAGTTGATGCTCAGTCTGTACTACAGTTAAAGAAGACAACAGGGAGTACCATCCCCTGGGCACCGATGTTCCTTTAACACTTCATCATAATTATTCCATTCTGAATAAATCATGGAATCATAGAAACATAGAATCTCAGAATGGTAGGGGTTGGAAGTGACTTTCAGAGATGATCTAGTCCAACCCCCCTGCCAAAGCAGGTCTGCCTAGATCAGGTCACACAGGAATGCGTCCTGGTGGATTTTGAAGACTCCAGAGAAGGAGACTCCACACCCTCCCTGGGCAGCCTGTGCCAGGGCTCCCTCACCCTCACAGTAAAACATATTTTTCTTATGTTTAAATTGAACTTTTTTTGTTCCATTACGCCTTCTCTTGTCACTAGATACAATGGAAAAATGTGATGCCTCAACCTCCTGATATCCACCATTTAGATATTTGTAAATATTAATGAGATCCCCCCTCAGTCTCCTCCTTCACCAGGCTGAACAACCCCAGTTCCCACAGCCTTTCCTCATAAGGAAGATGTTCCAGTCCGCTGATCATCTTGGTGGCCCTGCGTTGGACTCTCTCCAGTCCTCTGTCCCTTTTGAGCTGGGGAGCCCAGACCTGGACACAGGACTCCAGATGAGGCCTCACCAGGGCAGAGGAGAGGGGGGAGAAGAACCTCCCTCAACCTGCTGGCCACACTCTTCTCGATGTGTCCCAGGATGCCATTGGCCTTCTTGGCCACAAGGGCACATTGCTGGCACATTGTTTAGTTTATTATCAACCAGGACTCCCAGGTCTCTCTGCAGAGCTGCTCTCCAGCAGGTCAATCCCCAGCCTGTACTGTTATGTGGGGTTGTTCCTCCCCAGATGTCGGACTCTGTGCTTGTCCTTGTTGAACCTCATGAGATTCCTCTCTGCCCGACTCTCAAGCCAGTTGAGATCCCACTGAATGGCAGCACAGCCTTCTGGGGAATCAGCCAGTCCTCCCAGTTTGGTGTTATCGGGGAACTTGATGAGGCTACACTGTCTCCTTATCCAGGTCATTGGTGAAGAAGTTTAACAAGACTGTCCCCAGAACCGATCCCTGTGGAGCTCCACTGGCCACAGGCCTCCAACTCGATTCTGTGCCATTGATCACCACCCTCTGGGCTCTGTCATTCAGCCAGTACTCGATCCCCCTCACTGTCCACTCATCCAATGTATTTTCCCAGAATTTGGTGCAAAAAAGTCACAGTCCAATTTACCAGAATTGAATATGGTAGGGAATGTCAAAGACAACAAAAGGGCTTCTATAAGTACATAGGCGTCAAAGGAAGGCTAAGGAAAGCCTGGCCTTCAGGAATCTCACATCCCAGAGACCAGGTTGGAGTCAAAAGTTGGAAAAAGAAAGAGGTACCCTTGGTGGAAGAGGATCTGGTCACGGGATACTTAAATAAAGCAGATCTATTTAAGTCCATGGGCCCTGATGGGATGCACTCATGAATGCTGAGGGAACAGGCAGCTGTCATTGTGAGGACACTCTTAATAATCTTTGATCAATCATGGTGATTTGGAGAGGTGTCCAAAGAATGGAAGACAGTAAATATCACTCTGATGTTCAAATGGTGAAAGAAGGAGACCTACAGACTGGTCAATCTCACCTTGATCCCTTGAAAGGTGATGGAACCACCCTGGAAACCATTTACAGGCACTTGAAGGACAAGAAAATTATTCAGAGTAGCCAGCATGGCCTCATCAAAGGGAAGTAATACTTGACCAGATTGATAACCTTCTATGGCAAGCAGTGGATATTCTCTATCCAGACTTCAGTAAGGTTTTTGACACCATTTCCCGTAAAATGCTCATAAAGAGGCTGTTCAGTTACGGGCTTGATGAGTATACAGGTGGGTTGAAAACTGACTGAGTGACTGGGCTCAAAGAGTAAGAGGGAGTCTCATGAAGTCTAGTTGGAGGGCAGTAACTAGCAGTGTAACATAGGGGTCCAGTCCTGTTTAACATCTTCATTAATAATTTGGATGATGGAGGAGTGCACTCAGCAGATTTGGAGATTACACAAAACTGGGAGGAGTGATTGATAGGCCAGAGGGTTGTGCTGCCATCCAGAGAGACCTTGACAAGCTGGAGAAAAGGGACTTGTTCCGGACACGTTCCTATGCGACCTGATCTAAGTGAACTAGACGATCTCTAAAGGTCCCTTCCAACTCCTACCATTCTATGATTCTATGATTCTAAGACTTCATAAAGTTCAACAGGGGAAGTGTAAAGTCTGGCACCCGAGGAGGAACAACACGTACATGCTGAGGATTATCAGCTGGAAATCAGCTTAGCATAAAAGGACCTGGTAGGCATCAAGTTGAACTTGAGATAGCAATACTTCCTGTCAGAGAAATGTAATGATTTCTTGGGAGACATTAGCAAATGTTGACAGCAGGTTGAGGACGGTGATCACTTATCTTTAGTCAGCACTGGTGAGGTCACAAGGGGAGTACTGTGTCGAGTTCTGGGCTCCCTAGTACAAGAGACATGGACATACTGGAGGAACTTCAATGGAGGACTACGAAGTTAAGGGACTGGAGCAACTCCCATATGAGGACAGACTGAGTGAGCTGGGACTGTCCACCCTGGAGAAGACTCAGGGGCAGACCTTATCAATGTATGTAACTACCTGAAAGAATGGTGCAAAGAGGATGGAGTGAGGTTCTTGTTAGTGGTGCCTAGTAACATGACAAGAGACAATGTGCACAAATGGAAACACAAAAGGCTCCTTTTAAATGTAAGAAAAGACTTTACTGTGTGGATGACAGAGCGCTAGGACACGTTGCCCAGAGAGTTTGTGGAGCCTCTCCTTGGAGATATGCCCGTTGGTCAGACATAATCCTGGGCAACTGTCTTTAGGTGTTCCTGCTTGAGCAGAAGGGTCAGACCAATGACCTCCAGAGGTCCCTTACAATCTCAACCATTTTTGATTCTGTGAAGTTTATGCAGCTAAAACAACCTTGCTCCCCCAGGAATCCTAATGGTACGAGGTGCTCCAAGTCAACAAAAGTGACACGCCACTGGTACATCTGTGCAGCACAGTTACGTACATGCTGGGTCAGCTAGCCTGCTAACACTGGCCTGGCAAGAGAGCCATGGACGATCAAGTGAGGGCAGATTTCACAGCCAAGACAGATTGATGTTTGTCACAAC